>NW_003298808.1:829863-1207611 GCF_000151645.1 Tuber melanosporum | reverse complement strand
AAAGGTTGGGTATGCAATTGGCTGATGACCACTTGGTGATATTAAAGTATTATGTTTGGATTGATGTGGTAGTTGTAGGTATTGTTACACGTCTCAAAGCATATGAAGTTGCAGTTTCCGAAACGTATCAGCTCTTACTTTCACGAAAATGGCTACAGAGAGTTAAACCAGTTGAGTATCACGATAATTGAACTCTTTTTATTGAAGGAAGTGACCACATTCGATGCAAGGTTCCTGGTATTTCAATGGAAAAGTCATAGATACAAATAGAACCACTTGATACAGATTCTGTAATGGACATGGATGATGATGAAGCCAAGGAGGCAATCGAAATATTGTTGAATAAACTGGATCATTGGCAGGGTGAGGAAGACAATGTTATACTTCCCGGAAACTAGAGGGATCGCTCTGGCATTAGGATAGGGAGCGACACTTATATGACCCTAGAGGTAACAATGAGGAGAAGATGATGGATTGCTTTCTTGTAGGAGGCGATGAGTTGGAGTTGTGTGTTATTGAGAATGAAAGGTTAGAGGAGTTGTTTGGTAAGTTTGAGGAGGAAGAAGAAAAAGAGGAGGAAGGAGAAGATACAAGAGTGAATGGAGAGATGCTGAGAGTGGATTGTGAGGAGAGTGAGGGGATTATGGATGGGGAAAAGAAGGAAAGAAGAAATGGAAAGGAAGTTAAGATGCTGAAGATGACAGTGTTAACTCAGAATAAGGTACAGCATTTTCCCACTACTTGAAGGCCAGCAAAACGCGAGATTGTTTGTTTGGAGGAGGCCAGTAAGAAGGAGGTCTAAAGGTTGTTTGATGGCAATGAAATTCACTTAGGTGCGCATCTGAGTTTAGATGAAATGGTAAAGGTGAAGAGGATGTGGTTTACCTGGAGAGATGTCTTTGAGACTGACCTACTATGCATACGTCAAATGGACTTGATGGAACATGCAATTATCCTTACACCTGAAGCGAAACTATATCATGCCAAGATTCCACTATACACGGAGGAAGAGATCGCATTTTATAGGTGGCTTATACTAAAAGTGGAAGAAGCAGGTCTGATTTTCCATTGCGATAGTGAATGGGGAGTAAGTACGAAATTTCCTTTGAAACCAAGAGCAGAAACCTTACCAAAAAACAACGATCCCTTGCGAATAGTCCACAACTTTATCCCTTTGAATTGAGTGACTGAGAAATCACAACATCCTTGTCCATGGATAGAACAGATAGTCTACACTGTATTGAAGAAAGGCAAGAAATTCTTCTTTACTACAGATGCCGCAAATTTATATTGGGCAATATCTGTCAAGCCTGGAGATGAAACCAAATTGAGATTCATGACACCTTATGGGATGTCTCGTTACAAAGTCATGGGACAGGAACTTATGGGTGGTACGCATACTTATAGCCAATTTCGAGACCTGGTATTGTAACATGTTCGCAAGGTGCTAATCAAGTTATCGGTAGTGAATACGATAGTTGGCAGGTGGCCTGCTCTTCTAGAGAGGAGGTGAGAGCTGAGAACTAAAGGAGGCTTGAGAGGTATACTGAGGAACAAAGAAGTAACCGTTCAATCAAGTATATTGAAATACTGTCTGTCGAAGTCTGCCTTTTCTATCGTAGAAACAGGCGGTCTTTAAATACTCAAATCTGTTCTTGTCTAGCATAAACGAAACTAATCAAAGGTATCAATTGATACACTTTGGTAAAACTACTTAAGTATCAAAGCGATACTTAAAACAAAACATAAAACAAAACCAAGTATCAAACGATACTTAAAATAAATCAAGTATCAAAGCGATACTTAAAAAAAAACATAAAACAAAACCAAGTATCAAAGGATACTTAAAACAAACCAACTATCAAGGCGATACTTAAAACAAAACATAAAACAAAACCAATAACCGAGTACCCGTACCAGTTACATTTCCCAAAACAAAACAACTGTTTTTAAATAAACAAAACCTAATAATCATCAAAAAGCGGAGTCTGAGAAACTAAAGGCTTCAGTTTCCGCTAAAAACTCTTCATTGTAAGTGTCACACCAGGGATAAGAGGAAACTCTAAGGAAACACTTAGACTCAAACAAATGCAAGTCACAGTAGTCACGAATACCAGATTCGCGCTGTACATCAACCCAAGCGTGATCGCAATCAGGACAGTAATCTATCCACAGGACTTCGAAGTAGTCTGCAAGTTGGATAACATTGCGGTTCAACAACAGTCTAACAATCTGTTGTTGCAGCCTCACATTAAGTTCCACATTGTTTGACATCGTTGTGGTATTCGGATGGTGATCGGGATTAGATAAGGTTGTCGAGAACCTGCTGCATAGCCTGATTTGCATCATCGGTACTTTCGAATTCCGACTCAAAGTATGGTGCCCAAAATCCATCTCTAGCTTCGAGTTCTGCATGCCATCGCTCAGTTTCTGGCATCGTGGGTGTCCAGCACATGGTGATGTAATTGATCGTTGGGGGGAGGGATTCGTTTGGCATATTGTCTTTCCACCACTCATTCACCATATCCATAGCGTGCTCTAGTCCTTCTAGTGGCTCCCAGCTGTTCTTACATGTTGGATATCCTTTCTATTTGACTAGGAACTGATTATTCCCATGCCAAAGGCGGTGGTCTCGGATTTCCTCAACTTTCCATTCATCTTTCTTCTCAATGATGATATGTGCAGGTCGAGAGTGGGTTCTTCCAGGGAACTTACAGTCGTCATTTGGGGTGGAATCGTTTGACAGCAGAGGCGTGGAAAACTGCAATATTGCGACGGTACATGCGTCCATCCATCTGGACAGTGTAGTTTTCTGTATGCTCGGCAATAGGTAAGACTTTGAAAGGTCCTCGCCATCGGGCTTGTAGTTTCTTGCTGCATCCAACATTCTTCCTGAACATGTTTCCATGTACAATGAGCATGTCACCTAATGGAATAGGGACATGTTTGCGTCGTCGCTTCTGAGCAGTAGTGGTGCTTCAGAATCGGGCAGCTTTAATAGCTGGGAAGGCATCATTCTGAATTGCTTGATGGCAGTTTAGATGGTCGTCGGAGGCAGGGACCGAGAAGTTCTTTCATAGAGTTGTAGGTAGGAGAGGGTATTGACGGCCGAAAACTGCCTTGTATGGAGACATTCCCAAGGTGTCTGAAAATCCGGCATTGATATATGTGGCCAGTTCAATAAGGGCTGGTTCCCAGTTGGTCTGTCGTCCATTGATCATGTTCCTTATTCCGGTCTTAACCTCGCGGATTTTTCGTTCTGCTGGGCCATTAGTCTCATAGTGTAACCGGTACGGGTACTTGGTTATTGGTTTTCTTTTATGTTTTGTTTTAAGTATCACTTTGATACTTGGTTTGTTTTAAGTATCGTTTGATACTTGGTTTTGTTTTATGCTTTGTTTTAAGTATCGCTTTGATACTTGGTTTGTTTTAAGGATCATTTGATACTTGGTTTTGTTTTATGTTTTGTTTTAAGTATCGCTTTGATACTTGGTTTGTTTTAAGTATTGTTTGATACTTGGTTTTGTTTTATGTTTTGTTTTAAGTATCACTTTGATACTTGGTTTGTTTTAAGTATCGTTTGATACTTGGTTTTGTTTTACGTTTTGTTTTAAGTATTGCTTTGATACTTGGTTTGTTTTAAGTATCGTTTGATACTTGGTTTTGTTTTATGTTTTGTTTTAAGTATTGCTTTGATACTTAAAGAGTTTTACCAAAGAGTATCAATTGATACCTTTGATGAGTTTCGTTCATGCTAGACATGAACAGATTTGTGTATTTAAAGACCGCCTGTTTCTACGATAGAAAAGGCAGACTTCGACAGACAGTATTTCAATATACTTGGTTGAACGGTTACTTCTTTGTTCCCAGTACACCCTCGAAGCCTCCTTTAGTTCTCAGCTCTCACCTCCACTCTGGAAGAGCAGGCCACCTGCCAACTATCGTATCCTTACCAATAACGTGATTAGCACCTTGCGAACACGTTACACTTTTTTAACATCAGCAAGTCGTTAACAACCTGTCCCCGGATTTAGGCCTGATCAACCTATCGATATCCACCTCAGAATGCTAGTGGAGAGAAGCGGCAGAATCACAGCATATTCGGCTTCATCTCAAACCCAAGATAGAGTCTTTGACGACTAGGAGTGGGAAGCAAATCCCGCAGCAAGACCTTACAAGGAAGAAACAACCGCGGCGCTGTGCTAAAGAGCCGGGCGATCCTGTAAACACCGAAGATACACAACCTCCAGGAGAATTCCCTTCTACTCCAGTAAAGAAGACTTCCTTTGAACCTCCAAATGATCCTGAATCTAGTAGCGAATCGGATATGTCTAGCACAGGAGGAGGGCCTTCTCGAGGATGGAAATCTCGGGCAAGGCCTGAACAAGAGGAGGTACCCGCAGCATTTGAACCCTCTAAGTTTAAACTCCACCTCCCAGCGAAGTTCACAGGTGAAGGGAAAGACCTCAAACCTGAAGCCTTTGAGCGGTGGGCAACAGAACTCTCACACTTCCTACTCTTACAAGGAAAAGATGTGGAAGACCCTATAACCGGACTTATCATTGGATCATTTTGCGAAGGAAAAGCAAGCGACGCATACCACCAATGCTATAAGGACTTCGGAAGGAATGTAAGATTAAGAGGATCTACAGTTCTCGATTATCTGAAAGGACGATTCCAATCCTCTATAGCCAATGACCTCCTAAGCAACAAATTCAACCAGCTCCAGCAAGTTAACGGAACGCATTTCAAGTGAATCACCGATGTGGCTACGGACTTGATAATGTATAAGGACCGAATGGAGAGAGGAAGCATCTCCAAATACATCCTGAAGCGATGATTCTACAACACCATGCACCCTACCCTCCGGCGAGAACTAGAACAACTCGAGGAAGATGGCGATGATATTGCAGTAATAATTGCAAGAGCAGAACGAAAGGACGCCATTCTCCATGAGACCAAGGCCTACAAAACACAGACATCCTCTAGTAGGAACAGCCAGCCACGACACAAAGCCGCCAGCAACTCTGGAGATGACACCCCATGGGTTTTCAAGAAGAAAAAAAAATCCTCCATAGAATCGAGACGGGAAAAAGGAGAATGTTTTGAATGTGAAAAAACAGGACACATGGCAAAGAACTGTCCTATGAAGAAAGGAAAAGGAAAGGCAATTAAGCAAGAGGCATCAGCCCACAATGTTGAAAGCGATAACACCCAATCTAGTGCATATGAAGAAATCCATATTGGATATATCGATGTGGAATGCAACAGTGTTCGACCTCCGGCTACATTTAAGGCACACACCGCTCTGGAAGGAACAATCCTAATCAAGGGCAAAAAGGCTCGAGTCCTATTCGACACTGGCGCAATCGGAAGAGATATGATCAGTAATGCCATTTGTCTCTGTCCATGGACTCCCCACTCGAGACCTTAACCAACCCATACCAGTCAATATTGGAGTAAAAGGATCACGATCCACAAGCCATAAAACCTGTAGTGCAACCATTCGACTTGGTTCTGCAGTCCTACTCCCCCAGGAAATGCTGATTGGAAACTTAGCCAAATACGATGCCCTAATAGGCATGCCATTCCTGAACCGCCACAAAGCTATAATCAGGTGTGGGGAATCAACCATCGATTTCCCAGATCTGAAGGTCAGAGTCTCATGCAAGCCAACATGCGGAGAGTACCGAGCAGCAGTCTGTGAAGCAACTACCCAAAAACTATTGGATGAATACTCTGATGTTTTCCCTGATCAAATACCCGAAGAACTACCGCCTATGAGAGAGGTGAACCATCACATCCGCCTCCGAGACCCCTACAATCTCAAGAACCAACCCACCTACTCTATTCCTGACGCATACAAAAGCCCACTTTGTGTTTGGATTAACCAACAACAAAGAAGAGGAGTCATCTACCGGGCAGAAGCCCCAGGTGCCGCTCCTATGTTTGTTCAACCCAAAGCAGATGGCAAGAGAATCCGCCCCTTGGTTGATCTCAAACTACGGAATGAAAACATGGTTATGGACAGCTCGGCTATCCCAAACCAAACCCAGATCCTAAATGCAGTTGGACGGGCTAGATTCCGAAGGAAGATTGACCTAAGCGATGCCTACTTCCAAACAAGGTTAGACCCAGAAAGCGAACGCTACAACAGTTTCAAAACACCCTTCGGAAGTTTCATTAGCCGAGTTATGTGACAAGGTGATATGAATGCGCCTACCACCTTTATGCGAATTATGGAAAACCTCCTAAGCGAATACCTCCACCATTTTGTTTGGGTCTACATTGATGATATTCTCATCTTCTCGAACACCGCAACAGAACACGCCTACCATATAGGTTTGGTTTGTACCAAACTTAGGGAAGCTAAATTTTACGCTAGCAGAAACAAATCAATCCTGTTTGCCGACAAACTCAATATTCTAAGACATGTTATAGATGATGAAGGAATACATGCAGCCCCAGGAAAAATAGCCTGTTTAACAGAATGGTCGACACCCCGGAATCAAAAGGAACTCATGCGATTCCTAGGACTAGTCAACTATATTGCCCAGTTCCTACCACACCATGCCACTGTGACAGCGCCGCTCACAGACCTTACTGGCAATGCAGAATTTGTCTGGACCCACACTCATGACCAGGCCTTTACCAACATCAAGGAATTGATTAAAAACGCCAATGTTATCCAACCTATCGACTATAGTAAACCAGAACCGATATAGTTGATCACTAATGTATCGGATGTTGGAGTTGGAGCAAAGGTTGGGCAAGGGGCCTCCCACGAAACAGCAAGGCCGGCGGCATTACACAGCAGGAAGTTCACTAACTCACAGATGAACTATGGAACAACAGACAAGGAAGCCCTTGCTGTGATTGATGCTCTCGCCGCTTTCAACCACATCCTGATGGGCAATACCATCACTATTGTTACCGACCACCAACCGCTCACTAATCATAAAACAGAAAGGATACCAGGAAGAAGAAGAACAAGAGGGATAGGCGAAATCAGCAAATACGATGCAAAAATTATCTACACCCCTGGAAGAACGAACTATTTAGCTGATGCTCTCTCCCGCCTATATGAGAATCAAGATCTCGCAAACCCTCCCCTTGTTCACTACCACACAAGACAAAGCGAGGACAGCCCTGATGACACCTCCTATGAACAAGAAACATCGATGGCTGCCGCCAGCTCTGCTACTGCCTCCAATCCTTTCTCTTACACCGTGTACAGTGCTGCCGGAACAAAACGAGGAAAGGACATTGATGAAGAATGGAAAGACAATTGCAAGCTCCGCAGTACACCTCCTCACGAACTTGAACAAAGCAGACTCCACTGGTCCCACTGCTATTACGACACCTGCCCTTTTCACCAGACTGAAATCAAGTTTGGCAACAGATACCAGCGACCGTACTATATGCCTGCTGACGATTCCAAAGACACCAGCTTCGACACCGTAGAAGGAGCAGAAGAGATGATCAATGAAAATGAATCGACCCAACCTCCGCAGACCCTTAATCCTGTTCCAACACGATATCAAGGTCTTGAAGAACTCGAACAAGCAGTAGCCTACGTGGATGCAATATCCTATTTACACCCGCCACAGTCAGCCCCGCCATCCTCTCCTCCCATAATTGATTCACGACCACTATATGGTGGACCCTTACCAGTATATAATAACGAAACCATTGTCTCGATCATACCCCCTACTATTCCCAAAAATCGGCGTCAACTCTATGAAACCATGGAGGAAGAAGAAGCCCCTATCGAACCAAAAAGAGGATCCCTAATCGAGGATGAACGAGATGTTAGATCGACCACAGAAGAATTAACCTCCTCTTTCCGAAGCCAAATGATAGCAGGATACTGCCATGACCGGATTTACTTCAAAGCCATGGATGCCTCCAGGCATGGAGACCTCGCCCCCTACAACATATCCAATGGAATGGTCTACGCCAGTACCCGTTATGGTGAACGCTGCCTATACATACCAAAAGGCCATATGTTCAATGGAATAACTATTAGGGAATATGTCATTACCGAAATCCACAACAAAGGACACCATAGTGCAGATCGCAACCTCCAATATGCCTCAGAATATGTTTACTGGCCTGAAATGCGAAAGGACCTACGCGATTTTGTCAGACAATGCGAACTCTGCCAGGCAAATAAGGAGCGAACACAACTTCCTGAAGGGAAAGCTCAGACCCTCCTACTACCATGTGAAATATTTGAATCCTATGCCATTGATTTCGCAGGACCATTCATCAAGTCCGCCGGATATGACACCATATTGGGAGTTGTGGATCGATTCTCTGGATACACCTGGTTAATATCAAGGAAGGTTACGGACTCCTCCAAAGACACCTGGAATAACCTACAACGACACTTATTTACCCCCCACGGGTACCCCTTATCTATTGTCAGTGATGCTGATCCCCGCTTTACCGCCAGATTCTGGAAGCAAACCTTAACCTTCCTCGGAATAAACCACATTATGGCTGCCCCAGGACACCATGAGACTAATGGCCAAGCAGAACGAAAAATCAGCGAGGTCAAGACCGGGATTAGGAACATGATCAATGAACGACAAACCAACTGGGAACTGGCCCTAGTTGAACTAGCCGCATATATCAATGCCGGATTTTCAGATACTCTGGGAATGTCACCATATAAGGCAGTCTTTGGCCGCCAATACCCTCTCCTACCTACAACTCTATTCAAGAACTCCTCAGTCCCTGCCTCTGATGACTATCTAAACCACCACCAAGCAATTCGGAACATGCCTTCCAAGCTGTTAAGGCTGCCCGATTCCGAAGCACCACTACTGCCCAGAAACGACGTGGCAAACATGTTCCCATCTCACCAGGAGACATGGTCATGGTACACGGTAACATGTTTATTCCCAATGTCGGACGCAGCAAGAAACTACAACCCCGATGGCGAGGACCCTTCCAAGTCATATCCTTTGACGAGCATACAGGGAACTACACTGTCCAGATGGATGGATGCATGTACCGCCGCAATACTGCAGTCTTTCACTCCTCAGCTGTCAAACAATTCCATCCAAATGACGACTCCAAGTTTCCTGGAAGGACCCACTCTCGGCCTGCACCTATCATCATGGATAAGAAGGATGAATGGGAAGTTGAAGAAATCAGAGACCACCCCCTTTGGCATGGAAATGATCAGTTCCTAGTTAAATGGAAAGAATATCCGACGAGCGAAAACAGTTGGGAACCACTGGAAGGACTTGAGCACGCTATGGATATGGTGAACGGATGGTGGAAGGACAACATGCCAAACGAATCCCTCCCCCCAACAATCAATTATATCACCATGTGCTGGACACCTACAATGCCAGAAAGTGAGCGATGGCACGCAGAACTCGAAACTAGAGATTGATTTTGGGCACCACACTTTGAGCCAGAGTTCGAAAGTAGCGATGAGGAGAATCAAGCTATGGAGCAGGCCCTCGACAACTTTATCTAGTCACCAATCACCATCCGAATACCATAACGATGTCAAACTATGTGGAGCTCAATGTGAGGCAGCGACAACAGGTTGTTGGACTGTTGTTGAACCGCGATGTTATCCAACTTGAAGACTACTTCGAAATCCTTTGGATTGACCACTGTCCTGATTGCGATCATGCTTGGGTTGATGTACAGCACGAATCTGGTATTCGTGACTACTGTGATTTAAAATTCTTCGAGTCTAAGTGTTTCCTTAGGGTTTCTTCTTGCCCCTGGTGTGATACTTATGATGAAGAATTTCTTGCAGAAACTGAAGCCATGAGTTTCTCGGAATCCGCTTTTGATGATTATTAGGTTTTGTTTGTTTAAACAGTTGTTTTGTTTTGGGGAATGTAACCGGTACGGGTACTTGGTTATTGGTTTTGCTTTATGTTTTGTTTTAAGTATCGTATGATACTTGGTTTTGTTTTATGCTTTGTTTTAAGTATCGCTTTGATACTTGGTTTGTTTTAAGTATCATTTGATACTTGGTTTTGTTTTATGTTTTGTTTTAAGTATCGCTTTGATACTTGGTTTGTTTTAAGTATCGTTTGATACTTGGTTTTATTTTATGTTTTGTTTTAAGTATCGCTTTGATACTTGGTTTGTTTTAAGTATCGTTTGATACTTGGTTTTGTTTTATGTTTTGTTTTAAGTATCGCTTTGATACTTGGTTAGTTTTAAGGATCGTTTGATACTTGGTTTTGTTTTATGTTTTGTTTTAAGTATTGCTTTGATACTTGGTTTGTTTTAAGTATTGTTTGATACTTGGTTTTGTTTTATGTTTTGTTTTAAGTATCGCTTTGATACTTAAAGAGTTTTACCAAAGAGTATCGATTAATACCTTTGATTAGTTTCGTTCATGCTAGACATGAACAGATTTGTGTATTTAAAGACCGCCTGTTTCTACGATAGAAAAGGCAGACTTCGACAGACTGTATTTCAATATACTTGGTTGAACGGTTACTTCTTTGTTCCTCAGTACACCCTCTAAGCCTCCTTTAGTTCTCAGCTCTCGCCTCCTCTCTAGAAGAGCAGGCCACATGCCAACTATCGTATCCTTACCGATAACGTGATTAGCACCTTGCGAACACGTTACACATAGTGTCCAGGGGCAGCCATGATGTGGTTTATTCTGAGAGAGATCAAGGTTCACTTCCAGAATCTGGTGGTAAAACGGGGGTTAGCATCACTGACAATAGATAAGGGGTACCCATAGGGGGTAAACAGGTATCATTGGAGGTTATTCCAGGTATCTTTGGAGGAATCAGTAACTTTCATTGGTATGAGCCATGTATATCCAGAAAATCAATCCACAGCTACCAAGATGGTGTCATATCCGGCGGACTTGTTGAATGGTCCTGCGAAATCGATGGCATATGATTCGAATATTTCACATGGTAGTTGGAGGGTCTGCGCTTTCCCTTCAGCTAGTTGAGTTCGCTCCTTATTTGCCTGGCAGAGTTCGCATTGTTTGACGAAATTACAGAAGTCCTTTCGCATTCCAGGCCAGTTAACATATTCTGAGGCATATTGGAGGTTACAATCCGCCCTATGGTGTCCTTTGTTATAGATTTCGGTAATAACATATTCCCTAATGGTCATTCCATTGAACACATGGCCTTTCAGGATGCATAGACAATGTTCACCATAACAGGTGCTGGTATAGAGTATTCCATTGGATATGTTGTAGGGGGCGAGGTCTCCATGCCAGGAGCCATCCATGGCTTTGAAGTAAATTAGGTTATGGCGATATCCTGCTATAATTTGGCTTCGGAAAGAGGAGGTTAATTCTTCTGTAGTTGATCTAACATCTCATTCATCCTCAACCTGGGATCCTCTTGTCGGCTTAATAGGGGCTTACTCTTCCTAAAAGGTTTCATAGAGTTGTTGGCGATGCTCGGGAATAGTAGGGGGTATGACCGAAATAATGGTTTCATTATTTTATACTTGTAAGAGTCCACCATATAGTGGTCATGAATCGATTATGGGAGGAGAGAATGGTGGGACAGACTGTGGAGGGTGTAAATAGGATATTGCATCCACGTAGGCTGCTGCTTACTCAAGTTCTTCAAGACCTTGGTATCGTGTTGGAACAGGATTAAGGGTATGAGGAGGAAGGGTCGATTCATCTCCATCGATCATCTGTTCTGCTCCTTCTGTAGTATCGAAGCTGGTGTTTTTGGAATCATCAATAGGCATATAGTACCATCGCTGGTATCTGTTACCAAACTTAATCTCAGTCTAGTGAAACGGGCAGGTGTCATGATAACATTGGGACCAGTGGAGTCTGCTTTGTTCAAGCTCGTGAGGAGGTGTGCTGCGGAGGGTGCAATTGTCTTTCCATCCTTCATCAATGTCCTTTCCTCGATCCATTCCGGCAGCGCTGTACATGGTGTAACAGAAAGGATTGGAGAGAGCGGCAGAGCTGGCGGTAGCTATCGATGGTTCTTGTTGATAGGAGGTGTTGTCAGGGCTGTCTTCGCTTTGTCTTGTATGGTCATTAACAAGAGGAGGGTTTGCAAGTTTTTGGTTTTCATATAGGCGAGAGAGAGTGTCAGCTAAATAGTTTGTTCTTCCAGGGGTATAGATAATTTTTGCATTGTATTTGCTGATCTCACCTATTCATCTTGTTCTTCTCCTTCCAGGTACTCTTTCTGTTTTAAGACTAGTGAGGGGTTGATGGTCGGTAACAATGGTGAAGGTATTGCCCATTAGGATATGGTTGAAGGTGGCGAGAGCATCAATCACAGCAAGGGCTTCCTTGTCTGTTGTTCTATAGTTCATCTGAGAATTAGTAAACTTCCTGCTGTGTAATGCCGCCGGTCTTGCTGTTTCATGGGAGGCCCCTTGTCCAACCCATGCTCCAACTCCAATATCCAATGCATCAGTAATCATCCATATCGGCTGTCTTGCTGTAGTCGATGGGTTGTATAACTTTGGCATTGTTAATCAATTCCTTGATGTGGGTAAAGGCTTGGTCATGAGTGTGGGTCCAGACAAATTCTGCATTGCCGGTAAGGTCCGTGAGTGGTGCTGTTACAGTGGCATGGTGTGGTAGGAACTGGGAAATATAGTTGACCAGTCCTAGGAATTGCATGAGTTCCTTTTAATTCCCGGGTGTTGTCCATTCTGTTAAACAGGATATCTTTCCAAGGGCTGCATGTATTCCATCGTCATCTATCACACGTCCTAAGATATCGATTTTGTCAGTAAACAGGATTGATTTGTTTCTACTAGCGTAGAATTTCGCTTCCCTTAGTTTGGTACATACCAAACCTATATGGTACCTATGTTCTATTTTGGTGTTCGAGAAGATGAGAATATCATCAATCTAAATCCAGACAAAATGGTGGAGGTATTCGCTTAGGAGGTTTTCCATAATTCGCATAAAGGTGGTGGGCGCATTCATATCACGTTGTAACATAACTCAGCTAATGAAACTTCCCAAGGGTATTTTGAAACTGTTGTAGCATTCGGATTCCGGATCTAGCTTTGTTTGGAAGTATGCATCACTTAGGTCAATCTTGCTTCGGAATCTAGCCCATCCAACTGCATTTAGGATCTGTGTTTGGTTTGGGATAGCCGAGCTGTCCATAACCGTGTTTTCATTGTGTAGTTTGAGGTCAACCAAGGGACGGATTCTTTTGCCATCTGCTTTGAGTTGAACAAACATGGGAGCGGCACCTGGGGCTTCTGCTCAGTAGATGACTCCTCTTCTTTGTTGTTGGTTGATCCAGTCACATAGTGGACCTTTGTATAATTCAGGAATAGAGTAGGTGGGTTGGTTCTTAAGATTAGAGGGGTCTCCCAGGCGAATGTGATGGTTCACCTCTCTCATAGGAGGTAGTTCTTTGAGAATCTGATCAGGGAAAACATCAGAGTATTCATCCAATAGGCATTGGGCTGTTGCTTCACAGACTGCAGCTCAGTATTCTCCGCTTGTTGGTTTGCATGAGACTCTGACCTTCTGATCTGGGAAATCGATGGTTGAGTCCCCACACCTGATTACAGCTTTGTCGCGGTTCAGGAAAGGCATTGCTATGAGGGCATCGTATTTGGCTAGGTTTCCAACCAGCATTTCCTGGGGGGGTAGGATGGCAGAATCAAGTCGAATAGTTGCACTGTAGGTTTTATGGCTTGTAGATCGTAATCCCTTTACTGCTATGTTGACTGGTATGGGTTGGTTAAGGTCTCGAGTTGGGAGCCCATGGACAGAAACAAAGGTATTGCTGATCATGTCTCTTCTGATCGCGCCAGGGTCGAATAGGACTTCAGCCTTCTTGCCATTGATGAGAATAGTACCTTCCAGGCCGGTGTGTGTCTTAAATGTAGCCGGCAGTCGAACACAGTTGCACTACACATCGATATACCCGATATCAATCTCCTCATGATCGCTGGATTGGGTATTATCACTATCGTTCTCAACATTGTTGGCCGATGCCTCTTGCTTAATTGCCTTTCCTTTCCCTTTCTTTGTAGGGCAGTTCTTTGCCATGTGTCCTGTTTTTCCGCATTCAAAACATTCTGCTTTCTTCTGTCTCAATTCTTTGGAGGATTTGGTTTTCTTCTTGGAAACCCGTGGGGTATCATCTCCAGAGTTGCTGGAGGGTTTGTGTTGTGGTTGGCTATTTCTACTAGAGGATGTCTGTATTTTGTATGCCTTAGTTTCATGGAGAATGCATCCTTCCATTACGCTCTAGCAATTATTGTTGCAATATCATCGTCGTCTTCCTCAAGAGGTTCCACTTCTCGTCAGAGGGTAGGGTGCATAGGATCATAAAATCGTGGTTTAAGGATTTACTTGGAAATGCTTTCTTCCTTCATTCGGTCCTTGTACATTAATAGATCGGTAGCTAGATCTGTAATCCTTTTGACATGCGTTCCATGAACTTGCTGAAGCTGGTTGCATTTGTTGTATAGGAGGTCATTGGTAATAGACGATTGGAATCGTCCTTTCAGATAATCCAGGACTGTAGATCCTCTTAATCTCACGTTTCCACTGTAATCCTTATAGCATTGATGGTATGCGTCAGTTGCCTTTCTTTCGCAGAATGATCCAATGTATAGTCCAGTTGTAGGGTCTTCCACATCGTTCCCTTGCAGGAGAAGATAGTGTGTGAGTTCCGTTGCCTATCGGTCAAAGGCTTCCGATTTGAGGTCTTTTCCTTCTCCTGTGAACTTTGCTGGGAGGTGGAGTTTAAACCTAGGAGGTTCAAATGCTGCAGGTACCTCCTCTTCTTCAGGCCTAGCCCGAGATTTTCCTCCTCCAGAGGGCCCTCCTCCTGTACTTGCCATGTCTGATTCGCTACTGGATTTGGGGTCAATAGGTGGTTCAAAGGAAGGCTTCTTTGCTGGAGTAGAAGGGAATTCTCCTGGAGGTTGAGTGTCTTCCATGTTTGCATGTTCGCCCAGCTCCTTAGCAGAGCGCCGGGGTTGTTTCTTTCTTGTAAGGTCTTGCCGTGGGATTTGCTTCCCACTCCTGGTCGTCAAAGACTCTATCTTGGATTTGAGACGCAGCCGAATTTGCCGTGATTCTGCCGCTTCTCTCCGCTAGAGTTCTAAGGTGGATATTAATAGGTTGATCAGGCCTAAATCTGGGGACACGTTCTTAACCACTGGCTGAGGTTAAAAAAATGTAACGTGTTCGCAAGGTGCTAATCACGTTATTGGTAATAGATACGATAGTTGGCAGGTGGCCTGCTCTTCCCGAGAGGAGGCGAGAGCTGAAAACTAAAGGAGGCTTCGAGGGTGTACTGAGAAACAAAGAGTAACCATTCAACCAAGTATATTGAAATACTGTCTGTCGAAGTCTGCCTTTTCTATCGTAGAAACAGGCGGTCTTTCAATACACAAATCTGTTCATGTCTAGCATGAACGAAACTAATCAAAGGTATCAATCGATACACTTTGGTAAAATTCCTTAAGTATCAAAGCGATACTTAATAAAAAAAGTAAAATAAAACCAAGTATCAAATGATACTTAAAACAAACCAAGTATCCAGGCGATACTTAAAACAAAACATAAAACAAAACCAAGTTTCAAATGATACTTAAAACAAACCAAGTATCAAAGCGATACTTAAAACAAAATATAAAACAATACCAAGTATCAAACGATACTTAAAACAAATCAAGTATCAAAGCGATACTTAAAACAAAACATCAAACAAAACCAAGTATCAAACGATACTTAAAACAAACCAAGTATCAAGGCAATACTTAAAACAAAACATAAAACAAAACCAATAACTGAGTACCCGTACCGGTTACAATAACATCATATGGCTCACAACTGTGAGTTATTGCATAACAATAAATACCAATGACTCACAAGTGCAAGTTATATGAATACCTTTGTTCTACCTTGTCAATCTACCTTGTCACAATCTGGTTTATGACACTATCTTTGATTTGTCTCAACTATTACAGAGGCAAATTTATTAGTTGGGTAAGATAGTGGTTGATTTTTCTTGTAGATATAGTCTGAAAAGCTGGCTGGTCAATTAATGATTTTCTTTTTACCGTCTTCTTATAGAGGTAAGGTTTTTCAAGATTCATGAGAGTTGCGAGAATGTTATATTGATAGAGGAGCTTTTAAACTATACTCAACTTAAAGCGTTCCTTGAGTCAACTCAGTTAACTTGGAAAAATATCTAGTTATATCACCTTACGAATTACAAGACTATAGTAGATAAAAGTATATGAATTCCTGTAAGCTATCTAGGCAATAAAAAAAAATTGAAAGCCAATGCAGACTCTGAACTTCTCTTTCATCAAACCTGGTGGTACTAGTGAATTGTTTTTATCTCTTATATATACTATCATACCTTCTCACATTTTCCTATTTTCCTTACTTTTTTCTATATAATTTGCATTACTATTGTTAAGGACTCAGAATTCTAAGTTGAGAAAGAACTCTATATTACCTTCTAGATGGAAGAATCTCAGCTGCTACTAGCAGAATTTACTGATACTCATAAGCAGTGTACAAATATGGTTTTATGTTATAAGTATACTAGATAAGAAGATGTTAGGTGGAGACGATCAGTATAGACTCAGAATCATCTAGGCCAATTGAGAATTATTTTGTAGATAGAGATTTGTCTAGGAAGACTTAAAGGACTACTCATTTTGTTTATAACTACTAAGAGTAAGGTAAGATCAAATAGAATAGAATTGTAAAGACAATATTATATTATTAATGTTCCTTTTCTATTGCGGGATAATGTTTAAAAGCTCAGAGGTACTTTGATATTTATATTTCAAATCTGAGTATTTGTAGACTATACCTATCTCATACAAAGTATGTATCTCTCTAAATATAATTTGCAAGATCGGATATCTTCGAGAAGTGTGAATTCCTGGAGTCCCTGAAAACTAACATATCCGCTTTAGTTATTATTATTTTACTAATTGGAAACTGTACTTTTTCCAATAGTAATTAATTGATCTTCGGAGTCATTAGACTTATAGCCTAGTTCTCAAGTCGAACTAGGTTGGCCTTAATTGTCTCCCTTATTAATGAAATGATCAGTTTCATTTACAGGTTATGTTCACAGGAGTAGTGACAATTACAACCTTCCTATATCGCCAACTTTAAACCTTCATAACTCCTTGTACAATGAACAGATCTCCAGTGGATGACTTCCTACTAATTTGCAGGATACTATTCTACTAGATTGGCAGATAGTCCCTCAGTTGACAATTTCTGGTTGTTTTAGGTAGCTGAGCTTTGGCCATTGTTGGGTATTGGTGACAATTCCCACAACTGGAATACTGTAATGTGTTCGTAAGGTGCTAGTCATGTTATCAGCAATGATACAATAGTTGGCAGGTGGCCTGCTCTTCCAGAGAGGAGGTGAGAGCTGAGAACTAAAGGAGGCTTTGAGGGTGTACTGAGAAACAAAGAGGTAACCGTTCAATCAAGCATATTGAAATACTGTCTGTCGAAGTCTGCCTTTTCTATCGTGGAATCAGGCGGTCTTTAAATGCACAATTCTGTTCATATCTAGCATGAATGAAACTAATCAAAGGTATCAATCGATACACTTTGGTGAAACTAATTAAGTATCAAAGTGATACTTAAAACAAAATATAAAACAAAACCAAGTATCAAACGATACTTAAAACAAAACATAAAACAAAACCAAGTATCAAACGATACTTAAAACAAACCAAGTATTAAAGCGATACTTAAAACAAAATATTAAATAAAACTAATAACTGAGTACCCATACCAGTTACGTTCCCCAAAACAAAACAACTGTTTAAATAAACAAAACCTAATAATCATCAAAGTCGGAGTCTGAGAAACTAAAGGCTTCAGTTTCCGCTATCAGCTCTTCATCATAAGTGTCACACCAGGGACGAGAGGAAATCCTAAGAAAACATCAAAAAAATCTAAGAAATGTAAATCACAGTAGTCGGAATACCAGATTCATGCTGTGCATCTATCCAAGCATTATCGCAATCAGGATAGTAGTCGATCCAGAGAATAGCAAAGTAGTCTTCAAGTTGGATAATATCGCGGTTCAACAACAGTCTAACAAGCTGTTGTTGCAGCCTCACATTGAGTTCTCCATAGTTTGACATCGTTATAGTATTCAGATGGTGGATGGTGATCAGATGAGATTGTCAAGAGCCTGCTCCATAGTCTGATTTTCCTCATCGCTGCTTTTGAATTCCGACTCAAAGTATGGTGCCTAAAGCCCATCCCTTGCTTCTAGTTCCATCTGCCATTGCTTAGTCTCTGGCATCGTTGGTGTCCAATACATTGTGATGTAATTGATCGTTAGAGGGAGGTATTCGTTTGGCATATTGTCTTTCCACCAATTGTTCACCATATCCATAGCGTGCTCCAGTCTCTCTAGAGGTTCAAAGCTGTTTTCGCTCAATGGGTATCCTTTCCATTTGACCAGGAACTGATTATTTACACGCCAGAGGTGGTTGTCTCGGATTTCTTCAACTTCCCATTCATCCTTCTTATCAATGATAATAGGGGCAGGTCGAGAGTAAATTCTTCCAGGGAACTTGGAGTTGTCATTTGGATGGAACCGTTTGACAGCAGAGTCGCGGAAAATGGTGGTATTGCAGTAGTACATGCGTCCATCCCTCTGGACAGTGCAGCTTTCTGTATACTCATCTAAGGATAAGACTTTGAAAGGTACTCACCATTGGAGTTGTAGTTTCTTGCTGCGTCCAACATTGGTAATAAACATGTTTCCATATACTATAAGCATATCACCAGGAGGAATAGGAACATGCTTGTGCCATCTCTTCTGGGCAGTAGTGGTGCTCTGGAATCGGGCAGCTTTAACAGCTTGGAAGGCATCTTTCCAGATAGCTTGATGGCAGTTTAAATGGTCATTAGAGGTGGGGATTAAGGAGTTCTTAAACAGGGTTATAGGTAGGAGAGGGTATTGGCGGCTGAAGACTGCCTGTATGGAGACATTCCCAAGGTATCTAAATATCTAGCATTAATATATGCGGCGAGCTCAGTGATGGCAAGTTCCTAGTTTGTTTATCGTTCATTGATCATGTTCCTAATTCCGGTCTTGACTGAGTGGATTTTTCGTTCTGCTTGGCCATTAGTCTCATGATGTCCAGGAGCCGCCATAATGTTGTTGATTCCAAGGGAGGTCAGGGTTTGTTTCCAGAATCTGGCAGTGAATTGGGGATCAGTATCACTGACAATAGATAATGGGTATCCATGGGGGGTAAATAGGTATCGTTGGAGGTTATTCCAGATGTCTTTAGAGAAATCGGTGACCTTCATTGGTATGAGCCATATGTATTCAGAAAGCCGATCCAGAGCTACCAAGATAGTATCATATCCGGCGGACTTGTTGAATGGTCCTGCGAAATTAATGGCATAAGATTCGAATATTTCGCAAGGTAACTGAAAGGTCTGTACTTTTCCTTCAGTGAGTTGTGTTCGCTCCTTATTTGTCAGGCAGAGTTCACATTGTTTGACGAAATCGTGGTAGTACTTTCACATTTCGGGCCTGTAAACATATTCTGAGGCATATAATAGGTTTTGGTCCACATTATGGTGTCTCTTGTTGTGGATTTTGGTAATGAAATATTCGCTAATGGTCATTTCATTAAACATATGGCCTTTCGGAATGTAAAGGCAATATTCACCATAACTGGTGCTGGTATAGACCATTCCATTGGATATATTGTAGGGGGCGAGATCTCCATGTCTGGAGCTATCCATAGCTTTGAAATAGATTTGGTCATGGGGGTATCTTGCTATCATCTGGCTCCGGAAGGAGGAGGTTAATTTTTCCATGGTTGATCTAACATCTCAATGATCCTCAATGAGAGATCCCCTTGTGGGTTCAATAGGTTCTTCCTCCTCCTCAAAGGTTTCATAGAGCTGTTGGTGGTGCTCAGAAATTGTGGGAGGCATGACAGAAACAATGGTTACATTGTTTTATACTCGCAATGGTCCACCATACAGTGGTTGTGAATCAATTATGGGGGGAGAGGATAGCGGTGCTGACTGCAGAGGGTGTATGTAAGATATTGCATCCATGTAGGCTGCAGCTTGTTCGAGTTCTTTGAGAGCTTGGTGTCATCTTGGGGCAGGATTAAGGGTAAGGGGGGGTTGGATTGATCCATTATTAACTTCATCCATCACTTCTTCTGTTCCTTCGGCAGTGTCGAAACTGGTGTTTTTAGAATCATCAGCAGACATATCGTACGGTCACTGGTATCTGTTGCCGAATTTAATTTCAGTCAGGTGAAAGGGGCAGGTATTGAGGTAACAGTGGGACCAGTGGAGTCTGCTTTGTTCAAGCTTGTGAGGAGGTGTACTGTAGAGGGTGCAATCATCTTTCCACTCGTCATCAATATCTTTTCCTCGTTCTGTTCCGACAGCTCTGTATATGGTACAAGAGAAAGGATTGGAGGAAGAGGTAGTACTGGGAGTAGCCATCGATGGTTCTAATTCATAGGAGGTGTTGCCTGGGCTATCTTTGCTTTGTGTTGTATGGTCATAAACAAGAGGAGGGTCTGTGAGCTCTTAGTTCTCATATAGGCAGGAGAGAGTATCAGCTAAATAGTTTATTCTTCCAGGGGTATAGATGATTTTTGAATCGTATTTGCTGATTTCTCCTATCTATCACATACTTCTCCTTCATAGGACTCTTTCTGTCTTTAGATTAGTGAGAGGTTGGTGGTCGGTAACAATAGTGAAGGTATTGCTTATCAGGATATGGTTGAAAGTGGCAAGAGCATCAATCACCGCAAGGGCTTCCTTGTCTGTAGTTCCATAGTTCATTTGTGAATTAGTAAACTTCTTGCTGGGAAATGCTGCCAGTCTTGCTGTTTCATGCGAAGCTCCTTGTCATACCCATGCTCCTATACCAACATCTGATGCATCAGTAATCAGCCATATTGGGTCTGGTTTACTGTAGTCGATAGGCCATATAATATTAGCATTTTTATTCAATTCCTTAATGTTGGTACAGGCTTGGTCATGAGTATGGGGTCAGACAAATTCCGCATTACCAGTGAGGTCTGTGAGTGGCGCTGTTACAGTGGTGTGGTATGGTAGAAACATGGAGATATAGTTGACCAGTCCTAAGAACCTCATGAGTTCCTTTTGGTTTTGGGGTGTTGTCTATTCTGTTAAACAGGATATCTTTCATGGGGCTGTATGTATTCCTTCATTATCTATTACATGTTCCAGGATATTGAGTTTGTCAGCAAATAGGTTTGACTTGTTTCTACTAGTGTAGAACTTAGCCTCTCTTAGTCTGGTACAAACTAAACCTATGTGGTTTGTATGTTCCACTTCGGGGCTTGAGAAGATGAGGATATTGTCGATATAAACCCATACAAAATAGTAGAGGTATTCGCTTAGGAGGTTTTCCATAATTCGCATGAAGGTGGCTGGCGCATTCATATCACCTTGTAACATAACTCGGCTAATGAAACTTCCGAAGAGTGTTTTGAAACTGTTATAGCATTCGCTTTCTGGATCTAACCTTGTCTGGAAATAACCATCGCTTAGGTCAATTTTGCTTCAGTATCTAGCCCGTCCAACTGCATTCAGGATCTGGGTTTGGTTTGGAATAGCAGAACTGTCCATAACTGTGTTATCATTTCAAAGTTTGAGATCGACAAGGGGGCAGATCCTTTAGCGTCTGCTTTGGGTTGGACAAACACAGATGCGGCACCTGGTGCTTCTGCTCTGTAGATGACTCCTCTTCTTTGTTGCTGGTTTATCCAGTCACATAGTGGATTCTTGTATGCGTCAGGGATGAAGTAGGTAGGTTGGTTTTTGAGATTAGAGGAGTCTCGAAGGTGGATGTAGTAGTTCACTTCCCACAGAGGCGGTAGTTCTTTGGGAATCTGATCAGGGAAAACGTCAGAGTACTCATCCAATAGGCATTAGGTAGTTGCTTCACAGACTGCAGTTCGGTACTCTCCGATTGTTGGATTGTATGACACTCTGACCTTTTGATCGGGGAAATTGATGGTTGATTCCCCATATCTGATTATAGCTTTGTGTCGCTTCAGGAATGGCATCCCTATCAGGGCATCATATTTAGCTAAGTTTCCAACTAGCATCTCCTAGGGGGTTAAGACGGCGGATCCAAGTCGGATAGTTGCACTACAGGTTTTATGGCTTGTGGATCGTAATCCCTTTACTGCCATATTGACTGGTATGGGTTGGTTTAAATCTCGAGTTGGGAGTCCATGGATGAACACAAATGCATTGCTGATCATGTCTCTTCCCATTGCACCAGTGTCGAATAGGACTCGAGCCTTTTCGCCATTGATCACAATAGTCCCTTCTAGGGCTGTGTGTGCCTTAAATGTACTGGGAGGTCAGACACTGTTGCATTCTACATTGATACACCCAATATGGATCTCCTCATATTTGCTAGCTTGGGCATCATCACTATCGCATTCAATGTTATTGGCCGATGCCTCTTGCTTAATCACCTTTCCTTTTCTCTTTTTCATAGGACAGTTCTTTGCCATATGTCCTGTTTTTCCGCATTCAAAGCCCTGTCCCTTCTGTTGTCTTGATTCTTTGGAGGATTTTGTTTTCTTCTTGAAAGGCTGTGGGGTATCTTCTTCAGAGTTGTTGGAAAGCTTGTGTCGTGGTTGCCTATTACTGCTAGAGGATATCTGTGTCTTGTATGCCTTGGCTTTATGGAGGATGACGTCCTTTCATTCTGCTCTTGCGATTATTACTGCAATATCATCGTCATCTTCCTCAAGTGGTTCTACCTCTCGCTGGTGAGTGGGATGCATGGCATCATAGAATTGTCGCTTAAGGATGTATTTGGAGATGCTTCCTTTCTTCATTCGGTCCTTATACATCATCAGATCCGTAGTTACATCTGTGATTCTCTTGACATGCATTCCATTGACTTGGTGGAGCTGGTTGAATTTGTTGTACAAGAGGTCGTTTGTCATAGAGGATTGGAATCGGCCTTTCAGGTAATCGAGAACAGTGGATCCTCTTAATCTTACATTTTCGAAGTACTCCTTATAGCATTGGTGGTAGGCGTCGGTTGCCTTTCCTTCACAGAATGATTCAATGAATAGTTCAGTTGTAAGGTCTTCCACATCTCTCCCTTGTAGGAGATAGTAGTGTGTGAGTTTAGTCACTGATTGGTGAAAAAGGTTCGAGTTTGAGGTCCTTTCCTTCTCCTGTGAACTTTGCTGGGAGGTGGAGTTTGAACTTAAGGGGTTCAAATGCTGCGGGTATTTCCTCTTCCACAGGCTGAGCCTAAGATTTTCCTCCTCCGGAAGGCCCTCCTCCTGTACTAGCCATATCTGATTCGCTACTTTATTCGGGGTCAATTGGAGGTTCGAAGGAAGGCTTCTTTACTGGGGTAGTAGGGAATTCTCCTGGAGGTTGTGTGTCTTCCATGTGTGCAGGTTTTCCTGGCTCTTTAGCAGAGCACTGGAGTTGTTTCTTTCTTGTGAGATCTTGCTGTGGGATTTGGTTCCCACTCCTGGTCGTCAATAACTCTATGTTGGTTTTGAGATGAAGTTGAATGTGCCGTGATTCTGCTGCTTCTCTCCACTAGCGTTCTGAGGTGGATATCAATAGGTTGATTAGGCCTAAATCCAGGGACAGGTTCTTAACCACTTGCGGAGGTTAAAAAAATGTAATGTGTTCACAAGGTACTATTCACATTATCGGGAATGATACAATAGTTGGCAGGTGGCCTGCTCTTTCAGAGAGGAGGCGAGAGCTGAGAATTAAAGGAGGCTTCAAGGGTGCACTGAGAAACAAAGAGGAAACTGTTCAACCAAGTATATTGAAATACTGTCTATCGAAGTCTGCCTTTTCCATTGTGGAATCAGGCAGTCTTTAAATATACAATTCTGTTCATATCTAGTATGAACGAAACTAATTAAAGGTATCAATCGATACACTTTGGTAAAACTACTTAAGTATCAGAGTGATACTTAAAACAAAATATAAAACAAAACCAAGTATCCAAGCGATACTTAAAACAAAATATAAAACAAAACCAATAACCGAGTACCCATAACGGTTACAGACGCATTCCCTGACCTGGTTGCAATATTTTAAAAAGTCTACTGGCTTCTTCAGTAGTGCTTCTTGAGAGTTCTAAACTCCACTAATTATTGTAGAGTGGATGAGAATGTATTGGCTCTTTGTAGAGATCCTTCAATATTCAATATCATATCTTTTCACAGAAATGTTCCATTACCTGTAATGTGTTCACAAGGTGCTGTTCATATTATTGGTAACAGGTATGATAGTTGGCAGGTAGCCTGCTTTACATGAGAGGAGGTGAGTGCTGAGAACTAAAGGAGGCTTCGTGGATGTACTGAGAAATAAAGAGGTAACCGTTCAACCAAGTATAATGAAATACTGTCTGTCAAAGTCTGCTATTTCCATTGTAGAATCAGGTGGTCTTTAAATACACAATTCTGTTCATATCTAGCATGAACGAAACTATTCAAAGGCATCAAATGATACACTTTGGTAAAACAAAACTAAGTATCAACCGATACTTAAAACAAACAAAGTATCAAAGTGATACTCAAAACAAAACTTAAAACAAAACTAAGTATCAAATGATACTTAAAGGAAAACAATGTATTAAAGCGATACTCAAAACAAAACTATTAACTGAGTACCTGTACCAGTTAGATTACTTATAGTATATGTCAAAGATGTACTATCTTTGAAGCCTAGTAACCTTCTGAGTAGTAGACGGATTTACTCCATTCCACTTCTCAGACCTAGCTGAAGGTACCCTCTCATATATTCTGTGAGGAAGATCTGGTCAGATAGGCCACTGCAATATGTATGGTGTCATTCCAACATCTTCAATTCTGTGGTACTATAGTCACAGGATACACCTAAGATTGATATATATAATAAGTAGGCCAGATGGGGGTGTTGGAGACTAGAGATTCTAATTGTGAATGGGATTACCCTACTTAGGGTTATTCCTAAGTATGAGATCCTAGTACTCCTAACTGAAGAATACTTTGGATATTTGTATTTATATTAAGGTTGTTGTTAGCCTTAATAATTCATAGCTGCTAATATGATTCCAACTATGATCTCTTTTTTAAAGTATTATATTATACTAAATAGCTTTATATGACTGAAATCACACTGTAGTCTACTACCACTATATGGCTTAAAAACACTTCATGGTCTACCACTACTGTGTGGCTAAATACCACCCTGTTATCCACTACCACTATATAGCTCAACGCCATCCTATAGTCCATGTTAGGAATATAGGAGTACACAGACTACATGGTAGGGTAACTGTGCAAAGACCCTCATTCATCAGAGTTGTCAACACCCCTCTCCTAACCTTTTAGGAGGCCTACAAGTCCTTAGTGTTATTTTAAAGAATTGAGTTCCATAACTATAACATTATTTCAATAAAGCCTACTTTATAATATCAAATATGTCACTGCTATTTGTCTGATTAGAAGCTGTTTGTTAAATTATATGAGCTATAAACAGTTGAGAGTACCTTGGGATTCTTGTTCTTTCAGTGCTGCCAGCAGCATACTATATATACAGAAGTCCTAACAACAGATGAAACCATTCTACATCTTCACCAAAGTCTTTTTTCATCTCTTTTTTCGTTCTCCTTTTCCTTCCACACTACCCTGAAACTTCTTCTAAAAACCTATCATCCCTTAATCCCTTCTTTCAGTTTTGTCTACTTACAAAGATTTTCCAGTTTCTTCCATCCTAATACCTTCGTCCATCTCACAATTAAGACATTGTGACACTTACTGGTTCTATCCTATAGTTTCAAACATCCAACATGTCCTAGTGGGATTCCTCAAACCTTCCAAACATCTCCGCTGCAACTAACCTGTTAGTGCAAACAACTATCGCCTCAACTAACATGATCCACAACACTTTCTAAAACATATATTTCTTTAATCTAAAACTTTACTGTTGTAGTAGGTAATCTGTAGTCATGGTAGTGGTCATAATAAACGTAAGGGATAGGAAACCTTCGTGAATATTCTAACAGTTTGCAGGTTATATAGAATAGAACCTCTGGTAAGTAGAACAAAGGAAATTTGTCAGAGGGGCATTGAGTTGCTACGCTGCAAATTTAGGTATCGTAATTGTAGGCAGAAAGTAATAAGATATTTTTGTTACAATAATCTGTAACTACTCCTACAGTACTCCAGAGACTATAGGAGATAGAAGTAACACCAATACCTATCTGAAGACCACTGTATGTTGGTTGGTATTAGAAACAGGATTCATTCAGAGGTGATTCTCTTGGAAGTCAGGTAGACTGAGGGGAAGCTGCTCAGGCTCAGAAGACCTGAGAGGCAGTAGACATAAAGTGTTAGCACAATGTCTACCAAGCCTGCATTATGCAGAGGTGCCCAACATATAAGCTAGTCACTTTGCGTATTCAGAAGAGACTACTGGAAGGATAGTCAAGTAGACTGATGTGATCGGTATGGGTACTCAATTATTGGTTTTGTTTTATGTTTTATTTTAAGTATCGCTTGGATACTTAGT
Organism: Tuber melanosporum; assembly: GCF_000151645.1. NCBI lineage: Eukaryota > Fungi > Ascomycota > Pezizomycetes > Pezizales > Tuberaceae > Tuber > Tuber melanosporum. The sequence goes on along the minus strand of NW_003298808.1, from coordinate 1,181,060 downwards.
TTGTTTTAAGTATCGTTTGATACTTGGTTTTGTTTTATGTTTTGTTTTAAGTATCGCTTTGATACTTGGTTTGTTTTAAGTATTGTTTGATACTTGGTTTTGTTTTATGTTTTGTTTTAAGTATCGCTTTGATACTTAATTAGTTTTACCAAAGTGTATCGATTGATACCTGTGATTAGTTTCGTTCATACTAGACATGAACAGATTTGTGTATTTAAAGACTGCCTGTTTCTAGGATAGAAAAGGCAGACTGCGACAGACAGTATTTCAATATACTTGGTTGAACGGTTAATTCTTTGTTCCTCAGTATACCCTCAAAGCCTCCTTTAGTTCTCAGCTCTCGCCTCCTCTCCGAAAGAGCAGGCCACCTGCCAACTATGGTATCCGTTTCCGATAACATGATTAGCACCTGGTGAATAGGTTACATTTTTTAACCTCATCAAGTGGTTAAGAACCTGTCCCCGGATTTAGGCCTAATCAACTTATCGATATCCACCTCAGAATACTAGCAGAGAGAAGCGGCAGAATCAGGGCACATTCAGCTTCATCTCAAATCCAAGATAGACACTTTGATGACCAGGAGTGGGAAGCATATCCCACGACAAGACCTTACAAGAAAGAAACAACCCCGGCAATCTGCGAAAGAGCTGAGCGATCCTGCAAACACGAAAGACACACAACCTCCAGTAGAATTCCCTTCTACTCCAGCAGGAAAGCGTTTCTTTGAACCTCCAATCGACCCCGAATCCAGTAGTGAATCAGATATGGCTAGCACAGGAGGAGGGCCCTCTGGAGGAGTAAAACCTCGGGCTCAGCCTGAAGAAGAGGAAGTACCTGCAGTGTTTGAGCCTCCTAAGTTTAAACTCCACCTCCCAGCAAGGTTTACAGGAGAAGGAAAAGATCTCAAACCCGCAGCATTCGACCGATGGGCGATAGAAGTTACACACTATCTCCTCCTGCAAGGGAAAGATGTGGAGGACCCTCCAACTAGACTATACATTAGATCATTCTGCAATGGAACGGCAACCAACACATATCACTAATGCTATAAGGATTACAGCGAAAATGTGAGATTAAGAGGATTACAGATGTAGCGACAGATCTATTGATGTATAAAGACCGAATGAAGAACAGAAGTATTTCAACCACATCCTTAAGCGACAATTCTAGGATACTATGCATTGTACCCTCTGACGAGAGGTAGAACCACTCGAGGAAGACAACGAGGATATTGCAATAATAATTGCAAGAGCAGAATAAAAGGATGCCATTCTCTATGAGACCAAGACATACAAAACACAGACATCCTCTAGTAGGGATAGCCAACCACGACACCAACCCTCTAGCAACTCTGAAGACGATACCTCATGGGCTTGCAAGAAGAAAACCAAACCCTCCAAAGAATCGAGACAGCAGAAAGAAGAATGTTTTGAATGCGGAAAAACAGGACACAGAGTAAAGAACTGCCCTACGAAGAAAGGGAGAGAAAAGAGGATTAAGTAAGAAGCATCAGCTAACAATGTTGAAAGTTATAGTGATAATAACCAACCAAGCGAATATGAGGAAATCCATATCGGGTATATCGATGTGGAGTGCAATAGTGTCCGACCTCCAGCTACATTTAAAACACATCCCGCTCTGGAAGGTACTATTCTGATCAATGGTAAGAAGACACGAGTCCTATTTGACACTGGCGAGATCGGAGGAAATATGATCAGTAATGCCTTTGTCTCTGTCCATGGGCTCCCAACTCGAGACCTAAACCAACCCATACCAGTCAATATGGCAGTGAAGGGATCACTATCAACAAGCCATAAAACCTGTAGTACAACTATTCAACTTGGTTCTGCCGTCCTACCTCCCCAGGAGATGTTAGTTGGGAATCTAGCCAAGTATGATACCCTGATAGGAATGCCATTCATGAACTGCCACAAAGCTATAATCAGATGTGGGGACTCGACCATCGATTTTCCAGATCAGAAGGTCAGAGTTACTTGCAAACCAACAAGCGGAGAGTACCGAGCTGCAGTTTGTGAAGCAACGGCCTAACGCCTATTAGATGAATACTCTGATATTTTCCCAGATCAGATACCCGAAGAACTACCACCTTTGAGAGAAGTAAACCACCACATTTGCCTCCGAGACCCCTCTAATCTCAAAAACCAACATACCTACTTCATCCCTGATGCATAGAAAAGCCCACTTTGTGATTAGATCAACCAACAACAAAGAAGAGGAGTTATCTACCAAGCAGAAGCCCCAGGTGCCGCTCCTATGTTTGTTCAACCCAAAGCAGATGGCAAAAGAATCCACTCCTTGGTTGACCTCAAACTACGGAATGAAAGCACAGTTATGGACAGCTCCGCTATCCCAAATCAAATCCAAATCCTGAATGCAGTTGGATGGGCTAGATTCCCAAACAAGATTGACCCAAGCGATGCCTACTTCCAAACCAGGCTAGATCTGGAATCCGAATACTACAACAGTTTCAAAACACCCTTTAGAAGTTTGATTAGCCAGGTTATGTTACAAAGTGATATGAATGCGCCCACCACCTTTATTCAAATTATGGAAAACGTCCTAAGCGAATACCTCCACCACTTGGTCTGGGTCTACATCAATGATATTCTCATCTTCTCGAACACCAAAACAGAACATGCCTACCATGTGGGTTTGGTTTGTGTAACCGGTACGGGTACTTGGTTATTGGTTTTGTTTTATGTTTTGTTTTAAGTATCGCTTTGATACTTGGTGTGTTTTAAGTATCGTTTGATACTTGGTTTTGTTTTATGTTTTGTTTTAAGTATCGGTTTGATACTTGGTTTGTTTTAAGTATCGTTTGATACTTGGTTTTGTTGTATGTTTTAAGTATCACTTTGATACTTGGTTTGTTTTATGTATCGTTTGATACTTGGTTTTGTTTTATGTTTTGTTTTAAGTATCGCTTTGATACTTAAAGAGTTTTACCAAAGAGTATCAATTGATACCCTTGATTAGTTTCGTTCATGCTAGACATGAACAGATTTGTGTATTTAAAGACCGCCTGTTTCTACGATAGAAAAGGCAGACTTCGACAGACAGTATTTCAATATACTTGGTTGAACGGTTACTTCTTTTTCCTCAGTATGCCCTCGAAGCCTCCTTTAGTTCTCAGCTCTCACCTCCTCTCTGGAAGAGCAAGCCACCTGCCAACTATCGTATCTATTATCGATAACGTGATTAGCACCTTGCGAACACATTACATTTTTTTAACCTCAGCAAGTGGTTAAGAACCTGTCCCCGGATTTAGGCCTGATCAACCTATCGATATCCACCTCAGAACACTAGCGGAGAGAAGCGGCAGAATCACAGCACATTCGGCTTCATCTCAAACCCAAGATAGAGTCTTTGACGACCAGGAGTGGGAAGCAAATCCCACTGCAAGATGTTACAAGAAAGAAACAACCCCGGAGCTCTGCCAAAGAGCCGGGCGATCCTGCAAACACGGAAGACACACAACCCCCAGGAGAATTCCCTTCTACTCCAGCAAAGAAGCCTTCCTTTGAACCTCCAAACGACCCAGAATCTAGTAGCGAATCAGATATGGCTAGCACAGGAGGAGGGCCTTCTGGAGGAGGGAAGTCTCGGGCAAGGCCTGAAGAAGAGGAGGTACCCGCAGCATTTGAACCCCCTAAGTTTAAACTTCACCTCCCAGCGAAGTTCACAGGCGAAGGGAAAGATCTTAAACCTGAAGCCTTAGAACGATGGGCCACAGAACTCTCACACTTCCTACTCTTACAAGGAAAAGATGTAGAAGACCCTACAACCGGACTTATCATTGGATCATTCTGTGAAGGAAAGGCAACCGACGCATACCACCAATGCTATAAGGACTTCGGCGGGAATGTAAGATTAAGAGGATCTAGAGTTCTCGATTACCTGAAAGGACGATTCGAATCCTCTATAACCAATGACCTCCTATACACCAAATGCAACCAGCTCCAGCAAGTTAACGGAACGCATGTCAAGCGAATCACCGATGTGGCTACGGACTTGATAATGTATAAGGACCGAATGGAGAGAGGAAGCATCTCCAAATACATCCTGAAGCGACGATTCTACGACACCATGCACCCTACCCTCCGGCGAGAAGTAGAACCACTCGAGGAAGATGGCGATGATATTGCAGTAATTATTGCAAGAGCAGAACGAAAGGACACCATTCTCCATGAGACCAAGGCCTACAAAACACAGACTTCCTCTAGTAGAAACAGCCAGCCAAGACACAAAGCCTCCAGCAAATCTGGAGATGACACCCCACGGGTTTTCAAGAAGAAAACAAAATCCTCCAAAGAATTGAGACGGGAAAAAGGAGAATGTTTTGAATGTGGAAAAACAGGACACATGGCAAAGAACTGCCCTTCGAAGAGAGGAAAAGGAAAGGCAATTAAGCAAGAGGCATCGGCCAACAATGTTGAAAGCGATAACGCCCAATCTAGTGAATATGAAGAAATCCATATCGGATATATCGATGTGGAATGCAACAGTGTTCGACCTCCGGCTACATTCAAGGCACACACTGCTCTGGAAGGAACAATCCTAGTCAATGGTAAAAAGGCTCGAGTCCTATTCGACACTGGCGCAATCGGAAGAGATATGATCAGTAATGCCTTTGTCTCTGTCCATGGACTCCCCACTCGAGACCTTAACCAACCCATACCAGTCAATATGGCTGTAAAAGGATCACGATCCACAAGCCATAAAACCTGTAGTGCAACCATTCAACTTGGTTCAGCAGTCCTACCCCCCCAGGAAATGCTGATTGGAAACTTAGCCAAATACGATGCCCTAATAGGCATGCCATTCCTGAACCGCCACAAAGCTATAATCAGGTGTGGGGAATCAACCATAGATTTCCTAGATCAGAAGGTCAGAGTCTCATGCAAGCCAACAAGCGGAGAGTACCGAGCCGCAGTCTGTGAAGCAACTACCCAAAAACTATTGGATGAATACTCTGATGTTTTCCCTGATCAAATACCCGAAGAACTGCCACCTATGAGAGAGGTGAACCACCACATCCGCCTCTGAGACCTCTCCAATCTCAAGAACCAACCGACCTACTCTATTCCTGACGCATACAAAAGCCCACTTTGGGATTGGATCAACCAACAACAAAGAAGAGGAGTCATCGACCGGGCAGAAGCCCCAGGTGCCGCTCCTATGTTTGTTCAACCCAAAGCAGATGGCAAGAGGATCTGTCCCTTGGTTGATCTCAAACTACGGAATGAAAACACGGTTATGGACAGCTCCGCTATCCCAAACCAAACACAGATCCTAAATGCAGTTGGACGGGCTAGATTCCGAAGTAAGATTGACCTAAGCCATGCCTACTTCCAAACTAGGTTAGACCCAGAAAGCGAACGCTACAACAGTTTCAAAACACCCTGCGGAAGTTTCATTAGCCGAGTTATGTTACAAGGTGATATGAATGCGCCCGCCACCTTTATGCGAATTATGGAAAACCTCCTAAGCGAATACCTCCACCATTTTGTTTGGGTCTACATTGATGATATTCTCATCTTCTCGAACACCGCAACAGAACACGCCTACCATATAGGTTTGGTTTGTACCAAACTTAGAGAAGCTAAATTCTACGCTAGCAGAAACAAATCAATCCTGTTTGCCAACAAGCACGATATTCTAGGACATGTTATAGATGATGAAGGAATACATGCAGCCCCAGGAAAAATAGCCTGTTCAACGGAATGGTCAACACCCCGGAATCAAAAGGAACTCATGCGATTCCTAGGACTAGTCAACTATATTTCCCAGTTCCTTCCACACCATGCCACTGTAACAGCGCCGCTCACGGACCTTACCGGTAATGCAGAATTTGTCTGGACCCACACTCATGACCAAGCCTTTACCAACAGCAAGGAATTGATTAAAAACGCCAATGTTATCCAACCTATCCACTATAGTAAATCAGAACCGATATGGTTGATTACTGACGCATCGGATGTTGGAGTTGGAGCATGGGTTGGGCAAGGGGCCTCCCATGAAATGGCAAGGCCGGCGGCATTACACAGCAGGAAGTTCACTAACTCACAGATGAACTATGGAACAACAGACAATTAAGCCCTTGCTGTGATTGATGCTCTCGCCGCTTTCAACCACATCCTGATGGGCAATACCTTCACCATTAGTTACCGACCACCAACCTCTCACTAATCTTAAAACAGAAAGGATACCAGGAAGAAGAACAAGATGGATAGGCGAAATCAGCAAATACGATGCAAAAATTATCTACACCCCTGGAAGAACGAACTATTTAGCTGATGCTCTTTCCTGCCTATATGAGAATCAAGACCTCGCAAATCCTCCCCTTGTTCACGACCACACAAGACAAAGCGAGGACAGCCCTGACGACACCTCCTATGAACAAGAAACATCGATGGCTGCGGCCAGCTCTACTACTCCCTCCAATCCTTTCTCTTACACCATGTACAGTGCTGCCGGAACAGAACGAGGAAAGGACGTTGATGAAGAATGGAAAGACAATTGCACGCTCCGCAGCACACCTCCTCACGAACTTGAACAAAGCAGACTCTACTGGTCCCATTGCTATCACGACACCTGCCCTTTTCACCAGACTGAGATCAAGTTCGGCAACAGATACCAATGACCGTACTATATGCCTGCTGATGATTCCAAAAACACCAGTTTCGACACCGTTGAAGGAGCAGAAGAAGTGATCGATGAAGATGAATCAACCCAACCTCCTTATACCCTTAATCCTGTTCCAACACGATACCAAGGTCTTGAAGAACTCGAACAAGCAGCAGCCTACATGGATGCAATATCCTATTTACACCCCCCACAGTCAGCCCCGCCATCCTCTCCTCCCATAATCGATTCACGACCACTATATGGTGGACCCTTACAAGTATACAACAATGAAACCATTGTCTCAGTCATACCCCCTACTATTCCCGAGCATCGGCGTCAACTCTACGAAACCTTTGAGGAAGAGGAAGCCCCTATCGAACCAACTAGAGGATCCCTAATCGAGGATGAACGAGATGTTAGATTAACCACAGAAGAATTAACCTCCTCTTTCCAAAGCCAAATGATAGCAGGATACCGCCATGACCCGATTTACTTCAAAGCCATGGATGCCTCCAGGCATGGAGACCTCGCCCCATACAACATATCTAATGGAATGGTCTTTACCAGCACCCGTTATGGAGAACATTGCCTATACGTACTAAAAGGCCATATGTTCAACGGAATGACGATTAGAGAATATGTCATATCCGAGATTCACAACAAAGGACACCATAGTGCAGATCGCAACCTCCAATATGCCTCAGAATATGTCTACTGGCCTGAAATGCGAAAGGACTTCCGCGATTTTGTCAGGCAATGCGAACTCTGCCAGGCAAATAAGGAGCGAACACAACTTCCTGAAGGGAAAGCTCAGACCCTCCAACTACCATGTGAAATATTTGAATCCTATGCCATCGATTTCGCAGGACCATTCAACAAGTCCGCCGGATATGACACCATATTGGTAGCTGTGGATCGATTCTCTGGATAGCTGTGGATAAATTTTCTGGATACACTTGGTTAATACCAATGAAGGTTACCGACTCCTCCAAAGACACCTGGAATAACCTACAATGACACTTATTTACCCCCCACAGGTTCCCCTTATCTATTGTCAGTGATGCTGATCCCCGCTTTACCGCCAGATTCTGGAAGCAAACCTTAACCTCCCTCGGAATAAACCACATTATGGCTGCCCCAGGACACCATGAGACTAATGGCCAAGCAGAACGAAAAATCCGCGAGGTCAAGACTGGGATTAGGAACATGATCAATGAACGACAAACCAACTGGGAACCAGCCCTAGTTGAACTAGCCGCATATATCAATGCCGGATTTTCAGATACCCTAGGAATGTCACCATATAAGGCAGTCTTAGGCCGCCAATACCCTCTCCTACCTACAACACTATTCAAGAACTCCTCAGTCCCTGCCTCCAATGACCATCTAAACCACCACCAAGCAATTCGGAACGATGCCTTCCAAGCTGTTAAGGCTGCCCGATTCCGAAGCACCACTACTGCCCAGAAACGACGTGGCAAACATGTTCCCATCTCACCAGGAGACATGCTCATGGTACACGGTAACATGTTTATTACCAATGTCGGACGCAGCAAGAAACTACAACCCCGATGGCGAGGACCCTTCAAAGTCATATCCTTTGATGAGCATACAGAGAATTACACTGTCCAGATGGATGGACGCATGTACCGCCGCAATACTGCAGTCTTCCACGCCTCAGCTGTCAAACGATTCCATCCCAATGATGACTCACAAGTTTCCTGGAAGGACCCACTCTCGGCCTGCACCTATCATCATCGAGAAGAAGGATGAATGGGAAGTTGAAGAAATCAGAGACCACCGCCTTTGGCATGGAAATGATCAATTCCTAGTCAAATGGAAAGGATATCCGACGAGCGAAAACAGTTGGGAACCACTAGAAGGACTGGAGCACGCTATGGATATGGTGAACGGATGGTGGAAAGACAACATGCCAAACGAATCCCTCCCCCCAACAATCAATTATATCACCATGTGCTGGACACCTACAATGCCAGAAACTGAGCGATGGCACACAGAACTCGAAACTAGAGATGGATTTTGGGCACCACACTTTGAGTCAGAGTTCGAAAGTAGCGATGAGGAGAATCAAGCTATGGAGCAGGCTCTCGACAACTTTATCTAGTCACCAATCACCATCCGAATACCATAACGATGTCAAACTATGTGGAGCTCAATGTGAGACAGCGACAACAGGTTGTTGGACTGTTGTTGAACCGCGATGTTATCCAACTTGAGGACTACTTCGAAATCCTCTGGATTGACTACTTTCCGGATTGTGATCATGCTTGGGTTGATGTACAGCACGAATCTGGTATTCGTGACTACTATGATTTAGATTTCTTTGAGTCTAAGTGTTTCCTTAGAGTTTCCTCTTGTCCTTGGTGTGATACCTATGATGAAGAGTTTTTGGCGGAAACTGAAGCCATGAGTTTCTCGGAATCCGCCTTTGATGATTATTAGGTTTTGTTTGTTTAAACAGTTGTTTTGTTTTGGGGAATGTAACCGGTACGGGTACTTGGTTATTGGTTTTGTTTTATGTTTTGTTTTAAGTATCGCTTTGATACTTAAAGAGTTTTACCAAAGAGTATCAATTGATACCCTTGATTAGTTTCGTTCATGCTAGACATGAACAGATTTGTGTATTTAAAGACCGCCTGTTTCTACGATAGAAAAGGCAGACTTCGACAGACAGTATTTCAATATACTTGGTTGAACGGTTACTTCTTTGTTCCTCAGTACGCCCTCGAAGCCTCCTTTAGTTCTCAGCTCTCGCCTCCTCTCTGGAAGAGCAGGCCACCTGCCAACTATCGTATCTATTATCGATAACGTGATTAGCACCTTGCGAACACGTTACAGTTTGTACCAAACTAAGGGAAGCTAGGTTCTATGCTAGCTGAAACAAATCAATCCTATTTGCTGATAATCTCGATATCCTAGGACATGTTATAGACGACGCGGGAATACATGCAGCCCCTGGAAAAGTATCCTGTTTAACAGAATGGACAATACTCTAGAATCAAAAGGAAGTCATGCGATTCCTAGGACTAGTCAAATATTTCTCTCAGTTCCTACCACACTACGCCCCTGTGACAGCGCCACTCACAGATCTTACCGGCAATGTAGAATTTGTCTGGACCCACATGCATGACCAAGCCTTTACCAACATCAAGGAATTGATTAAAAATGCCAATGTTATACCACCTATCGATTACAGTAAACCAGACCCGATATGGCTAATTACTGATGCATTGGATGTTGGAGTGGGAGCATGGGTTGGACAAGGAACCTCTCATGAAATAACAAGACTAGCAGCATTACACAGCAGGAAATTTGCTAATTCACAGATGAATTATGGAACGACGGACAAGGAAGCCCTTGCTGTTATTGATACTCTTGCCGCATACAATCACATCCTGATGGGCAACACCTTCACCATTGTCACTGACCATCAGCCCTTTACTAACCTTAAGATGGAAAAGGTTCCTGGAAGGAGAAGAATGCGATAGATAGGAGAAATCAGCAAATACGATGCAAAAATTATATATACTCCTGGAAGAATGAACTATTTAGCTGATGCTCTCTCCCACCAATATGAGAACCAAGAACTCACAGACCCCCCTCTTATCCATGACCACACAAGACAAAGCGAAGACAGCCCTGACGACACCTCCTATGAACAAGAACCATTGATGGCTGCTGCCTTCTCTCACGCTCTTTCCAATCCTTTCTCTTACACCATGTATAGAGCTGCCTGAACTGAACGAGGAAAGGACATTGATGATAAGTGAAAAGACAATTGCACCCTCTGCAGCACACCTCCTCACAAGCTTGAACAAAGCAGACTCCACTGGTCCCACTGTTATCTTGATACCTGCCCTTCTCACCAGACTGAGATTAAATTCGGTAACAGATACCAGCGAATGTACTATATGCCTGCTGATGATCCCAAAAACACCAGCTTTGACAACCCAGAAGGAGCAAAAGAGATAATTGATGAAGATGGATCGACCCAACCTCCCCTTACTTTTAATCCAGTCCTAACACGACACCAAGGTCTCGAAGAACTCGAACAAGCAGCAGCCTACGTGGATGCAATATCCTACCTACAACCCCGACAGTCAGCACTGCCATCCTCTCCTCCCATAATTGATTCACGACCACTATTCAGTACACCCTTATGAGTATACAACATTGAAGCGATTGTTTCTGTCATACCTCCCACGATTCCCGAGCATCGCCGACAATTCTATAAACCCTTTGAAAAAGAAGAGGAAGCCCCTATCGAACCGACCAGAGGATTTCTCATTGAGGATGAATGATATGTTAGATCAACTACAGAAGAATTAACCTCCTGTTTCCAGAGCTAAATGATAGCAGGATATCACCATGATGTGATTTACTTCAAAGCTATGGATAGCTCTAGACATGGAGATCTTGCCCCCTACAATATATCCAACGAAATGGTCTATACCAGCACCTGTTATGGTGAACATTGCCTATACATCCTGAAAGGTCATATGTTCAATGGAATGACTATTAGGGAATATGTCATTACTGAAATCCACAAGAAAGAACACCATAGTGCGGACCGCAACCTCCAATATGCCTGAGAATATGTTTACTGGCCTAAAATGCAAAAGGACTTCTGCGATTTCGTCAAACAATGTGAACTCTGCCTGGCAAATAAGAAGCGAACACAACTACATGAAGGGAAAGCACAGACCCTCCAACTGCCATGTGAAATATTTGAGTCCTATGCCATCGATTTCGCTGGACCATTCAACAAATCTGCAGGATATGACACCATCTTGGTAGCTGTGGAATGACTTTCTGGATATACATGGCTCATACCAATGAAGGTTACCAATTCCTCGAAAGATACCTGGAATAACCTCCAACGATGCCTATTTACCCCTCATGGGTACCCCTTATCTATTGTCAGTGATACTGATCCCCATTTCAATGCCAGATTCTGGAAGCAAACCTTGACCTCCCTCAGAATCAACCACATTATGGCTGCCCCTGGACATCATGAGACAAATGGCCAAGCAGAACGAAAAATCTGCGAAGTCAAGACTGGAATTAGCAATATGATCAATAAATGACAAACTAACTGGGAACCAGCAATCATTGAGCTGGCTGCATATATTAATGCTGGATTTTCAGACGCCTTGGGAATGCCTCCATACAAGGCAATCTTTGGCCGTCAATACCCTCTCTTACATACAACTCTATTTAAGAACTCCTCCGTCCCTGCTTCCGATGACCACCTAAACCGCCATCAAGTAATTCGGAATGATGCCTTCCAAGCTGTTAAAGCTGCCCGATTTTGAAGCACCACTACTGCTCAGAAGCGATGACGCAAACATGTCCCTATCCTACCAGGTGATATGCTCATGGTATATGGAAACATGTTCATTACCAATGTTGGACGCAGCAAGAAATTACAACCACGATGGCAAGGGCCTTTCAAAGTCTTATCCTTTGACGAGCGTAAAGAAAACTACACTGTCCAGATGGAAGGACGCATGTACGCTGCAATACTCCAGTCTTCCACGCCTCTGCTGTCAAGCGATTCCACCCAAATGATAACTCCAAGTTCCCTGGAAGAACCCACTCTCGACCTGCACATATCATCATTGAGAAGAAATATGAATGGGAAGTTGAAGAAATCCAAGACGACCATCTGTGGCATGGAAATGATCAGTTCCTAGTCAAAGGGAAAGGATACCCAACGGGCGAAAACAGTTGAAAGCTGCTAGAAGGACTAGAGCACGCTATGGATATGGTGAACGAATGGTGGAAAGACAACATGCCAAACGAATCCCTCCCTCCAACAATCAATTATATCATGATGTGCTGGACACCAACAATACCTGAGATGAAGTGATAGCAGATGGAACTCGAAGCAAGGGATGGGCTTTGGGCACCATACTTTGAGTCAGAATTCGAAAGTAGTGATGAGGAAAATCAAGCTATGGAGCAAGCTCTCGACAACCTTATCTAATTACCAATCACTATCTGAATCCCATAACAATATCAAACTATATGGAACTCAATGTGAGGCTGCGACAACAGATTGTTGGACTGTTGTTGAACCGCGATGTTATCCAACTTGAAGACTACTTCAAAATCCTCTGGATAGACTACTATCCTGATTGCAATAACGCTTGGGTTGATGTACAGCATGAATCTGGTATTCGTGACTACTGTGATCTGCATTTCTTTGAGTCCTGATATTTTCTTACAATTTCCTCTTGTCCCTGGTGTGACACTTATGATGAAGAAATCATAGCAGAAACTGAAGCCTTTAGTTTCTCAGAATCTGCTTTTGATGATTATTAGGTTTTATTTGTTTAAACAGTTGTTTTGTTTTGGGGAATGTAACCGGTACGGGTACTTGGTTACTGGTTTTGTTTTATGTTTTGTTTTAAGTATCGCTCGGATACTTGGTTTGTTTTAAGTATCGTTTGATACTTGGTTTTGTTTTATATTTTGTTTTAAGTATCGCTTTGATACTTAATTAGTTTTACCAAAGTGTATTGATTGATACCTGTGATTAGTTTCGTTCATGCTAGACACGATCAGATTTGTGTATTTAAAGACCGCCTGTTTCTACCATACAAAAGGCAGACTTCGACAGACAGTATTTCAGTATATTTGGTTGAATAGTTACTTCTTTGTTCCTTAGTACACCCTAGAAGTCTCCCTTAGTTCTCCACTCTCGCCTCCTCTGCAGAAGAGCAGGCCACCTGCCAACTATCGTATCCATTACCGATAACATGATTAGCACCTTGCGAATATGTTACAACTGAAGTTTTAGAAAGAAGTTTATTTGACTCTATAAATCAGAGACTGTCAGTTAGAAATTAAAAACACATCTTCTGATAGTGAAGATTTTATTATCAAAGAGTATGAAGATGGTGTGAAAGAATTAAGAGTTAAATGATGTCTGTACTTGTTAAGACCATGGACCATTGGATACAGATTTAAGAAAGATACTTAGTTGTATATTAGTTAGAAGTAGTCTGTAAATACTCAGATGCAAGATATAAATATTAAAGTGCCTCTCGAGCTTTTTAAATATTATCAAGCAATGGAGAAGACATCTTAACAATATTAAATTGTTCTACAAATAAATCATTATTACAATATTTTTATTGTCCTCTTATGTGAGTTCTTAGTAGTCATAAATAAAATGAACATTTTCACGGCTTCTTAGACAATCTCTATCTATACTAAAGATTCTGGTCTAAGTCTTCTCAATGCATACTATAGTTGGCTGCTGCCTGACAGTCCATTACCACTGTATGACTTCAAATGATTTTATAGTATACTATAGTTTAATAGCTGGTTTGCCTCCTATTTCTCTGTTGCTCATAGCTAGAGGAAGCAAGTGTGATGTAAAAGTAAGTATGATACATTAGACTTTCATTTTCTTTCCCAAAGAGAGGCTTATATAATACTATTTTTCAACCACTGGGCCTGCCTTCTGACAATGAAAATGTAACTGCTACAGGTACTTAGTTAAGGATTTTGTTATATGTTTTGTTTTAAGTATCATTTTGATTCTTGGTTTGTTTTAACTATTGTTTGATATATGGTTTTGTTTTATGTTTTGCTTTAAGTATCAATTTGATACTTGGTTTATTTTATGGTTATTTCGTAGGATATACTTACAGAGAAGTCACTTTCACAGGATGCTATAAAAAATAAATTTCTTCACAGGATATCCTGTACAAACCTTTTTTCTCCATAGCTTTCCTCCTTTGGTTATATCTAGGAAATCATAGATTGTATAGTGACTATAAAGAATTAGAGGCCTTGATTAAACTTTTAAGAGAGTTTGATTAAAATACAAAAGTATTAAATATGAGAGTGTTGACAGGTCCTTGTATAATGACCAATCATATTACAGGTTGAACATCGTAGAGGAGAATGGGCAGAACACTTTCTTTTCTTTGCTGGTCTTCCTTGTAATACACGAGTCAATGGTGGTTCAACAATTGATGAACTACCCGCTTACCAATTTCATCCGCTGCCGAGTATCCATTTGTTATACTCATTCTCTTCATTCAAGCTATGGCTATTTGAGTTATCGGGTACAGGTCCCTGTTTACTGCCAGTAGTACTTGCTTCTGGACCAGTAATATATTTGGCCACTGTTGCTGTAACTTTATTCAAATTGCCAGTAGGAGTAGGAGTTAAAGTCTCAAGTGAGACAACAGGAATATTTTCCTTATAAGTATTGAGATAGTTCTGAATGAGTGAGTATTGTGGTATATGATCAATTAATACAAGTTGAAGATGATAAATAAATGCAATAGCATGACAGCATGGTATATCTGTATTAAAGAATTGTCAATAAGTACATTTTCAAGCCTCCAGATTGACTCTATAGACAACTGTTCTAGCACTGAGATTTGCTTTCATAACTCGAGTGGTGTTTGGGCTAGAAAACTGAACGGTAAATTGTCTAGCATGACTGAGAGCATTTTTGAGAGTCCAGATTCCAAAGTCAGTAAGAAGACCGCCTCTCTCCACAGCATACTTCAAAGCACTTTCATAGCACTCTGAGCACCAATACATTTCTTTATACCATATCCCATTCAACATTTCCAGTACAGGTTACTCTCTCTCCAAGATAGGTAGAATTCATACATTCAATTATGTTGGAAGTGTTATGAACATAGTGGTAACCTGGGAAATGCATTAAAGAAAACATCTCAAAGCCAATCCCAGTAATGTATGAAGTTGCCTTCGGCTTTTGTGTAGATAATTCTTGAAGATGCTGGCAGAATTCAGGCATGGAGGATGAACAAGCTAGTTTTCAGAAGTGATCTCTTACCCCTACTCCAAATTCTTTCTTCATATTTTCACTAATATACTGGCAACAGTAAGCTCTAACAGCATTATTTAGAATTTGATCTGCTGCTATTAAGCCTTTGTCCCGGTCACTAATAAACACTGTACTATTGGAATTAATTTACAGAATTGCACTAATATTCATAACATTTGTTAGTTCACATTTACGCACTAAGTCTTATAGCAAAATCATGGGTTTAATTAGTTGTATAACTATACCTGATTAGATTATAGAGAAAATATTCTCAAGAATTCTCATTTTTACTCTCTACTAATATACAGGAAAGTATAGTCACCTGGTTGTTACCATCAATTCCAACAGCAAAGAGCAGAGTTTAGCGAAACTTTAATTTAGTAAATGTTCCATCAGCTGCTACTAGTTGAAGTGATTCCTTATAGAGTGTCCGACTAGAGGATAGACAAATAAATAGGCACTGAAATCGACTGGTTTCCTCATTATGACTGAGGTAGAAGCGGCCACTAATATCTACTCTGCTAAGCATATAAATATACTGAGGGAGTACACAGAACTGGGCTCTTTTAGTCTCAATATCATGTTTGAGATATTGCAGAACCTTATAGGCAGCTGAGTAACTGATTTGTGCATTGTAATGTAGTTGCATAGTGGCTTGTATTTCTTTAGGTTTAGTCTATTACATAATCATAAGTATTTTTGGTACTGCTTTCAGAAGGAGGAGAAATTGGCTTGTAGAATCAAGCTTTAGTGGGGCAAGGGTAAGGCATGTTATATGTGTAGGATTTAAAACCGTAATAATAACTTGCTCTTTAATCTCTTTCCAGATTACTAGAATATGGAACTAACAGTTGGAAGAGGTATGGCATTAGACTAGGCATCTGGACCGATCAGATTTAGTAAACTTAACTCTAAACTCATCCTTCACAGCACATGTATGAAGCTGAATCTTAAAATCTGTGAAGGTTTCAAAGCTTTGATGCTAGTATAAAGCTACTAGGGACTCTGACTCTGAGGTATAGAATGCTACCCAGATGACTAGTTTAGGAGTCTTAACTAAGTTCTGGCTTACTTCCTCATACGATATTGTCAGTGCTGTACTGTTGAAACAGGTAGGTATTGGTGTGTGAAGTAAGGATAGGAGGATAAAACTGAAATTACTGTTAACTGAGGTGGATTTGTATCACGGTAAGAAGTTTAATATATGGAATTCTTTTTTCTTTTAATTGTTATCTTACAAAGTTGTTATCTAGGATAACCAAAAGGATATTCAGAGAAGAAATTTATTTTTTATGGCATCTTGTGAAAGGGGCCTTCCTGTAGGAGTATCCTGCGAAATCACCATTTATTTTAAGTGTTATTTGATACTTGATTTTGTTTTATATTTTGCTTTAAGTATTGTTTTGATACTTAGTTTGTTTTAAGTATTATTTGATACTTAGTTTTGTTTTATATTTCTAATTTAAGTATTGTTTTGATACTTAAGTTAATTTACTAAAAAGTATCGTTTAATATCTTTGATTAGTTTTGTTTACAATAGATATGAACAGATTTATATATCTAAAGACTACCTGATTCTATGATTGGAAGAGGCAGATTTCGGCAGACAGTATTTTAATATACTTGGTTGAATGGTTACTTCTTTAGTTTCCCAGGACACCTTTGAAGTCTCCTTTAGTTTGCAGCTTTTACCTCTTCTCAGGAAGAGCCAGCTACCTGTCAACTATTGTACTATACTCAGAAACATGATTAGCATCTTGTGAACATGTTACAGAAAGCAACTATCAGTATAGTTTTATAGTAGGAAGAATTAGATATCAGACTTGATATTATAAATAAGGAAAAAGAAGATATTTAGGTAAGAGGGAGAATACCTACCTGCAGTATGGTTGGATGGTGATGAATTGTAATAATATAGACTATAGAAGAAGCATAGCTCAGGTTGTCCTGGAATAAGGTGGATGTTGCTTGGCCAGTATTTCGAGTTGTAGGATTGGCATTTCCAATTGATAATAGTGCCTACAGTGAGATCTCTATCAATGGGAAAGAGATGAAGTTCCTAGTTCAAGGATTAACAAACAGTTAACCAGAGGAGGTTGGTACTTTAGTTGTAGGTAAGATAGCCTTGAGGGAAAACAGTAGAATAATAGAGAATATGTTGGTTAATAGTAAAAAAGAAAAGCTCAAAGACAATGTAAATGTATTTTTTTTGATTAGTAATAAGAACTCTGAAAATAATATTGCATAAGAGGGTATTATCTAACTTAGTCTGACTTATCTTAAATCAACTTCTTAGCTCATAGTTCTTTTATTTGGATTTTTATTGTATGTCTTATTGGCTGACTTTTTATTACTTAAAATAGTTATACCACTTTCACAATACAGAATATTGAGAATATCTACCTTATGACACTATAGCTATACATACTGCCAGTGGCAATAAACTTTATGTAATAAAAGAGAAGAAAATTGTTCTTTTGTTGTTGGAATAAACATTTCCCTATAACCTCTTTTCAATTATCCTTTTTTTTAGCTTATTATGAGTGGAATTAGATAAAACTTAAGGGAAGGAGAGAGAGACTGAAAGGGCAGTTTATATTAGATGCTGTAACATTTCTAAGTTCCTAATAATATATAGTGACAGGCAATAATACCTTTTCTTAATATGTATATATATATATATATATCTTTTTCCTTCAATAGTTCTTATACCCTTTGGCCTACATTACTGACACTTGCTTGGGTAATGCCTATTGTCGTGACATATAGAGATATTGCCCTTGGGCTTGTAAGAAATGTAAAGAATAAAGAGCCCAAAGATGTTTTATTTGTATTAAGTAATAAATTAGGAAATTACTTAAAATAAAGTGTGAAGAGCCTATCCTCCACAGCCATACCAGCCTCCTTATATAGTGCCCTTCTCACTAACCCTAACCCTAATGACTTATGATTATCAGTCATGTGAAATCCTCGTAAACAAATCATATGACTCAAGTGAGTCATATGCGTAAAACCCATTACTCATAATCGAGTCATGTGCAAAACATATTAAATCATAACATAAACAAGTCATATGACTCAAGTAAGTCATATGCTCAAAACCCTTGACTCACAAGCAAGTCATGTGCGAAACATAATAAATCATAATATAAGCAATTCATATGACTTGAGTGAGTTATATGAGCAAAACCCATGACTTGTAATCGAGTCATGTGTAAAGCATAACAAGTCATAACATAACCAAATCATTTGACTCGAGTGAGTCATGTGTGAAATCCTGTCACATCCGTGACATTAGCTCCTCCCTCCTCAAGTCTGAGTCCCCTCAGGCTCTTTCTCCTAGTTTCAGCATTTCCTGTCCAGCTGTACGCATGGACCTCTGAAGCCAGCTGAACTTCACTTCTGCTTCGTGCTCTTGCGTTCTCACCATCTTCAAGGTGACGTTTGAGGTCTGGAGCGTTTGGCATCGAGTGTCGATCGTTTGTTTCAACTCCGCCGTCGTTCTTTTGCAAGCCGAAATTGTGGCTTTGGCGCTGCCAAGTTGTCCCCGTAGATACCCAAGTCTTTTGCCGTCACTAAAAACAACCAAGTACTGTACTCGAGTGCCGGTACTCAAGTGGCCGGATTGAGATCAGAAGGTGGCTAAGCGAGACATTCGAAAGCAATTTCTGATTTCAATTTCAGCGACTAGGTGACTACGAGTAGTCATACTCGGTTTTACAACGGCGGCGGTGAGCTAGCCGGCTGACCGCTATGGGATTTTATCGCAGTACTCTACCGGTACTTGTACGGTGATGAGTTTTGAGGGCCCATAGAATCTGCCTTTGGTATTGGTAGTCTGGTACCGGTAATGGTTTTATTAGAGTAGTTTTTATAGATTCTAGAGTATCTCCAAACAACTAAAGCTCTTCTTTAGTTGATAGCCATGACTTACCAGAGGGATGGGCATACCGGAACTGCCGGTAGAGTAGCTGGATGATGGCACATAAGACAGGGACGGTGAGCCGAGCTCTTTTCCCCTCCCTGTGTGCGAGCTTTTTGCTTTGGCGAGAAAATGATTGGCGGTACACCGTATTGTAAGGGTACCGGTACTGTACTTGTGCCCATCCTTTCGGACTAGAGCTGAATTCCTTTAGTGTCACCGAAGCAGGAAAAAAGCAACTTTAACCTAGTCACTTAAGTGTGTTGCCTGTAGTCCTTTTAAAGCCTTAACTTTTTACTCTCTCCCACCTTCGCCGGACCCACCCCAAAGGATTCCTTCTACGCTCTCGTTACTTCCCCTCTTTTGATCCACGAACAGCGCTACCACTGCCACCAATAACAAGAACGGTAGACAAGACAAGATGGGTTCTGCAGCATACCAAAACCCAGCCATTACTATAAACAGCAATGTCGGTAATATTACGGACAGTTATAAGAATGTGTGGAACAACTGCGAGGTATCGATGTCTGACGAGAAGCGTCAGGTTCTGGAATGGTTGTCTCCCTTCGCATCTCGGGAGAGGCATCAGGCTGTGAGAGAGGGCCGGGTGGATGGAGTAGGAAACTGGCTTTTACGAACGAGCGAGTTTGAGAAATGGCACACAAGCGAAGATCAGGCTATGAATCCTGTATTATTCTGCTACGGGGATCCTGGAGTGGGGAAGACATATTTAAGGTGTGTGAAAGTAGCTCTATTGAAACATCTAACCTGCAAAGCTAAGCGCGTGCATGCTAGCTCCCTTGTGATAGATACACCTTGCGATGCGATTGGTGGGGACAATGTGGCCGCCGCTTGTGTGTACTGTGATTTCCATGCTCATAAAGCGCAATCGGCGACAAGTGTGTTAGCTGTCCTCTTGAAGCAACTTGTGGCAGGGGTGGAACCAATCCCGTGCGAGATAAAGCAGGCCTTTGACCGAGCGAAGAGAGAGGTTGACGGTCGGGCGCTCCGCCTTCCTGAAATCCATACGATGCTAGTCAAGTCTCTCACATCTTTGCGACGGGGATATATCTGCATCGAAACCTTAGATGAGTTTCCTGCAAAGCATCTACCCGACCTCTGGGACTCTTTACATTACATTTCCCGGGAGTGCCCAAATACTCGACTATTCCTCACTGGGAGGCCGTATATTCGGGACGATGTGGCGGAATACTTCCGGGAATATGTGGATTTAATCCCCGTAAAGCCCGCCAAGCAGGATATTGCGGGGTATCTTGCTACGAGGATAACAAAGGATCCGGATCGGGATGCAATGGATAGGGAATTGGAGGCCGATATTCTTAGAATTATTCCGGACAAGACCTCTGGGGTGTATGTAACAGGTGCAGAAAATGAATCCAGGGTTATTATCTAATAGTGGTGTCTAGATTTCTTCTCGTCTCCCTCGTTATGGATTCGATTCTGGAAGATGCTACAATACATCGAAGACGACGAACGCTTGATAGGATGACCGACGGCTTTGGTTTAGATGATGCATACAGCACAACATTGAGTCGAATACGAGAGCAGAGGGGAAACAAGGTAAACCTTGGAATTGAAACCCCGATGTGGATTTCACATTCCGAACGCCCGTTAAAAGTAGAAGAACTGTCATGCGTTGGCGGTGGAAGTAGGGACTACGGATCTCAACGTCCGCAATGTCCCGTCGATAAGGACCTTGTTAAACTGTACCAAAGGACTTGTCAAGATTGATGAGCAATCATCAACAGTCCGTCTCGTACATTTTACTCTTCAAGAGTATCTTGCAGCACATCCCAACCTGTTCACCACACTTCATTCGATGATGGCTGAAATATGCCTTACATACTTAAACTTTCAGACCATCTGTGAACTTTCAACTACTCTCAATACTATCCCGTCGACCGTACCGTTTCTCCGCTATGCCTCATGTTACTGGGGATTCTATGCTAGGGAGGAGATGACGGAAGGCGTAAAGCACCTTGCATTACGACTCCTTCAACAGGATGCGAACCACATATCGGCTGTCATCCTCCTGCATGAGCAGAACGTTGGTTTCTTGTCCCGGTTTGATCGTTACTTTGGCAAACATTTTAACATTCGCGGGTTCACTAGGCTACACTGCATCGCATACATGGGGATTGCCGAAATAGCGACTACCATGGTGGACATGAATAGATGGGACTTGAACGGGCCCGACTCTAACGGTTGCACTCCACTGATATGGGCTATCAAATACGGGAATTACACGCTTGTGGAACTGCTTCTTGAGCAGGAAGATGCCCACCCAACTTTATCAGATAATCAGGGTCTGTCACCACTCATACATGCGGCGAAGGCTGGACAGGAGGATGTGCTGAATCTGCTCCTGGAGCGCGGAGATATCAATCCTAACTCAGCGGATAAGGACGGCCGCACACCACTATCATATGCTACGAAGGGGGGACATGAGGGCATAGTGAAGTTACTCTTGGGGCGAGGGAATGTCGATCCCGATTCCTCAGATAAATATGGCTGGACGCCATTGTCGTGCGCTGCCGAATCTGGACGTGAGGGCGTGGTGAATCTACTCCTGGAGCGGGGGGATGTCAACCCCAATTCGACTGATAAAAATGGCTGGACGCCGTTGTCGCGCGCTGCCGGATCTAGACATGAGAACGTAGTGAAGATACTCCTGCAGCGAGGTGATGTCAAACCAGATTTACCAGATGGGGGTGGCCGGGCACCGCTATCACATGCTGCCGGATATGGATATGACGGCATGGTGAAGCTACTTTTGAAGCGAAGGGATGTTAATCCGAGTTCACTGGATAAGGATGGTCGGACACCACTATCATACGCTGCGGGGTCTGGACATGAGGTCGTGGTAAAGCTACTCCTCGAGCGAGGGGATGCTAATCCCAAGTGGCCGGATAAGGATGACTGGACACCGCTCTATTACGCTGTAGCGTCCCAATCTAATGATGTGGTGAAACAGCTCTTTGACCGACGGGAGGTCGATCCCAATTCGTCAGATAAGTGTGGCTGGACACCACTAATAAATGCTGCTGTATTTGGACATGAGGGTGTGGTGAAGCTACTCCTAGGGCGAGGGGATGTCAATCCTAATTCGTCAGATATGTATGGCTGGACACCGTTATTACATGCCGCGAAGGAGGGACATGAGGGCGTGGTGAAGTTGTTATTAGAAGCAAGACCTTTTAGTTACGAAACATCACGAGGTAGTGGCGTGACGCGAATGCCCATCCCTGGTGCCCGTGGGCCGGGAGAAGTGCAGTTGGGCGCGGTATCACAACAAGAAGGCATCATTGCTGACGCACACCCAGTGACCCCAAGCGGTCAGTCCAGACCATGGGCCGGACCATGGGCCGGCAGTCCGGCCAGTCCGGCCGTGGTTTCAAAAAGCCTGGGCCAGTCCGGTCGAAATTCTGGGCGGCCGCCAAAGCCCGGCGGCGCCCAGGCAACCGCTGGGTCGAGTCTTGGCGCAACCCTGGCCAAAGCCGTCAGATGCCCAGGCAAAGCCGCCAGGTGCCCAGGTAAAGCCGCCAGGTGCCCTGAAAATCAGAAGTTATCTGCCAGGGGCCAGTCTGCTTGATGCTTTTTGTTGTTGATATGGGTGATAATAATATGATCCCAGTGCCGTGAATCTCGCTTAAACTGCTAATTAAATGGCACCAGCTGCTCAATCACCACGATACTCATATCTCTTCAACTATTGCACGTTCGATTGCCTTCCGCTAGGCCATCTGTCCAGTACCCCGTCCAGTTCGCCAACCTCCCCGGTCCAATATATTCCCACAGATATACCGGTTCCCCCCCCAATATTACCCAACACCATTAATCTATCCGACCGTGATGGTCTAGAGATGGGTAATCTAGATCATAACCTAGTACTTGGAAGTGACTTTTTAAACGAGATACTCGAGTAAGTCCACGAGATTCAGTTTCACGAATGTTTCGTCGCTTAGATTCACAAATTGCTTGGCGCAACCCTGGTCAAAGCCGCTTTCCCACAGTCCGGTCAGGCCGTCGGTAAAAAAGCCTGGGCCAGTCCGGCCGCAGCCAAAGCCGGACGGACTGGCCGCTTGGGATCACTGCGCACACCCCGAGATCACTCCCCGCTTTCGCTCCGACGAGTCTCTGCCGAATCAACTCGAAGCACCCCCCTCAGCATTCCATCCAGATTCCACACCCATACCTGACACTGCCCCTAATACTGTCACCCTGAACCCTCCAGGGTTGTTGGAACGTTGCCTTAGAGCGACCTGGTCTCTTCTGCATGGCCCCAAGGACAACAATCTCCCTTAATCCCAATACCCATCGACCCCCCCCGGTGGCCGTGTCGGACCTTGCCACATAGTTGCCGCACCAACGTACTATATAAACCCGCTTCCCCATTTAGCCCCTCTACATATCTAGCTTATAACGTATCCGATGAGGGTACGAGCTTCAAAATGTTGTGATTAGAATGGGAATACACGTCAGAGAGAATCTTCCGCAGGTTTCTTCCCGCTCCTCGTGTGGTGTCCTTTTTCGCTACCATTTCTTTTGTTTCCTTGTCTTTCACCTTTTGTGAGCGGATTACAGCTGGAGTGAGGTACTGGGGGTTTCCATGTATGATGGTGTTCTTCCTTCCTTCTTGTTTTCCTTCTTTCCTACTCCTCCTTCGGTTGAGTTTGTTTATTCTAGAGTGGAAGTCTGGGGGGGTATATTGTATGGTTTTGATATTTCAGGAATGGCTGGATTGAAGCACGGCAGTATAATGCCACCAGTGCTTTTCTTCTAGAGGCACAGGGTTCTGTTCTCACTTTCATAAATCCGGGGCGTATTTCTGAGTCGTTTGTATAAACATTACCTTGATTTTACTTGCATCTGTTTTCCTTCAATCGGCATGCCCCTTAGTCTATCAGGTACTGCGCCCATGAGATCTGGTTTAAGAAAATAACGAGATCTGGAAATTACCCTTCGTTTGAATTGCTAGAGTTTTAAACCGGAACCTACTCTATCGGTTTCTCTCGTGCTCTGACGCGCCAAGGGATAATACTGGATCGCCTTTTTTTTAGGAATTCTGTACTCTACCCCGCACAACAAATTTGTACGGCAATTCATAAACTCTATCCCGTGGATTCTCTATTGACTCAAGCGCTTCTTATTGTATGTTGGAGAAAATTATGACGAGTGGCTGGAGACTGGAGGCAAGCTGCAAAATTAATAACGGATAAAGAAAAGGTTTTCATACCAGTGTATGTAGTTCGGACATGTCCCCCGACTTCAAACTTCGAGTGAGAGCCGGTGATTTTCAACACCTTCTGAGCCACGCCTATCCACCAGCCTTATCTCTGATATTCTCCCATCGTCAAACAGCTCATAACTCCTGGTGCCAAGATTGTACTCAGATAAAAAATATATATAGACAAAGGCAAATATTAACCAGATTTTTGACCTGTGGAAAACACGTTGGAGCTGATATCATGGGTAACTTAGCTGTGTGTCCCCGGCCTTTGTGAAATGACCTCTCTGATCTCCGGCGGCTTGTGACAGCGTGATTCTGTGTGGCAGGGGCAGCATTGTAGTTTCGCTTGTAAATGATGTTTATAACTCAAGCATGGATGGTAAAGTTAGTAGTATATAACTTTGGGTTTGATACTGGCTCTCATATTACGTCATAGGATCTGGCTCTCGAGTTCTCTGCAGGCTTTTTCGGTAAGGCATTGGTGAAACCAGTCACTAGTTCCCCTAATATAAAGTTTCATTTTCATCCTTCATCCCTTTTTCATGGAAAGGTATTTTTTGGAAGAAAGAAACCGATTATTTACCCTCCTACAGGGAGTGGTTGCCTGCGATGCAGTATTTTCTTTTCTTTGAAATCTATTGTTGTCTGGTTGTGGGACATCTGGTTTGTGTTGAGGGTTATGGCTGGGTGTCGGTTGATCTGAGCGGACTCTTGAAGTTTCGGGAGTCCGGGGGAAAGTTCAGAAGTTCGATAGCCCAGTGTAGAGGTTCAGAGATTGAAAGTAGATTTTCTGAGCTTGTCGCTCCTTTTTTATTGCGAAAGTGTACGGAGGAATGAGGGCATGCGTGGAAGAATAGAGAGAGCTGTGGCGGTCTATGAAAAGGGTCAGGATGGGTTGATTATGCTTTACTTATACAGCTGCCTTTACCACTATTTTAGAGAAGCGTCGACGAATGAGGTTGTTTACCTTACCTCTCACTCTTGTCCACGCACCGCAACAGCTCCCCGCATACTCACTTAGTCTTCTATCCACCGCCGAGCGATTGCCAGTGGTCATCCTCCACCATCCCTATTAAGAATTTGCCCATATTTATGCCCATCTCGCTAGTCAATTTGCAATGTTCTCAAGTACTGTACCTGACGATAGCGCATCGTGTACTGTGCACTGGACTACAGAACTCTGTCGTGGACACGAAATTGGAGGACCCAAGCGTGTGATGTTCTAACTGCCCCGAGCCATCGATATCGGCAGCGAAATTCTGAAATTCGATGCTTGCGTTACCACTTCTCAGCCAGGAGGACGTGAATCCCACATTACAAAAGAAACACGGCCAAACCCCTCTGGCTGGTGGGGGCGGGAGTGGATATGAAGTAGTGGTTTGGGGACTCCTAGAATACAAGAGGTATTGCCCCCCCCCGCCAGTATCGACGCTTACCCCCGCCCCTCGGGCTCTGGTTTTTGCCCGGGGTTTCCCATCCCTTTCGAAAAATTGGCAAGATGCTGACCGAAACAAAGAAGAGACAGAACGCCCTGTTTGGTAAAACATATTTGCAGAGAAGCTTAGAAACCGCGGAGTGAAGTTGAGTGACTTCCTTGACCTTCAAATGAACACCCCCAGATGGAAATATGAGTCGGCCACCCTTTTTTCTACTACGGCCCAGATAAGTCATATGGTACAGTAGTTTGCATAGTAAAACTCGTAGGCTTTTAGCGACCACAATATGTGGTGTATGATATCTTGGATTGTTGTGGAGGTGTTTGCCGCACCTCCCCCGTGATCTCGCAAAGCATTGGGTTCGCCTTGCTTCAATGGAATAAATTGGGATCATCATAACAATTAAACATTATCGAATTTGCTTTAACCAAACAGATAGAAGACAGATGCGCGAGGAATTTGAAAGAATGATAGCTTGAATTAGGGGTGGTATGATATCACCAAAGACGAAGTCCCATCATAGCCTTGACTAGTCGGGGTACAAACTTGGTAAAAATTAACCCTTTTTACCCTAGCCGACATTTGTAGAAATAGAGGGCGCGATTTTGATCTGCTAAAAAGGCCCATTGCTAGCATTCTATAAAATGGGTATCCTATTCACTTGTCCTTGCTTTGGCGTGCATCGGTTGGCTTTCCGTAATTTTTACCTTACAGTACTCCATTTCTTATAAGATCCATCGATCCACTGGAGTAAGCTAGCCCCACCCCACGAGTGCAAGATGCTTTGCCACCCGAGCTATCACCCCTCTGTTTTCCTACAGCCGCTCTATCATACGGGGGCTTTCTCATGCTTCTCGTTCTTTTTACGGAAGGGTTTTCATAGTTAAAAACTTGCTCAATGCCAGATCTTGGAGATTTTCTTCCAGTACTGTATAATATCATGTGCCTTTTAGTGTTGACAATCTGGTAGTCGCTGCGCCAGAGT
Source organism: Tuber melanosporum (assembly GCF_000151645.1). Taxonomy (NCBI): domain Eukaryota; kingdom Fungi; phylum Ascomycota; class Pezizomycetes; order Pezizales; family Tuberaceae; genus Tuber; species Tuber melanosporum. Next base: position 1,153,976 of record NW_003298808.1, on the reverse strand, counting down.
TACTCCATAGCCCCCACTACTGGACGTACGAGGCTTTTTGGTTGGTAGCCACATAGTATCCTGAAGGGAGTGAAATACCAGCATATAAGGAAAGGGTGGTAAGCGCGGTTCGCCTGTTTTGTGTTGCAGGTTCTAGATCGATGTTGGTTGATTGAGATAGCTTGTGGAGGTTTCGGGAGTCTGGCGGAGAGTTCAGAGGTTCAATGGATTGGTGTGGAGGTTCAGAGATTGACAGGAGATTCTCCGGACATGCCTTTCCTTTGTTACCACGGGAGTGTATGGAGGAAAGGGTAGCATGCTTGGAGAGATACGGATAGGTGTGGTGATTCATGGAATGGTGAGGGTACATTGTTTATGTTTTACTTATTCACCTATCTTTACCGTTAGTTTAGAGAAGAGGCGAACGAAGTTGCTTTTCCTTACCATACGCTCCTGCCACGTCCTGCCACAGTTCCCACATAGTCCTTTAGTTTTTCTCTATCGCTGCGCGAGTCAGCCATTGACTGCTATACCCATTCACAAGATTTTGATTGTGAATACGATCTTTTTCCGGGCGAGAGATGGTTGGATAGTGGGATAGTCTACAGGGTAATACCGGTATTCATGTACTCGGGTGTGTCCATAAAAATCGGAAAGATTGGAATCCCTGCACCAACACGTTGCCAACAAGAAAGCAACAAAACATGGAAATAGTAGGCAAGGATTAGGAGTCCAGAAACCCGGAGCTGGTAGAAGAAGTGAAAGAAACAACGTGCAAAATGGTCAGGAGAAGAGTGAAGTGAAACAAATGACCGAGAAAGTGAGTAAGTGGCGGGCCGATGAGAGAATTGTCAGGAGAGATGAAGTCAGTAAACTATGAAAGTATGCAGCTGTAGTATGGTGTCAAAGGTAGAATAAAGAGTGAGATATTTGAGCTGTAAAGAACCGCAAAACCAAATACCAGTATCTCAATTCAGAGATCGTACCACTGCTTTCCTATTGTTCTTGAGTACCAAATTCTCTCTCTTAAAAAGCAACTATGTCAGCTTCTGGCGACTCAGATTTGGAAACTGAAATTGACCCAGAAGACTTCCCTGGTCCAGCCTCTCATGGTACCGCATCTCAGAAAACAGAAAGTTCCAATCGTACAGTTACGGATGAAATTTGATTTTGCTTTCTTATATTATTTTTAGCTAGTTTCGCAAATCTTTAGCTTAGCTTCACAATTATTTTAGTTAGCTCTTTACTCAGAATGGGGAATCATATATTGTTTGTATTTACTGGGAGCTGAATAGGTCGTATTCTCAATGGGAGAGGGTTTGCTAGGCTTGGCGGACAGGGGGGTGGAAGTTTAGTCTATATAGCCGCGGTTTTCTTCTCCTATTTTATTTTTTTCTTCACCACCACCACCACTACCACCACCACCACTGCATTTCAACGGAGGAACGGAGGAACACGGAAAGTGGGGAAACGGTTTTGAATTTGTGTCTTGTAGCGAGATAGTTGGACAACCAGGACAGGTTGGATTTTTTTCTCTGGGGTTTTCTTTTTTTGAGGTTTGTCTTGTGCGAAGAGGTTGATTAGCTAGCTTGGAGATTGAAGGTGATCGCAATTGCAAGGCATTTTCTTATGGTTCGAAAGTTTCATCAGTGATAGTTGGTGACTAGCAGGTTCTCATCCTGTGAAGTACACATACCATTCCGCACAATTTTTTGTTTTTCAGTACTCAAGCTATGAACTTCGATAGCGATATTAAGTGGCTCAAAGCCACCCACACAGCAATCCAACCTATCCATACCATTACTGCTAGTGCTACCGAGACCTCCAAAAACCCTGAGGGTATCACCATGAATCCACCATATCCAATAACCAATGAAACGATTAAAGCACTTCGGTATTTTACAGAATGGAGCTACCGGCAGCTGAAGGCTGTGTTTGGAATCCCACTAGGATCCTTGCATCGCATGATAAACCAACCAATATTCTCACAAGGTTCTTCTGGCCAGGGCCGCCAGCTTACTATCAATTCTCACCTTCATATATGCCTTATTACTCGAGCAACCGAAAGTGCACAGAACGGCTGCCTCCCCTACACTGAAGTCGCAGAATTAGAAGGTATTCAGCTCGGTCGCAAAGCACTAAGAAGGGTGTTTGAAAGTGCTGGCTATCATAGACGAGTAGCATGAGTTAAGCCTTTCCTCTCCTAAAGGAATAAAGAGCGTTGTCTTGCCTGGGGAGAGCAATTCCATGATTGGAATAGAGAATATTAGATGGACGTTATCTGGTCAGATGAATGTGCATTCTCAGTAGAAGAGGTATGCAGCACTGTTTGGGTTACCCGTCATCCTGGCGAAGAATACAATGAGGATTGCCTTGTGCCTTGCTTTCCTCGGCGCACTACTGTTATGGTCTAAGGGGCTATCTACAGAAACCAGAAGAGCCAATTAGTCATTTGGGATACTCCATCTTGGGGTCGCATTAATGGTTCCACCTATATTGACCATATCATACGGCCAAATCTGCATCCATGGTGGCAGTTTTTGCATTCTACCAGACAAACAAATTCTGGTTACATATACTTCCAACAGGATAATGCTCCTGCCCACTGATCTCGTCTCACTCAAGCAGCAATGCAAGAGCTTGGACTAGTAAACTACCTTTTGCCTTGGCCTGCCAGCTCTCCTGACATGAGCCCGATTGAAGATGTATGGTACTTACTTAAGCCCCGTATAATGCAACTTCATCCAAGACCAACTACCACCCCCGAGCTTCACCAAGCCATTCTCCAACAGTGGGCTGATATCTCCCCTGCAGAGATTGAGAATCTTACCTCTTCTATGGAAAGTCAAATATCAGCATTCCGCGAGTCTCATGGTGGACATACTTGGTTTTAGATCCTTTCAAAAAGCAAATGTGGAGTGTGAGTGATCGGTAGCTGAAAATTGAAGTGCCCGTTCACATATCCCCTTTTCACTATTGAGGCAAACCTTTTTCTCTTTCATTTTTACCCAAGTATTTATGGTATTCTTTGCTTCAATTTTATTCTCGTAGTATTATTATAGGCCTACTTTCACTTGGACTCTTCTTTGAGTATTATTTTCCTCTATGCTTTCCCCTCATCCTGCTTATTTTATCAGTATCTTTATCCTCACTTCATAGTAATGGCTGTTTCATACCCTCTTTTGTGTATTAAAACCTTACTGGTAATCATATGCTATCACTCGGTGCAACGTAGCTGCTCTCCAAGATGTTTGGCAACACTGTGATTTTTCCAGACAACCTTATCTTGCGATCTCTCCGATCCCTGTTTTGCCACCCTTAGTTTCCGATTTTTAAGGACACCCCCGAGTACAGTACCACAATACCAGCGAAACTCGGGCCCTCCCCACAGAAGACGGCACTACCGGTATCTATCCAAATCCTCCTGCTAGCATCTGCACTTCCCTCCACCCCCGCGTTTTGGTTTTCGTGCGGGGTTTTCCGTGTTTTCAGCCTGGAGGCGCATTACTGTGGTTACAGCGACAAGGGAAAAAACAATTTCGATCTGGAAACTCGAGCGCTGGTACAGTACTTGTACTTAGGGGGTGAGCATAAGTGAGGCGAAGGAGGTTTCATTAGTTAGAATTTGGGGAGTGTAGCCATAGAAGCCGCCAACCTTGGCGGTTTTTCCTTGATTATTGGCGTTTTTTGGATGTGGAAAAAGGTAAGGCGAACGCAAAAAATTCTGACCCTAGAATCTTCATGAAATTCCGCTCACTCATTATCTGAGTGACCCAGGAGCCAATGAGAACGAGTTCGCCTCATTTACCTTTAACCCCGGGTACAGTACTAATACTTGCGTATGATACCGGCAGCGCTTGTCAGGCCTCAAATATTCACCTTTTCCCACCCCACCTAAACCCGCCCCAAAAATCCCTTCACTCCCTCTTGTTATCCCCTCTCTTTTGATTCACGAACAGCACTACCACCATCACCAAGAACTAAGATAGGCGAGACAAGATGGGTTCTAGGGCATATCAAGACCGTACGATTAATATAAACAGCAACGTGGGAAATGTGACGGACAGCTTCAAGAATGTGTGGAATAACTGCGTAATATCGGACGAGAAGCGCCAGATTCTGGAGTGGTTGTCTCCCTTGGTACCTCGAGAAAGACATCAGGATGTGGCTGAGGGCCGGGTGGATGGAGTAGGTGACTGGCTTCTTCGAACAAACGAGTTTGAGAAATGGCATGCAAGCGAAGATCGGGCTGTGAATCCTGTGTTATTCTGCTATGGAAATCCAGGAGTGGGGAAGACATATCTAAGGTGTGTAAAAGTAGCCCTATTTAAGTGGTGTGAAAAACTAAACACATAAATACTAGCTCTCTTGTGATAGATACACTATGCGATGCGGTTGGCGGTGGTAATCTGGCAGTCGCCTGTGTATACTGTGACTTCCAGGCTCGCGAACGGCAATCCGCCACTGGTGTGTTAGCAGCTATCTTGAAGCAACTAGTAGCGGGGGTGGAACCGATCCCGGAAGAGATAAAGGGGGCTTTTGAGCGAGCTAAGAGAGGGGTTGATGGTCGCGTACCCCGACTTCCTGAACTCCGCGCGATGCTCGTCAGGTCTCTCACATATTTGCGAAGGGGGTTTATCTGCATTGACGCTTTAGACGAGTTCCCAACGAAACACCGGCCTGAACTCTGGGACTCTTTACACTATATTGTCCGGGAGTGCCCTAACGTTAGGCTATTTATTACCGGGAGGCCACACATTAGCGAGGAAGTGAAGAAATATTACCCAGGGCACCACTACCGAATCCTCATACAGCCCACTAAGGAGGATATTGCGGGATATCTTGCTATGAGGTTGAAAAGGGACTCTGAGCTAGATGCTATGGATGCGGAATTGGAGGCCGATATTCTTAGAATTATTCCCGACAAGATCTCCGGGGTGTATGTAACATCTGGGGACGGTAGATCAAAGGTTATCAGCTAACAGTGGTCTCCAGATTTCTTCTTGTTTCCCTTATTATGGATGCAATTCTGGAGGATGCGACAATACATCAGAGACGACAAACACTTCATAAGATGACCAACGGTTTTGGTTTAGATGATGCGTACAGCACAACATTGAGTCGCATACGAGAGCAGAAGGGAAACAAGGTGAAGCTTGGAATGGAAGCGCTAATGTGGATCTCGCATTCCGAGCGACCGTTAAACGGAGAAGAGCTGTGCCATGCATTAGCGGTGGAGGTAGGAACTATAGACCTCAATTTTCACAATGTCCCGTCCATAAGGACCTTGCTGAGATGCGCTCTGGGGCTTGTTACAATTGATGAGCAATCATCAACAGTGCGCCTCGTACATTTCACACTTCATGAGTATCTTGCAGCACATCCAACCTTATTCATCACACCTCACTCGATGATAGCAGAAATATGTCTCACTTACTTAAACTTCCGGTCGGTCTGTGAGCTTGCAACTGCTCTCGATACTATCCCATCGACAGCGCCCTTTCTCCACTATGCCTCGTGCTACTGGGGCTTTCATGCTAGGCAGGAGATGGCAGAAGGAGTGAAACATCTTGCATTAGGACTTCTTGAACGAGATGCAAACCACATATCGGCTGACATCCTCTTGCGTGAGCAGGATGTTGACTTCTTGCCCTGGTATGATTGCGACCTTGGTAAACATCCCGATCTTCGCGGGTTTACTGGGCTACACTGTATCGCATATATGGGCGTTACCAAGATTACTATTGACATGGTATCCAGGAAAAGATGGGACCTAAACGGGCGCGATTCTAATGGTGCAACGCCATTAATATGGGCTACTAAATTCGGGAATTACACTCTGGCGAAGCTGCTTCTTGAGCAGGGGGATATCGATCCCACAATATCGGACAAATTCGGCCTCACATCGCTCACACATGCTGCAAAGACTGGACAGCAGGATCTCGTTAAGCTGCTCCTGCAGAGAAGGGATGTCGATCCCGATTCCATGGATGAGGATCGCAGGACACCGCTGTCATATGCTTCCGGATCTGGACATGGGGGTGTGGTTGAGCTACTCCTGCAGAGAGGGGATGTCAATCCCGATTCCTTGGATTGGAGTGGCAGGACACCACTATCATATGCCTCCGGATCCGGATATGATGACGTAGTGAAGCTACTCTTGGAGAGAGGGGGTGTCAACCCCGATTCATCGAGTACATATGGCCAGACACCACTATCACATGCTGCCGAATCCGGATATGAGGGTGTGATGAGGCTACTCCTGGAGCGAGGGGATGTCAACCCAGATTCCTCGGATGAGATTGGCAGGACGCCGCTATCATATGCTGCCGGATCTGGACATGAGGATTTGGTGAAGCTACTACTACAGAGAGGGGATGTCAATCCCGATTCGTCGGGATGTCATGGCCGGACCCCACTATCACTTGCCGCCCAATCTGGACACGAGGGTGTGGTGAGACTGCTTCTAGGGCGAGGTAATATCAATCCCGATTCGTCAGATCTGGATAGCTGGACCCCACTATCACACGCTGCCCAATATGGACATGAGGGCGTGGTGAAGCTGCTCCTAGAGCGAAGTGATGTCAATCCTGATTCCTTGGATGGGAATGGCAGGACACCACTATCGTATGCTTCCGGATCTGGACACGGGGGTGTGGTGAAGCTACTCCTGGAGAGACCGGGTGTCAACCCCGATTCCTTAGATAAGCGCGGTCGGACACCACTATCTTATGCTTCCGGATCCGGACGTGAGGGCGGGGTGAAGCTACTGCTTGACATAGGGGATGTCAACCCCGATTCATCGACTAAGTATGGCCGGGCACCACTATCACTCGCTGCCCAATCCAGAAATGAAGGCGTGGTGAAATTACTCCTGGAGCGAGGGGATGTCAATCCCAATTCCTTAGATTACGATAACCGAACACCACTATCATACGCTACCGAATATGGACGTGCGGGTGTGGTAAGGCTGTTATCAGAAGCCAGGCCTCTTAGTCATGAAAAATCACAAAACAGCGCGGCATTGCAAATCTCGGTCCCTGGTGCGAGTACTCAAGAAGTCGAACCGTATCCGGTGCCACAATGGGAGAGCACTGCTCCCGATGCAGGACCCGAGGTCGCGGAAGCCATTCCTCTCTCGCACTTTGACGGGCCTCTATCGTATCAACTTGAACAACCACCCCTAGCACCTGCTCTCACCCCCACCCACACACCCGACGCAGCTCCTGAGCCTCCCGATTTACAACCTCCGGGGCCACTAAAATGTTGTCTTAGAGAGTTCCGGCGACGTTTGTGTTGCTCTTAGTGCGAGATTCTCCCTCTATCCTCGCGCTCTCGGGTGTCTGTCGTTCCCACCGATAATTATGTTCAAGGTTCTAGATCGATGTTGGTTGATTGAGATAGATTGTGGAGGTTTCGGGAGTCTGGTGGAGAGATCAGAGGTTCAATGGATTGGTGTGGAGGTTCAGAGACTGACAGGAGATTCTCCGGACATGTCTTCCCTTTGTTACCACGGGAGGGGATGACGGTGGGAGTAGGTTACCTCAGGTTTCTCTGCACTGTATACTAGTATCTTCCTTCCTTCTCCTTTCTTAATTCTACCTCTTCTTCCTTGGTTCAGTTTGTTTTAGACTAAGAATCTATGGACCGGGATATAATGTATGACCGCAACGTTAGGAATGGCTATTAATTCTTTATCGTACCAGAGGAATGTTTTTTTTCCCATTTCACAGAGAAGGAGTTCTGCTCTCGTCATTATAGGTTAGACCTTGGGCGTTTTGTATACTGCCGATATGTTATCTCCTCTATCTAGCATCAATTGCCGATGGCAATTCATATGTTCTATGATAAACCGGCCCCAGCACAAACATTGGATGAAGCGGAAATTGCCAATGACAGGAGACAAATTACAAAAAAATAGAAGGAGTGATTCGAATGAGTGCGAATTGAATAAGAGGCTCTTCGAAGCTCGTGGGTACCGGTGGTTCAACACTTACAGTGCCCTCCCATCCATCCTCATTCCAACCATAGATCCCCAATAAACTACTTCTTGCTCCTCTAGTACTGAACGCATAGTAGAAATTTTACACCCAGCGAGATCGGATTATCCAGGCGAACCCTACTCCCATTTCTACCGCTCTTTATGTAAATACTGCATATGCTCCGTTTCAAGCAGAATGGACACCGGCTATCCAAAGGGGGGATCGGGAATGTGAATAAGGGCCAGAATCCGTGTGCCGCAGGGTGCTCTGCCAGAGGTCAGTAGCCATGTAAGTATTCTAAGGATATGCTCTCCGAGAGTGTCCGCAGCGGTGATTTCTGTTTCGTCTCGCCGTTGAAAATTCGAGATATGATGCATTAGTAGAACAGGTGGATTCCTGCGAACATGGGAGTTGTGTTTATTACCCACTCCGCCCTGCCGCCGTTATCAATGAAGAGATAACTCGTGTAAGAAGCGGGGAACTAACATCACCGTAGATGAAGCACACTGGACGAGAGAAAAAGATCGTGGGGAAAAAGATGATAAGAAAAACAAGCGATGAAGCCGCTAGCTGGGGGCGGATCAGGAGATAAATTTATATATTATACTCCTAAACTTGAATAGCTTACAACCACGAAATCCAAACAGAACACATGAGGCACAATCAACACTAAGGAAAAGAACCTCTAGAAAACGTAGGAGTTATCATGGCCCAATCTTGGGTACCTGGGGTCTACTTAACTAACTTTGCCGAGCAGCCCCTGGAGCAAATTCCCCATTTTAGGGGCCGTGCTACTGATCTGCTCTTCAGAATCTTATCTACCGGACTCATGGGGACCATATGGCGGTGGCTCCTGTATCCCGCAACGTCTATGTCCGCAAAGAGAAATCCGTGATCAGTGCACTACCATCAGTCCCGAAGAATGCTGCCACCGGGGTAAAACTGATCTTGGAAGTGATAGAGTAGCGGTCAAAGTGAGAGATGAGGGAAGTTGGCAGTCGGGAGCTTGGCTCCCTGAAACCCGCATAATTCTCGTCATCTCCACCACTAGGCTTTTATCCGCATCGGCGTTTGATGCCAGCTTCCCATAAAACGTCACAAGAACCTCGGGACTCACTCCAGCACACTGGCCCGGAGTACGGGAATACAAGGTTATTCATCGCCAGCACGTCCCACATGCTTGACGAAGTCGGGAGATATTTCATCGGAGGTGCCAGCATGGCCACTATTAAGCTCATGGGGGAGATTATTGAGCGATATCTAAAAATGTGATTGCCTAGTGACCCCAAGGTTGGTATAATAGACGAGTCATTGCTCTTACTATGGATAATAGCGGATGAGCGATCACACAATGGTAGATAGATGACTAAGCGAATATATGTGGGAAACAATGGCGGTGGTGTGTGGGCAAGAGTAATAGGTAAGGTAAAACAACTTCGCTCGTCGATGCCCTCTCTAAACTAACAGTAAAGGAAGTTGTACGGGTAAAACAGAATCAAGACGTTCTGACCCTGCCATAGGCCACCACACCTACCTCTAGTTCTCCAAACGTGCTCTATTCCGCCTTATTATTCTATGATAACTCACCTCTATAAACTCCCAGTCCTTCCAGGAGTTTTTACAGCTCCCTGGGAATATCCTATTAACACTATCTCTCCACTATGCCTTGAGCCCCCGTGATTCCGTGCGAGGAAAGAGGTGAGGGAAGACGCGAAACCCATTGTCTATCGACTGCAGTGGGATGCGAACCCCAAAGGCCCCTGACATTCTCCTGCCTGAGCGAAGCGTTGGCTTGTTCTGGGTGGGCCTTTGCGGTGATAGACGCCCCGGCCTCTCGGTTTTGCACCGTAGGTAGCCTAAAGGTTGGTCCTCCGGTGGAACAGAAATCCCTTCACAATTGTCGGGAGCGGACGGAGCGAGTGAGATCCCATGATGATCATCCGGCGAACCGGTGGAGCACTAAGAGAAAAATAAGTACGAAATCTTAACTAGTTATTTGAGCCAGGGGAACACAATAAAGTCGATGACGTGGGTAGCAGCGTGCCCCTGGCTCTTGTGGAATGACCTCGCTGAGCTCCCGCAGTTTGTGACAGTCCTATTCTGTGCGATAGGCACAGCACCGTAGTTTCGCCCGCAAACGTTGTTTGTGTAATACGAATTGTGGTTTACAACTTTGATTCAATCTCTTTTACCTTTTATATTGCGCTGCCAGGTCTGTCTCTCAAATTCTCTGCGGCCATTTTCAGGATGGCACCCGGTAAGAAATCACTTGTTTCCCCTATCTTAAGGTGGGCTAAGGTGGGAGATCGATTGCATAGCGGGAGGCTGTAGAATAATGAAAATTGTGGTGTTCTGTGTAAGAAAGATAGGAGAAATATGGTCGACAACTTTGTTATCGTTTTCTCCGACACACTTCTCCGACTCCAGCTAGACTAATTGTAAAGAAGGGTGTAGGATAAAACATGATCAAGGCATCCTGACCTTTCCATTGGTAATTACACCTATCTCTACCACTCCACGTCACCGCTCTTCCTCATATGATACTTCCGTGATAAAGGAAAGACATATATGGAGAACTCCGTAAATCACCAAAGCTCTAGAAAAACCCATCGCGGTCTTCCAGTGGCCAGCTCTAGCACCCATCATATCTAAAGTTTTGTCTTTCATCCTCCATTCCTCCTTTACAGAACCAGACTTTTCAGAAAAGAACCCCCCATAGTTTATCCTCCGGACAATTTCCTACAGCTGCTGTTGCCCGCTTATAGGAACTGGGTCCGCCTTTATTTAGGACTATGTTTTCAGCTGGTTTGCACAATATACTGGACTGTGCTGTGTCATTATATGGAGACTACCGAATGCCGTGGCGGACACAAAAAGGGAGGGTCCGAGCTGGCGCGCTTCAAACTGCGTAATGCCATCAACGTGGGATTCTAGATACTGAAATTCCGTGCTCGCATAGTCTAATGGCTTGATCAGAGAGTTGAGAATCCCCACGCTCCCAAAGAAATTCAGGTGAACATCGCTACCTCGTGGGGGCGAAAACGGACATGTGGTAGTGGTGGAGTTACTCCTAGAATGGGGAGATGTTAATCCTCTCTCCAGCATCCATGACTACCTCAACCCCAGCATCGGGGTTTTCATATGAGGTTTTCCATCTCTTTTTGATGGGAAATCTGAAAGGATGTCCGCAAAAATAAATACAGGAGTAGAGCACCTAGTTCGATACGATACCCATCGGAAGAGAAGCTAAAAAAGCTAGGTGATGTTGATAGAAGCCAAAGGATAGAATTGAACACTTTCGTGAATACGACAGCAGCGCCAGCTGATTTTCTTCCCCCTTCTTGCGCCTATGCGGACGTGTTTGACCGAGGATGTGCGATGGCGAATTCGGCGACCCCCAGCTTTTTTTGTGCGGAGGCGTCGATTGCCTAGTTTTCCTGCGAGCGAGTGAAGCTTGCCTGTTTGACTTCGACCCAGTTTCGCGCTTTCGGTATCATATTTACCGCCAAGCATTTTAAAGGTGTTAAATTTATCAGTTGTATTACCTGCAAAAGTGCTATCATATCTCGCTAAGATAACGCCGATACCAACATCCCGTCATACCCCTGTAAAATTAACCCCACGATCCTAGCCAACGGCTGTCTAAATATCGGCCGGGATGTTAATTTAAGCTATTAAAAAGACCCATTACGGTGCTCGAGTACCGTGCTAGCTTTCTATAAGCACGGACGTACTATTCCCCAGTAATTTGCCGGGGGTCATACCGGTAGGTTTCTCATTTATTAATTTTTGAGAAAGGGTTTCCATAGTTTTAACAGGTTGCTCGATACCCCATCTTTGACGGTTTCCACCAGTATTTCAACCCGTTGCCCCGAGGCCGGTGACATGAACTTCATCTGAACTTCACCGCATGACAAATCACTAGGAGTGCCCGAGCGTGGGTGCTAGAAACGAGCTAAAATTTCCACCGCCGTGCGGACTGGCACTTTAACCCTTCCTAGTACTCGTACAGTACAGTACGATGGTGGTATAGTACCGGCAGAGTACAGTACTTGGATGATTTGTGGAGAAGCGAAGCGTTGTCGAGCCGCAAACTAGGCGAAACGGATGCACCGCGCTCATAGTGTGGAACTCGCTTGCAATAATGGTGAATTGGCTGGCCTGTCATAGGCCGAGTTTCTGGGAACAGTGACATTATCATTGTCCAAAAATTCCCACAGCGGTCGGCTTAGGGGGCGCTAGGCTTATCGTCGTTGGGACGCCCAACTTGTGTGAAAATCGCAATCCGAACCCAAATCGCCGTTTGAGGTGTCCGAGGTGTTTTGATCATCGTGGGTTGGGAATTGTTTCTGCTACGGTTAGGATTTGTATAGTACCAGTTGAAAATACTCGAGCATCGTATTTCATACTTGCGTTGTTGAACTTTTATAAGGGGCGGAACTAGTTTTCATGCTACATCGACGTTTCCAAAGCCCCAAGCCCAGTCACGCAATTCTATGTACCGGTGTGATAGTAGAAAATAGGTGGTAGCACATTGGGCCAAATAGGCACTCGCGAGGATTTGGAAGCTCTTCCTCACCCTGTGATTCACCAAAAGCGCCGCTGGCAAACATCTCGTGAGATGCCTCAAAGTTATAAACAGCGGCGACTTTTGGGCCCGGGAAACCACGTGAACGGCGGCGACGACCATCGGCGAAACGGCGAAATGCTCAAACGTTGAAACGGCAACGATTAGTAAGGCAAACAAACCTGATCGCCAGCACACAACTTTGGGAAGGTGGGGAAGTTCTCTCTCATTCAATGCTCTCGCTCTCTCACTACCACACGACACAACTAACTAAACTGTAAAGGCAGGAGTATAAATGAACTGCGACGAAGAACTCCTATCCTTCCGCTGCTCACTACACATCTTCATCTCACCCATGCTCATCCATACTCGTCCACACCTTTCGGGGTAAGCCTCTTTTCTTTCTACGCTCCCATGCTATCAAAAGAAAAACAAGCTTTACAAAGACGCCTGCTGTTCGTCGCCTCCGTGCAGTCCCTCCGTTTCCGATGGGTACAGTACATCTTTTCCTTCCAGGTGCGCAAGTCCAAGGCGCGTCTCCGAAACCTCTATTTGAACAGACGGAAAAAACAACAAAATGAACTTTCTGAGTTTATGAGCAGGTTCTGAGCGTGTCGAACAGCATCCTCGAGTTCCAGCGCGAGGGGTGTTACTTAATAATGGAAGCAATAATTTTAATCGCTAGATTCCGGGTTATATGGGTATGCGATAGTTTGCTAGGTCATGTACCGCAAGAAATTGTGTAAGACTGTAATTTTTATGTGGCTGTGAATTGTCATGCCCTGCGTGGGCCCGTTACTGGCCAGGGGATCCTACTCGCTACTATATCTGGGTGCCTGTGCTCAACTCAGCCGCATGAGTTTTCTTGAAGTTGTCGCACGCAGAGGCAAAGGCGGACTTCAATATGAAAAAGATCTCAGGAAAGGAAAATGTCTCCCACTCTCCTCGGAACATACGCAGAATGAACAGATCCAAATAATAAATACAAAACCGATTCTCCTGACCGCCTGGTAAACTCCCTTCCCACAAACATCTATCAAAAGAAAACATTCTTAGGGATATTTTCTACAACCCCTCATCACAAAAATAAATCGCCAACATTCCCGTTATCCAGAAACCTGCATCTATTGCTCCCTCCCTCCATCACTCATTCTCTACATTGTCCTTCTGCCGTTCACTCCCGCCGGGTCACCATCGCTCGTCTTGCATCCGACAGCCTATTCTTCCAAACCACTTCCATCACCGCCGAGTATACCGGTATCGTGTGCCGTTGCCTGGCTATTAATTGAAATTTCAGTTCAGGCTCCAGATGAAATATTGTAGATTTGTTATCCTTGCTACACTGTTTGGTAGAGCGTTGCTTGGAGAACACGTTCCCGGAACCAAAAGATGATGAGCTGAACACCCCCTTAAATTTTCTTACCCATGGGAAAGGATGTAGGGGTTTGAAAAGCCTTATACACGAGCGCAGTAGTAGGTACTCCGAACCCATGTAACCCCGTTCGCGAGGAATTGAGTTACCCAAGCATTGCTTTGGATTTCCACCATTGGTTGCCAGAAACAATAGGGATTTCGGGTGTGCAGGATATCAAGGCTAAGCCTGTCGAACTTATTTGGTTTGCCCACTACCGCTAGCCTCTCAGCCACTGATCGGTGGGGGACCGGATTTACTCGAGCCCTTGGGGAGGGTTCTATAGAGTAACGTAGAGGATGCGGACTTGGTTTCCCGTGCGGCCGGTTGCCATGGGCCATTGGGGGTGCGGCGCCTTGGTACGATAGGGGTCTGTGTTGGATAATTTTGTTTTTTGTTTTCTTTTGTGGGGGAGGATTGGGAGGCAGTGGTGCAGGTACTATACTCGAGTACTCGAGTACCGGTATACTGGTGTCAAGTAGATTGGCGGAGTGGCTACAGAACAATATGGTTACACACATAGTCTAAATAGTGGTTTCGACTGATGGGCCAAAGCTCGACAGATTTGTGCTCATTCCCTGAGCAGCGTGCGACTTGTTTTGTGGGGCATTTCTACTGATTCAACTCATTCGTCTGACCTACTTTCCGCTACAATACCGGTATGCAAGACGTTATACTTGTACAGTACCTCCACCTAAACACCGTATGGTAAGTGACCGGTCATATTAGGTTTTACCATGAGCTAGCAGGTTGATAACTCTGGACTTTCATGCTGGCACGGTGCTGCGCTGTGACTGTGCTCGTAATTATATGACATTTGTGAACACAACTGCTATTGCATACCGCCAAAATCCAGCCTTTTGGCTTGGACCTCAGTGTCATGGCAAGAGTGGTCGTGTTCACAAACGCCCTTCGGTTCCGAGTAAGGCAGCGATGGATTTAGGAGACGCGTAAATTTTTCGTTCAGGTATTCGAGTGTTGGCTGGCTCGCAGTGAGCACCCTAGAACGCCCTCGTAGCCCGAGAGGGCTGGCAGGCGACCGGGGCTGCACATTGGTTGACGGCCGTACTGGTACTGGACTCGAGTACTGTACTAGTACTGTGCGAGTACTCGAGTAGTGCCTCGGAGGGATGGAGATACCGGGTGTCGATTGCCAGCACAGAAGACAGGGATGGTGACCTAAGCCCCCCTGCATTGCTTGTGCTCACGTTTTTACCTGGCCATGGAAATTATTGGATAGCTGCATATTGTATTCCAGTTTCCAGACTGGAGCTGCTTGCTTCATGTGTCACCACAGCGAGAAAACGCCTCTTCAATCTTGATTCTTGGGTATGGCGCTGGCAGCCCTGGCAAGGTGATAGCCTCTCCTCTTCTCCCACCTTCGCTAAACCACCCAGCCCAAAATTCCTTTCACTCTCGCGTTACTCCCTCTCTTTCGATCCACGAACAGCACTACCGCCACCAGCAGCAATAGGAGGAAGAGCGATAGAGGCGAGATGTCTTCTACAACAAACCGACACCCCGTTATTATCATAAAGAATGTTGGTAATGTTACGGGCAGTTATAACAAGATAGCGATATCGGATGAGAAGCGCCAGATTCTGGAGTGGCTGTCTCCCTTGTCACCTCGAGAAAGGCATCAGGCTGTGCGTGAGGGCCGGGTGAATGGAGTAGGAGAATGGCTCCTAAAAAAACCCGAGTTTAAGAAATGGCATACTAGCGAGGATCAGGCTGTTAATCCCGTTTTATTCTGTTACGGGGACCCAGGAGTGGGGAAGTCATATCTGAGGTTTGTAAAGTAGTTCCTTAAGAATAGAGCGCAAAACTAACCGCGTAAACTCTAGCTCTCTTGTGATAGATACACTGTGCGATTCAATCGTTGGAGACAATGTGGCCGTCGCTTGTGTCTACTGCGATTTCCAGGTACGTGAAACGCATTCGGCGACCAGTGTGTTAGCAGCCCTCTTAAAGCAACTGGTCGCGGGGGTGGAACCAATCCCGGGAGAGATAAAAGAGGCCTTTGAGCGAGCGAAGAAAGAGGTTGACGGTCGCGCGCTCGGACTCACTGAAATCCGCACAATGCTCGTCAAGTCTATCTCGTCTTTGCGACGGGGATATATCTGCATTGACGCTTTAGATGAGATTCCCGTAAGGAATCTACCCGAACTCTGGGACTCTTTGCGCTACATCTCTGGCAAGTGCTCAAACGCTCGGCTATTCATCACCGGGAGGCCATTTATTCGAGACGATGTGGAGAAATATTTCCGGGGGTATACTGATCTAATCCGCATCAAGCCAACCAAGGAGGATATTGGGGAATATCTTACTGTGAGGTTGGAAAATGACCCGGAGCGGGGCGCAATGGATGAAGAATTGGAGGCCGATATTCTTAGAATCATTCCCGAAAAGATATCCGAGGTGTATGTATCACGTGCGGTTAACAAATTCAGGGTTATCAGCTAACGGCAGTGTCTAGATTTCTTCTCGTCTCCCTCGTTATGGATGCAGTTCTGGAGGATGTGACAATACATCGGAGACGAGAGACACTTCAGGAGATGACCGACGGCATTGGCTTAGATGATGCATACAAAAAAACATTGAGTCGCATACGGAAGCAGGGGGGAAACAAAGTCAAACTTGGGATGGAAGCCCTGATGTGGATTTCACGCTCCGAACGACCGCTAAAAGCGGAAGAACTGTGCCATGCGTTAGCAGTGGAAATAGGAACCACGGATCTCAACGTCCACAATGTCCCGTTGAGAAGGACCTTGTTGAGCTGCACTTTAGGACTTGTTACGATTGATGAGCAAACATCAACAGTCCGTCTCGTGCATTTTACTCTCCAAGAATATCTTACAGCACATCCCAAACTGTTCACCACGCCTCACTCGATGATGGCTGAAATATGCCTTACCTACTTAAACTTTCGGTCCATCTGTGAGCTTGCGACCACCCTTGATGAAATCCCATCGACACCACCCTTTCTCCACTATGCCTCATGTTACTGGGGACTCCACGCTAGGAAGCAGATGGGAGAAAGCGTGAAATACCTTGCGCTACGACTTCTTGAACGAGATGCGAACCACATATCAGCTGACATCCTACTTCGTGAGCAGAGAGTTGACTTCCTGTCCTGGTACGACCGTTTTCTCGGTAGACGTCCCGATCTTCAGGGATTTACTGGACTACACTGTATTGCATATATGGGGGTTACCAAAATCGCGATTGCCATGGCGGACAGAAAAAGATGGGACCTGAGTGGGCGCGATTCTAATGGTGCAACGCCATTAACGTGGGCTGCTAAATACGGAAATTACACGATCGCGAAGATGCTTCTGGGGCGAAGGGGGGTCAATCCCGATTCGTTGGGCAAGGATTTCAGGACCCCACTATCACATGCAGCCCAATCTGGACATGAGAGCGTGGTGAAGTTACTCCTGCAGCGAGAGGATGTCGATCCCGATTCCACGGATAAGGGTGGCCAGACACCATTATCATTTGCTTCTGGATCTGGACATGCGGGTGTGGTGAAGCTGCTCCTGCAGAGAGGGGATGTCAACCTCAATTCGCCTACTCACCTGATACCACTGTCACTCGCTGCCAAATCCGGACATGAGGGCGTGGTGAGGTTACGCCTAGAGCAAGGTGATGCCAATCCCGATGCATTGAATGAGGGGGATGACCGGACCCCACTATCACACGCTGCGCAATCTGGACATGAGGGCGTGGTGAAGTTACTCCTAGGGCGGGTAGATGTCAATCCGAATTCGTCTGATAAGTACGGCCAGACACCACTATCATATGCTTCCGGATCTGGGCACGAGGGTGTGGTGAAGCTACTCCTGAAAAAAGGGGGTATCAACCCCGATTCATCGACTAAGGATGGCCGGACACCGCTATCGTATGCTGCCGAATCTGGGCGTGAGCGCGTCGTGAGGCTACTTCTTCGGAGAGAGGATATCAACCCCGATTCATCCACTAAGTATGGCCGCACACCACTGTCGTATGCTGCCGAATCTAGACACGAGGGCGTGGTGAAGGTACTCCTGGAGCGAGGAAATATTAATCCCGATTTTCTGGATAAGGATCGCAGGACACCACTATCATATGCTTCCGAATCGGGAAATGGCGGCGTGGTAAAAGAGCTTCTGGAGAGAGGGGGTGTTAATCCCGATTCCTTGGATAGGGGTTACCGGACACCACTATCATATGCTTCTGGATCAGGACATAAAGGTGTAGTGGGGCTACTCTTGGAGACAGGGAATGTCAAACCCGATTCATCGAATAAGCATGGTCGGACACCACTATCATATGCTGCCGAATCTAGACATGAGGGCGTGGTGAAGCTACTCCTGGAGAGAGGGGATGTCAACCCTGATTCCTCGGATGAGATTGGCAGGACACCGCTATCATATGCTGCTAGATCTGGACATGCGGGCGTAGTAAAGCTGCTCTTGGAGCGAGGGAATGTCGACCCCGATCACTTGGATATGGATGGCCGGACGCCACTATCATATGCTTCCGGATCCGGACATGAGGGGGTGGTGAAGCTACTCCTGGAGCAGGGGGGTGCCAATCCCAATTCCTTGGATGAAGATGACCGGGCGCCATTGTCACACGCTGCCCAATATGGACGTGACGGCGTGGTGAGGGTGCTCCTGAGGAGAGGAGATGTCAATCCCGACTAACCGAATAGGTATGGCCAGACCCCGTTATCTTACGCTGTCCAGTTTAGACATGAGGGCGTGGTGAGGCTACTCTTGATGTGCGGGCGTGTCAACCCCGATTCCTTGGATGAGGGTGGCCTGACACCACGGCTGTATGCTGCCGAATGCGGGCATCTGGGTGTGGCAAGGCTGTTATCGCGAGCGAGGTCTTTTCGTCATGAAACTTCACAAAACAATAGCGTGAGGCAGCGAATCTCCGCCCCTACTACGAGTACTCCAGAAGCGCAACTAGATCCAGCATCACAAAGAGAAAGCACTACCCCGGCCGCAGCTACACAGACCACCGAAGACAAGCCCTTCCCCCAACCTGATCAGCCTCTATCGGATCAACGAGCATGCTTCATAACAGTGGTACCGAGTCCGCTGTCACAACGAGAGCGCATTGCCCCCGGCGCGGTACGCCAGATCACGGAAGACAGTCCTGTCTCCCAATCTGACGAGTCTCTATCAGATCGGCTTGTCAGCGCTCAAGAGGGGGGGGGGTTAAGTGGAGTGCCACAACGGGAAAACGTTATCCCCGACACAGTGCCCGAGGCTGTGGAAGACAATCCTCGCTCCCAACGTTTTGAACACCGACCGAACCCCGCAGCACTCCCTTTAGTCTCTGCCCTCGCCTCCACGCCCACATCCGAAACTGCTTCCGGTCCTGCCATCCGCGAATCCCGTACTGCTTCTGGTCATACCACCTACAAATCCCGCACAGCTTCTAGCTCTACCACCCACATGCCCCGCACTGCTTCTGGCCCTGCCACCCACAAACCCCATGCTGCTTCTAGCTCTACCATCCACAAGTCCCGCACTGCGCCTGGACATACCACCCGCGAATCCCACACTTCTTCTGGCTCTGTCACCCACGAATCCCACGGTACTTCTGGTCCTGCCACCAGGGAATCTTGCACTGCTTCTGGCCCTACCACCCATGAATCCCACACTACTTCCGGTCCTACCTCCAAGGAATCGTACACCACTTATAGCCCTGCCGCCCACAGATCCCACTCTGCTTCTAGCTCTACCACTCATGAGTCCCGCATTGCTCCTGGACATACCATCCGAGAATCCCGCCCTGCTTCTGGTCATACCGCCCGCGAATCCCACACTGCTTCTAGCTCTACCACCCACGAATTCCGCACTGCTTCTCATACCGCTCCCGAATCCCACACGGCTTCTGGCCCTGCCATCCCCGAATCCTACATTACTTCTGGACCTGCCACCCACAAATCACACACTACCAGTGCTTCTGGCCATGCCACTCGGGAATCCCGCACTGCTTCTGGCTCTGCCACCCAAGAATCCCCCACTGCGTCTGGCCATGCCGCCCGGGAATCCCATACTGCTTCTAGCTCTGCCGCCCGGGAATCCCACACTGCTTCTAGCTCTGCCACCCACGAACCTCACTCTGCTTCTAGCTCTAGCACCCACGAGCCCCGCACTGCTCCTAGACATACCACCCGAGAGCCCCGCACTGCTTCTGGTCATACCACCCCCAAATCCAACACTGCTTCTGACTCTGCCGTCCACAAATCCCACACTACTTCTGACCGCGCCACCCGGGAATCTCACACTGCTTCTAGCTCTGCCGCCCCCGAATCCCGCACTGCTTCTGGTCCTGCAGTCCCCGAATCCCACTCTACTTCTGGACCTGCCACCCACGAATCCCACACTGCAAGTGCTTCTCGCCATGCCACCCGGGAATCCCGCACTGCTTCTGGCTCTGCCACTCAAGGATCCCGCACTACGTCTGGCCATGCCGCCCGGGGATCCCATACTGCTTCTAGCTCTACCGCCCGCGAGTCCCGCA
This sequence comes from Tuber melanosporum, assembly GCF_000151645.1. NCBI lineage: Eukaryota > Fungi > Ascomycota > Pezizomycetes > Pezizales > Tuberaceae > Tuber > Tuber melanosporum. The sequence continues at coordinate 1,133,512 of NW_003298808.1, read as the reverse complement.
CTGCTCCTGGACATACCAGTGATACCACCCGGGAATCCCGCACTGCTCCTGGCTCTGTCGCCCACGAATCCCACACTACCTCTATCCCTACCACCCATGGACCCCGCACTACTTCCAACCACGCCACCCGGAAATCCCACACTGCTTCTGGCCCTGCCACTCACAAATCCCGCACTCCCTCTGGCCATACCCCCCGGGAAAATCCAGGGTTGCCAAAGCGTTGTTGGAGAGCGATCCGACAATGTTTGTGTCCGTGTTCCTCTTAAGCTGAGATCATAACATCCCCTAGAATTCCTGTCACCCCCATTGACTGCCTCGGACCTTGCCACACAATTATCACCTCAACATATACACCTGCACCCTCAATCCACGCATCTACATCTCCTACCGCCTGCGGGGAAATAGTATCCACATGCGCTCCATGAATCGGTTTCCAACCCTTCATGTGTTAATTTATTCCCTCAGGTATCCGACGAAGATGCCAGCCTCGAATCGTTGTAATTAGAACAGGGATACACGCCTGAGGATGTTTCCTGAGGGTTAATTCCCATACCTCTTATGGCTTCCTTTTTCTCCATTATTTCTTTTTTTCCTTGTCTTGTATATTACCTTAGCTCTCTCTGTAGAGTATGGCGGTGTCTTTCTTTCCTCCATCCTTTCTTTGTTTTTTTTCTTATCCTTGGCTATCATAAGTTTATCTTAGACTAGGAGTTTATGGGCAGGGATATAACGTATGATCGCGATGTTAGGGTTGGCTGTGGGTGTTTAACGTACTATGATAATGGTTTTTTTTTCCTTCTTTTATTTTTGGAAGGTCCTGTTTTTGCTACTAGAGGTTTGATCTGGGGCGTTTTGTGGGGTTGTTTGTATATTATGGTCTGTTATCTTTACCTCTTTCCATTTAATTGATATACAGGTCCAAGTGGTAGTGGTAATTCATATGCTCTATACCGTAAATCCATCGTTTATTAAAACGTCTAGTATTGCGTAATGAAAAAATATCAAGTGACTTGAGACAAATTACAAACGAATGGAGGGAATGAAACGGGTGAGTGTGGATTGAACAAGAGACATGTTGGAAACCGGCTTCCTAATGCAGTTACCACAGGCAAGAAATCTAGTCGGAACTATCGTACTCAACGGCGCTCAGAGCCACTCAGAGCGGCTCGGAGCTATTTACGTATAGATTCAGGAGAGAGCAAGGTTTTTGGTATGAACTTGGACTTGGACACATGTATTTGGAATAGCTGCAGGATAAAGGAGACTCGGAGGAATGGGAATGGTAGCCTAGGAGAGTAGTATATAAAGTGAGACCTTCGGCAGGTGTTTAGAGGGAATCAAGCAAAAGGTCTTCTCTCTCAAACAGTCCTATCGTCTATACTATCACCGTTTTCAACAAAACACTTCAACAATCCGAGTGAGTGCCGGTGATCCCGAAAAATTTCCGAGCCCCCCCCCGTGTCTCCACTCTCAACTCCGATACTAGAACAATTATTATAGCCACCGCCACCGTATCGTCCACTATCTCTGTTGACCCCCAAATTACCACTTCCGGCAACGGTACAGGCTCCCCTATTTCCCATCCACGTCTCAACCCCCGTCTTGTCCACTGAAGCACAATCTTCTCTCTGTAAGAAACCCCGCCGTCCCCACGAGCTGAGGCCCCTGGGTTCTGGGTTCTCACCGCGTTGGGCAAAGGCGGTCAACCATATTTGCTCTTTTGGCACGCCACAGCTAGCACAAATATTCCGCTAGGAATGTCGGATTACCTTGGCGAACCCTTCTATTTCTAACGTCCACCACCCGGATGCTGCGTACGCTCCACTGAAAGCACAATCGGGGCCGCGAAACCAGCCAGGGGGGATTGGGAAAGCAAATTGGGACCAGAAATTGTATATTATAAGGGGCTCTGCCTGAGGTCGGTAACAACACAAGTAGGCCGAGAATATGCTCAACAGATATATCTATAGCGATTAACTTCCGTGACTTCCAGCATGTGAAAAATCCAATGTACGATACACCATTGGAGTAGGTGGGCTTTTACAAACATAGGAAATTGTGTTTACTATCCACTCCATCCCGTGCTAGCTATTGGGTACTATGTAGACCTATATGAACATATTATAAATAGATTGAATAGTGGGATACCACCACCGTAGTACTGTACTCAACTCTATTTATGCTGTAATACCGTACCGCACTCAAGTCTTAAAAGATGAGAGGCATCCACCCAGAGGGGCTGAGAAAGGGTCACACAAGTTTTTCAGGATAAAGGACTTGGGTTCCGTACGGTAGTCTACCGGTATCCTGCTTGGTGCCTTTGCTCACACAAATCCCGCACCCGCATACAAAACTTGGCGCTCACAAAAATCCTCTTCGAAAGCAGTGCTGAATCCTCCCCCAAAGTTGGGTTTCTTTTGCTCTTTAGATAACGAAAAAAAAAAAGCAATACCACTCTGGCGCCTTGTGCAACTCACCAAAGTGCTTGTGAGGGACTGCATTTTTATCTTCTCCCCCATTCCTCCCAACCCTCCCAGAAATCCCTTCACTCTCTGGTTAAATTCAACTTACTTCCTCCCCTCTCTTTTGGTCCACGAACAGAACTACCACCACCACGAAGAACAAGAAGAACGATAAGCGAGAAAATATGGCCTCTGCAGCATATCAAAACCCTGCTATTACTATAAACAGCAATGTTGGCAATGTTATTAACAGTTGTAACAACGTAACACCACCACCGGACGAGAAGCGTCAGATTTTGGAGTGGTTGTCTCCCTTGGCGCCGAAGGAAAGGCATCGGGCTGTGACGGAGGATCGGGTGGATGGAGTAGGAGACTGGCTTCTCCGAACGAACGAGTTTGAGAAATGGCATACTAGCGAGGATCAGGCTGTTAATCCCGCTTTATTCTGTTATGGGGATCCAGGAGTGGGAAAGACATATCTAAGGTGTGTAAAGTAGTGCTATGGGGATAACGTTCAAAACTAAGTGCATAAACTCTAGCTCTCTTGTGATAGATACACTGTGTGATGGGATCGGCAGGAACAATGTGGCTGTCGCTTGCGTATACTGCGATTTCCATGCTCATAAAACGCAATCTGCGACCGATGTGTTAGCGGTCCTCTTGAAGCAACTTATCGCGGGGTTGGAATCGATCCCCGACGAGATAAAAGAGGCCTTTGAGCGAGCGAAGAGAGAAATGGACGGTAGGGCCCTCCGGCTCACTGAAATTCGCAACATGTTCGCCAAGTCTCTCTCCTTGCTGCAACGAGGATTTATCTGCATTGACGCTTTAGACGAGTTCCCCACAAAACATCGACCCGAGCTTTGGGACTCTCTGCAGCGCGTTGTCCGCGAGTGCCCGAACGCTCGGCTATTCGTTACAGGGAGGCCATACATTCAAGAGGAAGCCAAGAAATATTTCCCGGGGCTTTACAACCTAATCCCCATAACGACCGCCAAGGAGGATATTGCGAGTTATCTTACTATGAGGTTGGGAAAGGATGAGCTAGATGCTATGGATGCGGAATTAGAGGCCGATATTCTTAGAATTATTCCCGACAAGATCTCCGGGGTGTATGTAATATCTGAGAAACGGTAGATCAAAGGTTATCGGCTAACAGTGGTCTCCAGATTTCTTCTCGTTTCTCTCATTATGGATGCAATCCTGGAAGAGGCGACAATACATCAGAGCAGAAAAACACTTCATAAGATGACCAGCGGTTTCGGTTTAGATGATGCGTACAGCACAACATTAAGACGAATTAGAGAGCAGAAAAGAGGCGGGGCGAAGCTTGGAATGGAGGCATTGATGTGGATTTCTCGTTCCGCAAGGCCATTAAAAGGAGAAGAGCTGTGTCATGCGTTAGCCGTGGAAGTGGGAACTACAGACCTCAGTGTCCACAATGTCCCATCCATAAGAACCTTATTGAACTGCACTCTAGGACTTGTTAAGATTGATGAGCAAGTATCCACGGTCCGTCTGGTCCATCTCACCCTTCAAGAGTATCTCGCAGCACATCCCGGCTTATTCATCACACCTCACTCGATGATGGCTGAAATATGCCTCACCTATTTGAACTTTCAGTCGATCTGCGAGCTTGCAACTACCCTCGATACAATCCCGTCGACAACACCCTTTCTCCACTATGCCTCATGTCACTGGGGGTTCCACGCTAGGAAGGAGCTGGCGGAAGGCGTGAAACATCTTGCAATACGACTTCTTGAACGGGATGCGAACCACATATCGGCTGGCATCCTCCTGCGTGAACAGGGTGCTGACTTCTTGTCCTGGTATGATCGTTACCTTGGTAAACACCCCGATATTCGGGGATTTACTGGACTACACTGTATCGCATATATGGGCGTTGTCGAAATCGCGACCCACATGGTAGACATGAAAAGATGGGACTTAAATGGGCGCGATTCAAATGGTGCAACGCCATTAACATGGGCCGCTAAATACGGGAATTACGAGCTCGCGAGGCTACTTCTTGCACAGAGGGATATAAATCCCGATCTATTGGGTATGGATTTCCGGACACCACTGTCACACGCTGCCCAATCTGGGCATGAGAGAGTGGTGAGGTTGCTCCTGCAGTGTGAACATGTTGATCTCGATTCCTTGGATAAGGATGGCCGGACACCACTATCATATGCTTCCGGATCTGGACATAAAAGTGTAGTCGAGCTACTCCTGCAGAGAGGGAAGGTCAGTCCCGATTCCTTGGATAGGGATGGCCAGACACCTCTATCACATGCTTCCGGATCTGGACATGCGGGTGTGGTAAAGCTACTACTCGAGAGAGGGGATGTCAACCTCAATTCATCGGCTCACCGGACCCCACTATCGCTCGCTGCCAAATATGGTCATGAGAGCGTGGTGAAGCTACTCCTGGCGCAGGGTGATGTCAAACCCGATGCGTCAAATGAGGATGACCGGACTCCACTATCGCACGCTACCCAATCTGGATATGAGGGCGTGGTGAAGCTATTCCTAGAGCGAGTGGACGTCCATCCCGATTCGCATGATCACGATGGCCGCACACCACTATCACACGCTGCCCAATCTGGACATGAGGGCGTGGTGAAGCTATTGCTAGAGCGAGTGGACGTCTATCCCGATTCGCATGATCACGATGGCCGCACACCACTATCACACGCTGCCCAATCTGGACATGAGGGCGTGGTGAAGCTATTGCTAGAGCGAGAGAAAGTCAATCCCGATTCGCGGGATAACGATAGCCGCACCCCACTATCACACGCTGCCCAATCCGGACATGAGGGCGTGGTGAAGCTATTGCTAGAGCGAGAGGAAGTCGATCCCGATTCCTTGGATTAGGGTGGCGGGACACCACTATCATATGCTGCCCAATCTGGATATGGGGGCGTGGTGAGGCTACTCCTACACAAGGGGAATCTCTGCTCCGATTCCGCGGATGAGGGTTGCTAGACACCACTATCAAACGCTGCCGACTTTGTGTATGCGGGTGTGGCAAGGCTGTTGTCGTAAGCATGGCCTAATCGTCATGAAAAATCACGGGCCAGTAGCACAGCAAATCTCCGTCCCTACTGCGAGTGCTCAGGAAGTGTGACTAGGTTTAGTATCACAAGGATTAGGCATTACCCCCGACGCAGCAGCCCAGACCACAGACGACAATCCTCACTCGCAACCTACGAGTACTCTGTTTATCGAAACTCGCACCGCTCGCCCAACCCCGCTCCCACGCCCACTCCTGCACCCTACACTGCCCCTAGCTCTGTTTCTAAATAGCGAAGACCTTTACAACAGCGACGAACCGAAACAAAACGGAGAGACGATTAGTCACTCAACAGAACCAGGGCCCCGATCGCCAGCGCATGACTTTGGGTAAGTGGGGAAGCTCGCTTCTTCTCACCCAACTCTTTCCCTCCCTCTCTCTCTCTAAACCAACTAATAAAACTGTAAGACAGGAGTATTTTCAATCGCGACCAGGGAGTTCTCCTATCCTTCCACCAATTGCCACACATGCCCACTCTCGTCCACGTAGGTCTCCCTCTCCCCTACAAAACTCCCATGCTAACAAAAGAAAGGATAAGTTTCCTAAAGACTCGCACCGCCCGAGGCCTCCGCCTGGTACTGTCTTTTTGACTATCTAGTACTGTTTCCGCTCCGTGTAGCCCCTCTGACTCTACCTCTCTGCTTCTGACAGATACATCGTTTCCTCCCACGGGCGCGTTATTCTAAAGCGCATCTCCGCAGCCTTCATCGGAACAAATAAAACAACGCTCTGAGCATTCTGAGAAGCATCCACTTCCGACACCCGCCATCCCGAAGCCTCCTGGGTCACTGAAACGCCGCAGAGCGACCCCCAGCTTTTCTGTTATTCTTAGCCCAAGAATTGTCTTTCACCACTGCATCCCCCAGAATACCTATCACCCCTGATGACTATCTCGAATCTCGCCACACGACCACCACACCAACATATCCACCTGTTATTCAGCCCACATTTCTACAACCCTACTATCTGCTGGGAGATAATATCCACCTGCACTCCAAAATTTGGTTCCCGGCCCTTAATATAGCGATATATTCCATAAAGTATCTGGCGAAGACCTCAGCTCCAAACTATCACAACTAGAATGGGGTCATACGCCGGAGGACATTTCCTGCGGATTAGTTCCAACTCCTCCTATGTTTTCCTTTTTCTCCGTTATTTCTTTGACTTGTCTTGTCATTTACCTTTTGCGAGGGGATGACGGTGGGAGTAAGTTACCTCAGGTTTCTCGGTACAGTATGGCAGTGTCTCCCTTCTTTGTTTGCTTTTCCTCCTTGGTCAAGTTTATTTTAGACTAGGAGTCTACGGGGGAGAACACAATTATGACCGCCATGATAGGAATGGCTGCGAATTATTTAGTTTGCGATAGTAATATTTTCTTCTTCCTCTATTTTTAAGAGTTCTGTTCTTGCTATTATAGATTAGATCTGGGGCGTTTCGTCGAGCCGTTTGTATATCACCTATCTATTATCATTACCTATTTCCATTTAATCGATATATAGTATCAACCGGTGATAGCAACCCTCACGCTCTATACCGTGAGTTCGCCATTGATTCAGACATCTAGTATTATATGACGAGGAAATTACGAATGACGGAAGGCAAATTACAAACGAATAAAGGGAATGATCCGGATAAGTGCAAATTGAATAAAAGACGCTTCCCCAAAACTCCGGGTTAGTCCCGGTGATCCCCAACACTTACCGAGCCCCTCCCAGTCTCCATACTCAACCCTGATATTGGAGCCATTATAGATATTCCCCTTATAAATCTCCACCACTACTAGTGCTTCAAGTACCACTACCAGCAACAGTACTAGCTGTCCTCGACACCCACATCACAATCCCTGACTTGGCCATTAAATTTCCAACTTGATTAAGAAGCCCTGCCATCGGCACAATCTGAGGCCCATCGGTTCACTTTATGTTGGGCAAAGGTGGCCAACTATATTTGCCCCTTTAGTACGTAGTGGATAGCGCAAATATTGCGCCGGACAGGTCAGATTCCCTGGCGAACCCTCCCATTTCTAACCTGCGATCCCAAGTGGCTAGTCCGTCCGGCTTTGAGTATGGCCGGACTGTGGGAACGCTGCTTTTCCAGGCCAAAACAGGGTCCGGCCTGGGTCACCTGCAGGCCGATCTTCCGAGAGATCACTCGTTTTTCATTACTAATAAATATTTTATCATTCAACAGGATTAATTTTTTACAAAGTCACCCAGTTAATACATATTCACCCGAGCTAGTTAGAGAGTTGTATGAAGAATGGTATAGAGTGTTTTGAGGTTGGACAGCATATTTGGGTATCAAGGTGGTTCATCGGTGGATGACATAGATTCGTCTTAAGCGAGATATAGCGCCGGGGGCATGTTGCTACTATTATCCTATTCCGAGTGATTTAAAATGGAAAACACACAGGCCGTCAATAGATATATTCAGATTACCTGGGCACCGGGCGACTTTGACCTGTGCTGCTCCAAGACTCGACCCGGCGGTTGCCTGGGCGCCGCGGGCTTTGGCGGCCACTGAGGATTTCGACCGGACTGACCCAGGCTTTTCAAAAACAAGGCCGGACTATGGTCCGGACTGGCCGCTTGGGATCACTGTTTCTAACTCCGCCCACGCGGATACTGCATATGCTCCGTTTCAAGCGCTAGTGGTATCCAGTGTGCGTGGTGGGCGGGGTGCGGATGATAGACGATCTGTTTGAGTAAGAGGGTAAGATGATTCAAGGTTCGCTCATAAGTTATCCGAAAGAGAGAGAGAGAGCTAATTATAGTAAAATATGGGAAACTCCAAAACTATCCCCTGCCCTCTACTGGACTCTTTGCTCCTCCACAACCTTCGAACAAATAACAAGGAAAGAACACCCCGCACGACCCCCCGCAGCGAATAGAAAGATATGACACCGTTATCATATACGCCCTAATCTTGACATGAGGGCGTGGTGAAGCAGCTCCTGGAGGGCGGGGATGTCGATCCCAATTTTCGGGGAAAGGATGGCTGGATACCGTTATCATATACTGCCGGATCTGGATGTAGGACTGTGGTAAAGCTATTCCTGGAGAGCTGGGATGTCTGATGGAGCAGTCCCGTCGTAAGATGTTAGTATCAGTGTTAGGTTGGGGCACAGCAAGGTCTGATACCCTGGGAGGATTTCTTTAAGTGATATGTGCGGGTGGGCTGTTAGCCACCGTAACATGTAAGATACTTATCAGAGCCTTGCTCTTTCATTTCTTTCCTATCATACTTGTCTTTCTTCTCAGTGTCTACATCGAATAACGAACACTCCTTTTCTCCATATAGTACCTCGTCCTCAAACAGCCGTTTCCGCATACGCAGCTGATCGCCGAACCTCTATCAATGTCAACCGCAATCTCCCGGATAAATATGGTTGGACAACACTATCATCTGCTGCCAAATATGGGCACAAAAGCGTAGTGAAGCTACTTCTAGAACGAGGGGATGTCAGTCCCACTTCGGATGAGGATGGCCGGACGCAGCTATCATATGCCGCCTAATTTGGACAACACGGCGTAGTGAGATTATTATCTGAGCCAAAGCCGTTTAGTCCCTAAACATCACAAAACAGCGATGTGACACAGCAAACATCGGTCCCCGATATGAGTGCTCAAGAGGTGGAATTGAGTCCGGCATCGCAACGGGAAAGAATCACGACCGAGGCAAGGCCTGATATCACGGAAGTCGTTCCTTTCCTCCACTCCGACCGACCACCGAATAAATTCGAAGCGCCTCCCTCGGCTTCCGGGCAGTAAGACACCAGGGTTTTATATTTATAGTGGTGGTTTTCTTTCTTTCTTTTTACGTTGTTCCTCCCCGGCTAAGTTTGTCTTAAGGTCCGCTGGAGCTTATTGGCGTGGATATCTTGTATGTTTGCAGCGTTAGGAATGGCTCTCGGAGCTGGTAATTTTTTCCCTTCTATTTTCCCCCTTTTGCCAGGCGGTGTCCTGTCCCCACTATTTAGATGTTAGATCTAGGGTAGCGCGCTCCGTCGAGCTGTTTGTGTAATACCCCTCTGTCATCTGTTTCTGTTATGTCATTATTGGAAATCTAAGCATGCGTAAGCACTATCAATTGGTAATGACAATCGATACACTCAGTGTAAATCCATCAGTAACTCGAGAGTCTCTCATCGCATGATAACGAAATTACACGCGACCCAAGGCAAATTACCAACAAAGAAATAGGGCAAATGATACGAATAAACCGAAATCGAAGCCCTGTGGAAGCCGTAGTCAACTTTATGATAGTCTGGACACCGTTCAATAGTCAGTTCGGCCCTCAGGGCAGTGATGGCAGTACTCTACAGAGGGTGTACATATAGAAACATCCAACCCCAGTAAAGCCACCATGAGATAGTTTCATTTCTATTTCATGGCAGCCTTCGCTCACAGGGCTCTAGGAGATATTCCGGACCTGCCATACAATCCATAATGCCAGCTACCATTCCGAACATACCCATTATTGCAACAGACAAGACACATTTCTCACAACACCCCATTTTTCAAAACTCCAGGTGAGTGCTGGTGGTTTTTATGATCAAATTGTTCCCTCCAAAGTCTCAATCCTCCTCTTTGATATCATATACTTTCCCTACTATCCTTTTTTTCTTGTTTTTTTTTTTTCTATCGTTATATTATTTGTTATTAAGATACAAGAAAACTGCATGCAGTGCTAGCTATGGTGTAAACATAACCATATCTACCCCAGACTAAGAGAAAACCTGTACCCTCAAGACCCTCTGGCATGGGCCTAACCGCACACACTCCAAGGATGATCAACTCAAGTGCCTGGTCCCTAGACCTCACAACTTGAACACAATAGGGTCTCGCCTAGAAGCCAACCAAATGCCCAAGATAATTTCTCGCCTGAAAAGAATCCCTCCCACTAACTACATATTATAACGTATTCGCAAAGTGCTAATCACGTTATCTGTAATAGATATGATAGTTGGCAGGTGGCCTGCTCTTCCAGAGCAGAGGGGAGAGCTGAGAACTAAAGGAGTCTTTGAGGGTGTACTGAGGAACAAAGAAGTAACCATTCAACCAAGTATATTGAAATACTGTGTGTCGAAGTCTGCCTTTTCTATCGTAGAAACAGGGGGTCTTTAAATACACAAATCTGTTCATGTCAAGCATGAACGAAACTAATCAAAGATATCAATTGATACACTTTGGTAAAACTAATTAAGTATCAAAGCGATACTTAAAACAAAACATAAAACAAAACTAAGTATTAAAACGATACTTAAAACAAAACTTAAAACAAAACTAAGTATTAAATGATACTTAAAACAAACCAAGTATCAAAGCGATACTTAAAACAAAACATAAAACAAAACTAAGTATTAAACGATACATAAAACAAACCAAGTATCAAAGTAATACTTAAAACAAAACATAAAACAAAACTAAGTATCAAACGATACTTAAAACAAAACATAAAACAAAACTAATAACTGAGTACCTGTACCGGTTACACATGTAGCCAACAGAAAGGAAAGCAAACTAGCTAGTCAGGAAAGCATAAGGAAAAGCTCTACCTGTAAGCTACCAAAAACCACAAATGAAGGTAAACTTTTACCTGTAACCAGTATGGGTACTGGGTTAAGGGTTTTGTTATATGTTTTGTTTTAAGTATCACTCTGATACTTGATTTGTTTTAAGTATTGTTAGATACTTAGTTTTGTTTTATTTTTTGTATTAAGTATCATTTTGATACTTAAGTTATTTTACCCAAGTGTATTGCTTGATATCTTTGATTACTTTCATTCATGCTAGACATGAACAGATTTGTGTATTTAAGACTGCCTAATTCCACGATGGAGAAAGCAGACTTCAACAGACAGTATTTCAATATACTTGGTTGAACAGTTACTCTTTAGTTTTCCCAGTACACCTTTGAAGCCTCCTTTAGTTCTCAGCTCTTGTCTCCTCTCTGGTAGAGCAGGCTACCTGTCAACTATTATATGTTATCCTGAAATGTGATTAGTACCTCATGAATATATTACATGGCCTACTACCACCAGACTGCTTCATATAACACTGTTCCTGAAGTGAGAGGCCTGCGAAAGGCCCAAAGGCCAATGCTACCAGCCTGCTGAACCCAGGAAATACGGCAATACCAAGGTACACTAGTCAAGAAATGGGGTCACAGTACCAGACCTAAGGAGTGGATGATTTGGCAGAAAAGATGTCATTCAGCAGTAGGATATCAGCCAAAGATCAACCGTGAGCAGACAGCAGACCAAAGGCCTAGAATACCATATGGCAAAGAGTAGAGGTAGTAGGGTACCAGCGAAATGAGGGAAGGCAGTGGGGTGCAAGCTGATACAGTTGAAGTAGGGAGGTGGAGGGAGGACCAGAGGCCTCAGAGCAAACCCAACCATAGAAACCAAACCATTGGCATATTACTGCATCTCTCATGTAGTTCCTTGTTCTCTGAGAGCTAGTGTTATTTATTATAGATGGAAGGAATCCCACTGGTTGTAAGAATTCAGAAAGGCAAGGGAAGAAAGGCAACTGTAACTTGATCCAAGTAACTAGGAGGGTATGATAGGATCTTGCCACAAGACAGACCCCAAAGTTACTAGCCAAGTTGTTCCCCAACAGAGATCATGCATGTAGGGAGAAAGACGTCTACCACTGCCAGCACCGACCGGAAACGAATAGAGGAAGTTGACTCTGACAAAGCTAATCAAGTCCCCCAAGCAAGACAGGACTACTGGGAAAGGCACAGATAACTCTCCCATCAAGCAGACAGAGAACAAGCAAGGCAAAGGTGGGAGAGACTGGTGAAAAGAAACTGTACACCTAGGCCGGAACCATCAAGGGGGCAGAGGAGAGGGCGGATGGCCTGCGATAGTTGACGGTGGTGTTGTCAAATTAAGTGGGAGGAAATTAGGAGTTACGACGCGTGAACTTTCCCTACTATCCCTGTTCCAACCTTATATATCACTGCGACTGCTATGGCTACTCCTTCTGCCCCTACCAATATTTACTATCAAGTTCCCCACTTCTCATTATCTTGAGCGAAGGCGGTCCTCTGGAACATAATGGGTCACGAAAATTTTACGCCCACGCAGATGCCCACTCCCGGTGTTGGTAGTGCATGCGCAATGTCTCAGGCAAAAAAAGTCATTACCAAACCGAAAACCAGGCAATTTTACGGGGCAGGTTAAAATAAGAACTATGTTCTAAGCGACCCTTCCTAAGGCCGCTGACCACCGTCAGATTCTGGGAGTATGCTCTCTAGAAATATCCATAGCGATACCTTTTGTTTCGCCACTGATTAGAGTATGATATCTAACTTACGATGCTAATATGTGGTTGGAACTAGTAGGCTCTTGCCAAGTTACATTTACTATCCACTCTACCCTATTTTCGGCTATCAGATACACAACAAGCTTGTGCAATTATAAAGTAAAGGGAACTTGACTTTGCACTTTCTTCGTTTGCCCGGTCCCTTGGGCCGGCCTTTTCCACCCGGATCACCTCGGATATAGTACTCCTTGCGGTTGGGGAATCGAAGTACATAGTTTCTTGGTGACATTTCCCACCCTCGCTGAATCTACTGGCTACCCCCTTGTACTAGTGGATATCTCCCCTTCTAAACATCCTCAAAAGATATCAGACCGCTTGCTTTATACTAAGGTGGTGAGGATTTTCTTAGCTCCAATGTAGCCATTCTTAAGATTGGTCAAAGTTGTTACTCTAAAACCTACTTTGAGGATGTGATAGATTCATATTGCTATCGGGCTGCTTGTTTTCGGCTCGTTCCTTGTGTCTTCTATTTACTTCTTTATCCCCCATGCAAACTCTTTATAGAATAATTACTAGTTATTACTCCTCAACTATCACTCGATTTTTGAATTTTTAGAGGGGAAAGCCTCATCAACCATTTCACCTGCCCTGACGCATCGTCCCCATGGATAGTCCACTTGGGGTTTTGGCCATCCGGATAACAGGGTGCCACTCTAACCCTGTAAAAAAGGAATAAAAAAAGGTCATGCAAAGCAAGACCAATGGATAAGCCAAAAGGTTCGGCAGGCTTCTCTCTACATTCTAATTGTTGCCATACATAATAACACCCCTGTCCAACCGCTGAGTGAATTTGGCTCAAGAATAGATAAAATAGACGTGTGCCATAGAGCTCGCCCTCAAAGAATTGGCCTGGCCCATAATAAACCAAGTCTCTGAGAATGGCGATGTCCAAATACCTTATCATATCTTGTTAAAAATTGCTATAAACTTGGGGTGCTTGGTCAGTCCCATTTCCGGAAATCCAATTTAAGAGAGTTTCAAAACATGTTTTTTTGATCATTCCTGTTAAGGCTAGAACTCGTTCAATAACTAGTTAATAATATCTGGCTCAATGAGCATTTATGGGAATCGGAAGCAACTTTATGCTATTTATTATGTGTTATTTTCTGGTCATTAATTTCTTATCGGCATCATAACTTTTTTTTTTAGCCTCTCTTCCCAAGACCTACTCTTGTCTCTGCGCCAAAGGGCACCTCATTCGGAATGGCCGCCGCGGACCCACCCCCATAAAAGATAGTGTTCGAGCTGTTTGAAAGGCTATGGCTGGGGCACAAGATATGAGTATCCTGTGAGAGTGAGCCTATCACACATACCGAATGACTGCGACTCCTACGGGGAATTAGACGTGTTCCCCTGGTGCCGCAAAATCCGCCTGGTACGAATGAAATCGAATAATGGTGGAACTATATGAAGGGCTCTATGGCAATATAATCCTATTAGTAGTAGTGAGGGAAAAAGCAATGTGTAACTCTTGATACCGTAGAGTGCTTCAGTCTCAGGATCGCAAGATACTGGTATCAAAGTCCATGATATTTATTACTCTCTGCATGGTGGTACTGTTATTAAATTTTGAAAACATGGTAGTGATTGTGCTAGATTAGTTATAGTCTCTAAGTTACTGCCAGACATCTAGGAGCTCCCCCGGGGAGGGGGGTAGCATCACAATATCCCGGGGGGTGGAGATACCACCCATTGATCTCCAGCATATGGAAAAAGGGTCTAGAGCACAGCGCTTCTCCCTTTTTGTCGCCCGCCCAGTTTATTCCTTAGCGAGATTGGGTAATGGGATACCGATACAGTACGGTACTGTGCAGTATCGTATTCAAGCTGTCGGATGCGAGGCATCACCCCCAGGATTGAGAGAGGTTTGTGCAAGTATTTTAGATTGAAGGACTTTGGTATTAACAAATCCGGTAGACCCAAGCGAAACTTGGCATTCAAAAAACGTGATCTCGACTGCGGGACCGAATGCCTCTATTGGAACAAAGTTTCTTTTACTTGTAACACCCAAAAACATGCAACCATAATCTGGCGCCTTGAGCAACTTATGGTACAAGTACAGTACAGTACTAATGGGCTTGCCAAGCCCGAACTTCTCCATCTTCTCCCACACCAGCCCCCAAAAAAAGATTTACTCCCCTATAAACCTACTCTCCACCCCTCTTTTAGCCCGCGAACACTACCACGGACACCGAGAACAAGAGGAACAATAGGCAAGACAACATGGATTCTGCAGCATATCAAAACCCGTACATTACTACGAACAACAATGTCGGCAATGCGACGGACAGTTTTAATGTGTGGAACAGCTTTAACCGCGAGACATCGATATTGGATAAGAAGCGCCAGATTCTGGAGTGGTTGTCTCCCTTGGCCCCAAGGGAGAGGCACCAGATTGTGAGAGAGGGCCTGGTGGATGGAGTAGGAGACTGGCTTCTCCGAACGAGCGAGTTTGAGAAATGGCACACAAGCGAGGGTCAGACTGTCATTCCTGTGTTATTCTGTTATGGGGACCCAGGGGTGGGGAAGACATATATGAGGTGTGTAAAGTAGTTATATGGAAATAGCTTGTGAAACTAAGTACGTGAATGCTAGCTCTCTTGCGATAGATACATTGTGCGATGCGATCGGTGGGGACAATGTGGCTGTCGCTTGCGTATACTGTGATTTCCATGCCTATAAAGCGCAATCCGCGACCAGTGTGTTAGCGGTCCTCTTGAAGCAACTTGTCGCAGGATTGGAACCGGTTCCGGGAGAGATAAAAGGGGCCTTTGAACAAGCAAAGAGGAAGGTGGACGGTCGGGCGCTCCGGCTCACTGAAATCCGCACGATGCTGGCCATCCCTCTCATCTTTACGCCGAGGATTTTTCTGCATTGACGCTTTAGATGAGTTCCCCACGAAACATCGACCCGAATTTTTGGACTCCTTGCAGTACATTGTCCGTAATTGCCCTAACGCTCGGCTATTCATCACCGGGAGGCCACACATTCGAGAGGAAGTCAAGAAATACTTCCCGGGACATCACAACATAATTCCCATAAGGCCTACCGAGGAGGATATTGGGGGATATCTTGCTCACAGGTTGAAAAATGACCCAGATCAGGATAATGCAATGGATACAGAATTAGAGGTTGATATTCTCAGGATCATTCCAGACAGGATCTCTGGGTCGCATGCAACATCTGGAGATAGTGAATTGAAGGTTACTAGCTAACAGTAGTCTTTAGGTTTCTTCTCGTTTCCCTCGTTATGGATGCGGTTCTGGGAGATGCAACAATACATCAGAGAAGACAAACGCTTCATAAGATGACAAGTGGCTTCGGTTTAGCTGATGCGTATAGCACAACATTGAGCCGTATTAGAGAGCAGAAGGGAGGCAGAGCAAAGCTTGGAATGGATGCACTAATGTGGATTCCACGTTCCGCAAGGCCATTAAAAGAAGTAGAGCTGTGCCATGCGTTAGCCGTGGAAGTAGGAACTATGGACCTCAATGTCCACAATGTTCCGCCAATAAAGACCTTGCTGAGCTGCACTCTAGGACTTATTACAATTGATAAAGAAGCACCGATTGCCCGCCTCGTACATTTCACCCTTCAAGAGTATCTCGCAGCACATCCCAACTTGTTCATCACACCTCACTCGATGATGGCTGAAATATGCCTCACCTATTTGAACTTTCCGTCTGTTTGTGAGCTTACAAACACCCTCGATACAATCCCACCGACAATGCCTTTTCTCCACTATACCGCATGTTACTGGGATTCCATGCCAAGAAGGAGATGACGGAGCGAGCCAAACATCTTACGCTACGGCTTCTTGAACGAGATGCCAACCACATATCTGTTGACATCATCCCGTGAGCAGAGTGTTGGCTTCTCGTCTTGGCATGATCGCTATCTCGGGAGACTTCCCGATCTTCGCGGGTTTACTGGACTACACTGCATAGCATACATGGGCGTTACCCAAATCGCGATTACCTTGTTGGAAACGAAAAGGTGGGACTTGAACAGGCGTGATTCTAGTGGTACAACGCCATTAATATGGGCCGCTAAGTACGGGAACTACACGCTCGCGAATCTGCTTCTTGGGCAAGGGGATGTCGATCCCACACTATCGGACAAGCGTGGCCAAACACCCCTCACACATGCTGCAAATACTAGACAGGAGGGTCTCGTGAAATTGCTCCTGGAGAGAGGGGATGTTAATCCTGGTTCATTAGATGGGGATGGTAGGACACCACTATCATATGCCGCTGGATCCGGACATGAGGGGGTAGTGAAACTACTACTAGAGAGAATGGATGTCAATCCTGATTCATCGACCGAGTATGGCCGGACACCCCTATCACTCGCTGCCGAATCTGGACATGAATGAGTAGTGAAGCTGCTCCTAGACCGAAGGGATATCGATCTTAATTCCTCGAGCTCGTATGGCCGGACCCCACTGGCACACGCTGTTCAATTTGGACACCAGGGTGTGGTGAAGCTATTCCTAGAGTGCGGAGATATCAATCCCGATTCTTTGGATAAGGACGGCCGGACACCCCTATCACTTGCTGCCAGAGCTGGCTATCAGGTCATGGTGGGTCTTCTCTTGGAGCGAGGGGATGTCAATCCCAATTTTTCAGATAAGGATGGCCGGTCACCAATATCATATGCTGCTCAATCTGGCCACGAGGGCGTGGTGAGGCTACTCCTACAGCGACGGGGTACCAATCCTGATTTGTGGGACCGGGACCGCCGGACACCGCTATCATATGCTGCTGAATCCAGACGTGAGGGCTTGGTTCAGCTACTTCTGGAGCGACGGGATGTCAGCCCTGATTCACCGACTAAGTATGGCCGGACACCACTATCACTTGCTACCGAATCTGGACACACGGGCGCCATGAAGCGACTGCTGGAGCGAGCGGATGTCAATCCCGATTCCTTGGATGAGGACGGCCGGACACCAATGTCATTTGCTGCCGGGTTTGGAGACGAGGGCGCAGTGAAGCTGCTCCTGCAGCGAGGGGACGTCAATCCCGATTTGTCGGATAAGTACGGCTGGACACCATTATCATATGCCACAGTGTGTGGACATGTGGGTGTGGTACGTCTGTTATCACAATCAAAGGTTCTTAATCATAAAATATCACAAGACAGTAGCGTGACGCGGCAAATATCCCTCCCTTCTACAAGTGCTCAAGTAGAACTGGGTCCGGTATCACAACGAGAAAGTGTTATTCCCGAGGCAAGACCCGAGATCACGGAAGCCATTCCTCTCTCCTACTTCAATGGGTTTCCACCAAATCAACTTGAATCACCCTCCTCGGCCCCTGTGCTCACTCAGACCCCCACATCTGGTGCTGCCCCTGGTCCTGCCACCCAGCCTCCGTGGATGAGGAGACGTTACAGAAAGAGTCGGCCCTCTCGGCATTTCTCCAGGCCCCGGCACCTCCCTTCTTCCTAACATTTCCGCGACCACCCATCGCCTACACCGGTGACATTTCCACCCTTTTGCCACACAATTACCTTATCTCTTATGCACCTACTTCCTCAGCCCTGCATCTCTACCAGGAAACAGCATCGACACGCGCTAGAGCGCCCCTGAATTAGCTCCCAGCCTTTAATGTACGGGTTTATTTACTAAGCTATCTGACGATGGCCCCACCTTCGAACCGCCACAATTGGAACGGGGATACGGCCAGAGGGCATTCCCCGCGGGCCGGTTCCGATTCAATTTATGGATTTCCTTTCTCCATTCTTACTCGTTTTCTCGTCTTGTTTTACCTTCCCTGAGGGGATGACGGTGGGGCCAATTTACCCCAGGTTCCTCTGCACAGCATAGTTGTATTTTCTTCCCTTGGTTATTTTAGATTAGGAATCTACGGGCGGGGGTATTATGTATAGCTGGAATGTTAGTAATGGCTGTGAATTAATTAACGCACGATATTAATCTTTCCATTTCTTCCATCTTTAGAGAGAAGTGGTTCTGATCTTGCTGTTGTAGGTGAGATCCGGGGTGTTTTGTCAACTGGTTTGTATATTATCGATATGTTGTCGGTATCTATTTCTATTTGATCGACATAATACAATATCAATTGGTGATGTCAATACATATGCTTCATACTATGAATTCAAACACCTAACTCAAGCATCTAGTATTATACGGCAGGAAAGTTACGACACCCTACAAGCGAATAAAGGGAATGGCGTGAAAAAGTGTAAGCCGAAAAAGAGACTTCTTCGGAACTCCGAGTGAGTACTACCGACACCAACACTTGCCGGACCCCTCCTAGCCTCCATCCTCAACTCCAATACTTGACCCATCACCGTCATTCCCATCATTTAGATCCCCACCGCGACCAGAGTCGAAACCACCACCACTACCAACGGTACTAGCTACCCTCAACACCCGCGCCACACAACGGCGAGTGGGTATTAAACACAATTCCCATACTCGCAAAAGCCCACCTCCTCCAATCATGTACCATACATTAAATTTTCAAAACGCCGGAATGTAACAGAAGTCATCGCTATGCATATCTCCATGGAGCTTACTCTCGGAGCACCCGAATAGTTATCGACCTCAGGCGGAGCGCCTCGTGACACACTGATTCTGATCCTAATCCGCTTTCCCGATCCCCCCGCCCCCGCCCCACGATTGGCGGTGTCCGTTCTGCCCGAAAGGAGGCATAAGTTGTGTGATATCTACATAAATAGTGATGGAAATGGGAGGAGGATTGGCCAATAATCGGACCCGCCGAGTGGAATATTTGTGCTATCCGTCGCGTGCGAAAGGATCAAATGTACAGTAGTTGACCGCTTTTACTCAATATAATGGACAGCGAGCGACACCGGCTAGTAACGACGACAGTGTTTCCGAAAGACCTGTAAAAATATAAATAGAACTTATGATGCATGTATTGTCGATTAGCTTAGCATAATTAAGTTAACCGAACATTTGGTGCCCCAACGTTCCACTACACAATCAACATAGCAATCCCTCCCCTCTCACTTCCGATTACGGCCCTCGTACCATCTCCACCCTAAAATACTAAGTCGGGACGAGGCTGGGCGGGCGATTAACAGGGATCAATTACGGGTAAACCTTTTAAATACCATGCATTTTGTGACAAACCTTTCGGATACCATCCCCCCGGGAAATATACCATCGAAAAAGTGAAACCTTTCCAAAGAATTCCTCCACATTTTCATTAATCATAAAATGGTGAGAAAAAATTCAAAAAATAAAATTCAAAAAGGAAAGATAAATTCAATAAACTGTTAGATTTTTTTTTTTTTCTGCAGTCAGAAAGGATTTCTGTGTGCTGGTCTGCCCTTGCCTAAAAGTGGTGTGTTTTGTGTGGTAGGTTGCGCCAAGAATTCCAAACAAATCACTCAAACCTTCACCCTAGGTCTCAGTCCATCCTCAAAAATTATGGAAAAAATCAGGAATATGCACAGAGGCTTTAAGTTATTTTCGGTATTCTTTTTTTTTGAATTTTTTAAATCTATTTGGGTTGTTGGTAGAATAAAAAGGTTCTGGGTAATTTTTTTTAATTGTTGCTATGTGAAACATTTTGGATGGTATATTTCCCGGAGGATGGTGTCCGAAAGGTATGCACAAGAATGCATGGTATTGCAAAAGAAGCACTCCCCCTTGCATAGCGATGTTCGGTTAATTATGCTACAAGTAACGTAAGGGTAACACACAATACCTCTGTACAGTACCCCCTCTATCTACCGGTGCCTCCAACCCCCCCTCTCCGTCTAGGACATTTTAAATATGATATGATACCAGAATGGTTCTCACCGCCTGGTTTATCCATTGCCGGCCAGCCCCGCCTCGATCCATTTTTACTCAGCGCGCAGAGTCATCGCCATGATATATCACTCGTTCTTTAAGCAACCAGCAATATATATATACACCTACCGTACTAAAGTATGGTATTGGGCGCGGGTGACCGAATCCCCATGGCGAATTATGAACTCAAAGAGAGCCGGTCACAGGAAATTTTAAAGGCTTGGTGATTACGTTAAATTGGTTATAACTTTATAGCCTCCACTGCCAGACCTCAGCGGTTTCTTTTTCGGCAGCCGGGCTGAACGCCCCCACCGGGGCAAAATGGGAGCTGAGTTTCTTTTGCTCGTAACACAAACAAAAAAAAGCAACCCCCATCTAGCCTTGGGCAACTTGTCGAAGTTCTTAGATTACCATGAATTTCCATCTTCCTCCCCATTCGCCCCGATTTTTTACCCGAGAATTTCTTCCACTCTCTCCCGTTATCTCCTTTCTTTTGAGTACTACCACTGCCACTAAGAGAGAGAACGGTAGAGAGACAGGATGGGCTCTAGGGCATATCGAAGGCCCCCCATTACTATAAATAGAAATGTCGGTAACGTGAAGGATAGTTACAATAACGTGTGGAATAACTGCAAGATCTCAACATCGGACGAGAAGCGCCAGATTCTGGAGTGGTTGTCTCCCTTAGTCCCAAGGGAAAGGCACCAAGCTGTGAGAGAGGGCCGGGTGGATGGAGTGGGAGACTGGCTTCTTCGGACGAACGAGTTTGAGAAATGGCATACTGGCGAGGATCAAACCGTCAATCCTGTGCTATTCTGTTACGGCGACCCGGGGGTGGGGAAGACATATCTGAGGTGTGTGAAATAGTTCTGTTGAGGTGGCTTGCAAGACTAAGCCTGTGAACACCAGCTCCCTTGTGATAGATACACTGTGCGATGCGATTGGTGGGGACAATGCGGCTGTCGCTTGCGTGTACTGTGATTTCCGTGCACTTGAAAGGCAATCAGCAACTAGTGTATTAGCGGTCCTCTTGAAGCAACTTGTCGCGGGGGTGGAACCGATCCCGCGCGAAATAAAGCAGGCCTTTGACCAAGCGAAGAGAGAGGTTGACGGCCGGGTCCTCCGGCTTCCTGAAATCCGTACGATGCTCGTCAGGTCTCTCTCATCTTTACGACGTGGATATATCTGCATCGACGCTTTAGATGAGTTTCCCGCAAAGCATCTACCCGAACTCTGGGACTCTTTACACTACATTTCCCGGGAGTGCCCAAACGCTCGGCTATTTATTACCGGGAGGCCACATATTCGAGAGGATGTGAAGGAATATTTCCCGGGGTATGCCGATATAATCCCCATAAAGCCCACCATGGAGGATATTTCGGGATATCTTGCTATGAGGTTGAAAAAGGACCCAAGGAGGGATGCAATGGATAGGGAATTGGAAGCCGATATTCTTAGAATTATTCCCAACAAGATCTCTGGGGCGTATGTAACACCTACGGATAATGAGTCAGGGTTGCCAGCTAACTGTGGTGTCTAGATTCCTTCTCATCTCCCTTGTTGTTGATGCAATTCTAGAAGATGCGACAATTTATCGGAGAAGAAAAACGCTTCATAAGATGACCAAAGGCTTTGGTTTGGACGATGCGTATAGCACAACATTAAGTCGGATACGAGCGCAGAAGGGAAGCAAAGCGAAAATTGGAATGGACGTCCTGATGTGGATTTCATGTTCCGAAAGACCGTTCACATCAGAAGAGCTGTGCCATGCGTTGGCTGTGGAAGTAGGAGCTAGGGACCTCAATGCCCGCAATATCCCGTCGATAAGAACCTTGTTGAGCTGCGCTCTAGGACTTGCTACAATTGATGTGCAAGCATCAACTGTCCGCCTCGTGCATTTGACGCTTCAAGAGTATCTTACAGCGCATCCCAACTTGTTCACCACACCCCACTCGATGATGGCTGAAATATGCCTCACCTATTTAAACTTTCGTTCCGTCTGGGCGCTCTCTCCACCTCCCTATACTATTCCGTCGACGGCGCCGTTTCTCCGTTATGCCTCATGTTGCTGGGGGTTCCATGCTAGGAAGGAAATGACAGAAGTAGTGAAAGGCCTTGCATTACGGCTTCTTGAGAGAGATACGAGCCACATATCGGCTGACGTCCTACTGCGTGAGCATAGTGTTGACGCCTTGTCCTGGTATGATCGCCACTCCGGTAAATATCCCGATCTTCGGTTGTTTACTGAGCTACACTACATCACATGCACGGGGGTTACCGAAATTGCGATTTCCATGCTGGACTCAAAAAAGTGGGACTTGAACGGGTGTGATTCTAACGGTTCGACGCCAATAATTTGGGCTGTTAGGTACGGGAATTTGACGCTCGTAAGGCTGCTCCTTGAGCAGAAAGATGTCGATCCCACTCTATCAGATAAGAATGGCCTTACACCGCTCATACATGCTGCTAAGGCAGGACATGAGGGAATGGTGATGCTACTTCTGGGTCGAGGGGATGTCAATCCCGATTCGCCGGATATCTACGGCCGGACATCACTGTCATATGCTGCCGAATTCGGATATGAGAGCGTGGTGAAACTTTTCCTGGAGCGAAGGGATGTCAATCCCGATTCGTTGGATAGGAGTCGCCGGACACCGTTGTCATATGCTGCCGAGTCAGGACATGAGGGCTCTGTTCAGCTACTCTTGGAGCGAGGTGTCAATCCTGATTCGTCGGCTAAGTCCGGCCGGACACCGCTATCATATGCTGCGAGATCTGGATATGAGCGCGTGGTGAGGCAGCTCTTGCAGCGAGAGGATGTCAACCCCAATTCGTCTGGTGAATATGGCCGGACACCACTGTCCTATGGTGCCGGATCAGGGGAGGAGGGCGTGGTGAAGCTACTCTTGGAGCGAGGAGATGTTGATCCCAATTTGTCGGACAAGCGTGGCGAAACACCACTATTCTATGCTGCCAGATCCGGCCATGTGGGCGTGGTGAAGCAACTCCTACAGCGGGGGGATATCAATACCAATTCGTGGCATGAATATGGACGCACACCGCTATCATATGCTGCTGAATCTAGACACGAGGGTGTGGTGAAGCTACTCCTGCAACGATGGGATTGCAATCCCGATTCGCCGGATTCGAATGGTCGGACACCTCTATCATATGCTGCCGGATCTCAGTCCGAGGGCGTGATTCGGTTACTCCTGCACCGAAAGGACGTCAATCCTAATTTTCCGGATATGTATGGCCGGACACCACTATCGTATGCTGCCGATTATGGTCGACGGGACGCGGTGAAGGCACTCCTGGAGCGAGGAGATGTCTGCCCCAATTTGTCGGATAAGAATGGCTGGACACCATTATCATATGCTGCCAGATCTAGACGTGAGTGCGTGGTTAAGCTTCTTCTAGAGCGAGTGGATGTCGATCCCAATCCGTCTGGTAAATATGGCCTGACACCGCTATTATATGCTGCCAGATCTGGAAACGAGGGCGTGGTAGACCTTCTCCTTCACCGAGGGGATGTTAATCCCAATTTGTCTGGTGAATATGACAGGACACCCCTGTCCTATGCTGCCGGGTCAGGAGAGGAGGGCGTGGTGAAGCTACTCTTAGGGCGAAGAGATATCGATCCCAATTTGTCGGATAAGGATGGCCGGACACCCCTATCACTTGCTGCCAGGTCAGGAGAGGAGGGCGTGGTGAAGCTGCTCTTGGAGCGACAAGATATCGATCCCAATTTGTCCGATAAAAATGGCCGGACACCCCTATCACTTGCTTCCGGGTCAGGAGAGGAGGGCGCGGTGAAGCTACTCTTGGGGCGAGAATATATCGATCCCAATTTGTCGGATAAAGATGGCCGGACACCACTATCACTCGCTGCCGAACTTGGACATGCGGGTGTGGTGAAGATACTCCTAGGGCGAGTTGATGTCAATCCCGATTCGTTGAGTGAGGATGGCCGGACACCACTAGCACTTGCTGCCAGATTTGGACGTGAAGGCCCGGTGAAGCTACTCCTAGAACGAGTGGATGTCAATCCTGATTCACAAACTAAGTATGGCCGGACACCACTATCACTTGCTGCCGAATATGGACTCGTGGGTGTGATGAAGATACTCCTAGGGCGAGGTGATGTCAATCCCGATTCGTCGGATGAGGGTGGCCGGACACCACTGGCGTTTGCTGCAGGATTTGGACGTGAAGGCCCGGTGAAGCTACTTCTAGAACGAGTGGATGTCAATCCCAATTCGTCGGATGAGGATGGACGGACACCACTAGCACTTGCTGCCAGATTCGGACGTGAAGGCCCGGTGAAGCTACTCCTAGAACGAGAGGATGTCAATCCTGATTCACAAACTAAGTATGGCCGGACACCACTATCACTTGCTGCCCAATTTGGACATGTGGGCGCGGTGAAGATGCTCTTGGAGCGAGATGATGTCAATCCCAATTCGCTGGATGAGGATGGCCGGACACCACTGGCGTTTTCTGCCGGTTTTGGACTTGAAGACGTGGTGAAGCTACTACTGCAGGGAGGGGACGCCAATCCCAATTTGTCGGACAACTACGGCCAGACACCACTATCATATGCCGCCAAATATGGACATGTGGGTGTGGTAAGGCTACTCTTAGGAGAAACGCCTATTAATCGTGAA
This sequence comes from Tuber melanosporum, assembly GCF_000151645.1. Lineage (NCBI taxonomy): Eukaryota > Fungi > Ascomycota > Pezizomycetes > Pezizales > Tuberaceae > Tuber > Tuber melanosporum. The sequence continues at coordinate 1,108,181 of NW_003298808.1, read as the reverse complement.
ACACCACAAGATAGCAGCGTGACACAGGACTTCGACGAGTCTCCCTCAAATCAACTTGAAGCGCCCACCTCAGCACCCGTCCCCGCACCCACCCCCGCATCTGGGACTCCCTTTGACCCAGCCACACAGCCTTCACCGTCAAGGAAACGTCGCAGAGCCATCCAACCCTTCTCGCGTCGTTCTAAGCGACGGCAACTCTCTTCTTCCTAACATCCTTGCGAACACCTTCTCCCGCACCGGTGACCTTACCAGGCTTTGCCACATAATGACCATATCTCTATATACACCACTTCCTCAGCCCCCTTCCCTACATCTCTACCATCTACTAAGAAATACTACCTATATGCACTACGCACACTGCTTGATCGATTTCCGGCCTTTAACATATCAATTTATTCCATAAGGTATCCGAACCGTTACAATTGGGACGGGAATTCACGCCAGAGGATATTCCCCGCGGGTTAGTTCCGATTCCTCCTATGACTTCCTTTTTCTGCATTTTTTTTTTTCTTGCCTTGTATTTTGCCTTCTGTGAGGGGATGACGGTGGGAGTAAGATGCCTTGCGATTCCTCTGTACAGTATGGTAGTATTTTCTTCCACTCCCTTGGTTTTTTCCTCTTCCTTGGTTAGGTTTATTATAGAGTGGGGGTCTACGGTCTGGGGTATGATGTACAGTGGTAATGTTGGAATGGCTGTGGACTGTTTAACGCACGATAGTAATATTCATTTATTTTCCTATTTTCAGAGAGAGGAGGTTCTGTTCTTGCTATTATAGATCAGATCCAGAGCGTTTTGTCAAGCCGTTTGTATCATCTCTACCCATTTCCATTTGTTCAATACATAGCATCGGTTGGTGATGGCAATTCATATGTTGCTCCGTAAACTCGCCACCGACTCAAACGCCTAGCACTGCACGACGAGGAAATTACGAGTGACGGAGGACAAATCACAAGCAGCGAAATAAAATTATCCGAGCGAATGTTAATTGAACAGATGACACTTGTGCCAGAATTATCACCGGACATGAGCACGAAAGGAACAGTGAGGAAGAGAGGTAGTCGACCTCCCCCTATCCCTGAGGAGAACAAGAGGGAGAAATAGGTGAATAAAAGGAGAAACCTGGGTAACAGGATATGGGAGAAAGCGCGAGGTAACTCGGGAGAGGTATCATAGTACGACAACATTAAATTTTTGTGTTGGACACAATCACAATTTCTGACTGATTCCTCAAAACTCCGGGTGAGGGCGGGTGATCCCAGGCACCTACCGAGCCCCCACCCAAGACTCCCATACTTGAAGTATCATCGCCATCTGCACCGTACGGATCCTAGAGCAGGTGTGAGCACAGGTATAGAAAAACGTGACGAACACAAAAATGCCGTGCCGGCAATCCCTTTTTAATTGTTAGTGAGTGATTGTTTGCCTCTCCATTTGTTGGGAAATCACTAAGTTAGATACTAGTCGTGCTAAAAGTAGCTGTGAATCAGCCCATCCTACCCTGTCCCTCTCATGAAATCCTGCCTACTCCTCCGATACTCCAGCATCCTTTCTTTTGGTTCAACTATCACTGCCAAAAAAACGGCATAAGGGACCAGAAGGGTCCGGCATTATATCAAAGTCCTAGGGTTCCCGATTAGTAACAGTGGCAATGTGGACAGGAGTTACAAGAATCTAAAGAAACAAGCGAGGATCAGGTCGCTAATCCTGCGTTATTCTAATGTGGGGGCATTGGGCCGGGGAGAGATGTCTGGGGTGTGTAAGAGTAGCCCTTTTATGGTAGCGTGTGGAGCTGAGGGTGTAAACACTACCGCAGAATCGCAAATGATTGGCCCTTGTGCTGTAGGTAGTCCAAAATTGCCGTCTCTGGAAGGGTGGCGGGAAAACGCTGCAAAAGGTGTGTGCCGCTCAGCCTCTCTAGAAGACAAAATATCATGCAACAAAAATACCAGCAGACTTTACCAGAGGAGGCAAGTGGAACGACATGGTATCATACCTAGTCAAGTTATTTGGGATTTTACGGTAGCTGTTTCCCCACTGGGCTTCATGTTACCGGGAACCCCATTTAGGAATGAGTTTTCAGATGCCCGAGACGTCATCCATTACGACTTCTTCGACAAGACGAGAGCCAAATATCAACTGACATTCTCCTGCGTAGGTCACCCCCCTAGTGCGTGCCCCGATCTCCGAGAATTTACGGTTCAAATGGCCTAAAGGTGGGTCCTCGGATGGAACAAAAATTCCTTCGCACCTCGCAGGAGTTTGATATTTCGAGTGAGAATTTATGATTTACATTTTTGGAACCAGTGGAATACTCGGAAAGCATAAATAAATATATACAGAATGTGACCACGTTCTTTGAACCGGGGAAAAGGCAAACCAAAGCGGGTATTGTGGGTGGTGGTGCGCCTGGCCTTTGCGGAAGGACTTCCTCGAGGTCTTGTTATCCTCTGCACCCTTTTTCTTTTTTTTCATTGAAAATGTTGTTTGTAATATTTATGGCCGCTTAAGCGTTTCCTTATTCATTCCTCTCCCGTTGCTATATCAAAATATACGTTATCAGAGCTGGCTCTCAAGCTCTCCAGTCCCCCCAGCGTGATTCCAGGTAACTACACCGAATCACATACATGGGGATTCCTGAAACTGCGATCGCCATGGTAGACAGGGAGAAGTGGAACTTGAACGGCCGTGGTTATGACTATGGGCCAACATTTTTTAACAAAAAGGTTTACGGCAGCGATTTGGACACTGTTGACTCAACTTGAATGGCTGGGCAAAGATGTAAAGATCGAATTTGAATATCCTAACCGGAGAAATATTCTCACGAAGAAAATAGGGAATAAAAAATGGAAAGACTGTGTTGACCCAAATACAGGTAACGAAGGAAAGAGAGACAGATTGGATAATGAACGAAAACAACTAACAAAGGAAAAGCAAGCTGCCTTTTATCCTTCTCTGGATCATCCTGACCCACTTCCACATACTTCCGGCGTATGCCGTGTTCTCCGTCATGCTCAATTCCACTTCCACCCATTGTTCTGCCCCAGCCGAGGACAAGAGGATTCGACCGGGGGTATGTTCTGACCGAGGATATTCGGTATTTCCATATGATAGGAGTAAGGCGTTCAAATGGAGTTGTCGCAGGTATTGTCGTAGATGTTGTCGCATATGGTGTTTGATGTGTAGGACTAACCGGTAGTCAAACATAGAGGCGTCGGAGTAGTTGATATAGGCCAAGAGGGTTAGGGTTGTGAAGTCGTTGCCATGGGGGAAATATGCGGAGAGCAGCCAAGAAACATTTCCGTCCAACATTAATGTTGCCTACTAAGCACTCAAATCCCATGTCTGTAGGGCTACTTCTTGAACCGGGATGCGGAAATCCCTTTATGAGATAAACCCGGTTGACCGCCTCTTGTGCATGCTAACGAGTAGATATAATATAAGTGGGCCTGACCCGCCGCCATCAATGGGCATACATGTGCAATAAAGCGTGTACAGTACAGTACAGTTTCACAACCAGAACAGCCTAATCCCGAGTTATCGCAAAACATAGAGTGGGCACAGCGAACCTCAGTCATCTATGTCCGGCGCCGCCCCACAGGAAGTCCCGGCACAGCAGACGAGATTGCGGGGGTGGTTTCTCTCTCTCCCCGGCGGATCTCGAGCAAACCTCCTTCATGAATCCTCACCGGTGTCGGCCCTTACCTCCACTCCCGTGTTTTGGCTTTCATGCGAAACCTTCCTCTTTTCTCCATCACTACCCTTCTAGCGTGTGTATTCGCAGTGCCAGGATCTTGTGAACCTGGAACAGAGTAAATTATAATACCTGCGAACCCCTAGCTATTCTACAGCAGATTGTAAGCGATGAAGCGCGCGGGGCAGTGGGATAAGCTGCCGCCCTGGAAACCCCACCATACTGTCAGAACTGAGGAAGGAAGATGGTGAGTTGTGGTCGATCGTGTAGGTTAAAAGAACGTTGTCCGAGGCGTCTCTGGTTCCGGAGTTATGGTGACTTGTGGAGAAAGTTCCCTAGACATCTCTTTCTTTTGTTGTCACGAGATCACGCAAGGGGTTGGGGATGTGGAACAAGGGAAACGAGTATGTGTAGTGATCTATGAATGATCATTATGTTTTATACAATAATATATACTCTTATCTTTTCTGTCAGTTGGGTGACAGGGGAACGAGGTTTATGACTATACCTTCCCTACCTTCCCCACAGTGACTCCATAATGGTCAAGCCACACTCTCTTCCTCTCACTCTACCGCTACACCTGTTATTGCTTATCCCCCAATTCATACTCGAGTACAGCATCCCAGCCTTTCCCCGCAGCGAAGTTCGCATTTATCCCATCTCCTTCCGACCCTCATCACGAACCATTTCCCTCCCGCACCCCCCCACACCCAATGTCCCCATACAAGTGAACAATAACTCAACTTGACTAAAACTCTCAAAAAACCTAAGCCCCTCTCAACCGCCAGTATCAAACCCAGAAACAGCTTCTATACTCGAATATGCAATCACGGCAATAGATAGGTTAGGACATCGGATTGATTCGTTTTGCCAAGGTGGTACCAAAAAAGGGGGGGGTTGCAGGCAATAATTTTCCCGATATCGTCTAAAAACATCAAAATTCGCTATGAGGAATGTTCGATTCTACAAGCTACATGGCGCAGTTAAGTTCCTTGAGTACTGTATTTTCTATTCTTTTTTTTTTTTGGACCCATTTGGCGTTTTTTTGTCCTTAGAGCAACGGAAATCGGTAATTGCTGCTGCATCGAAAAATCCTTCTGAAAAAAGGGTACTTTATCCGCCCCACTGGCTCAGAAACCGCGGAATCGCTTGTGAAGCCTCTGAGGTAACATTTTCTTGCACCTACCCTCCGCCCCTGCTGCCAATCTCCCCATCCTCCACCCCCTCTTTTACTCAACATGAAGACCAATATCCAACATTAGATGGATCCGGCAGCATATCGAACCTCAGCTAATATGGGTAACAATAGCCGAAACTATGGCGATCCCTCAAGCAGTAACACACATTTTGACTGCGACGAACGGGGCCAGATTCTGGAGTGGTTGTCACCGTTGGCGCCCGGAGGAAGGCATCCAGTTATAAGCGTCGACCGAGTGGATGGAGTAGGAGATTGGTGTCTTTGCACAAAAGAGTTTATGGAATGGCATAAAAACGAAGATCAGACCGTTAACCGTGTTTTATTCCTTCCCGGAGAGCCGGGGGTTGGAAAAACCTACCTTTGGTTTGTCAGACGTCCCCCCGAAACGGTGTGTAGGGCTAAAGGGTGAATCAATAGTTCTCTTGTGATAGACACACTGTGTGATCAGATTGAAGAAGAAGAGGTCGTCGCCTATGTGTACTACGACTACCCTGCCTATGAGGAGCAATCTGCGACTAGTGTACTTGGGTCTGTGATAAGGCAGGTTGTCGGGCGACTGGAACACGTTCCGGAGGAGATAAAGAATGCCTTTGAGCGGGCGAGAAAACAGGTTAGCCATCGCAAGCCTCGGCTTCCCGAACTCTGTGAGATGCTTGTCAAGACTCTGTTGTCCTTGAAAAGGAGCTTTATATGTGTCGACGCTCTGGATGAGTTTCCCTCAGAGCACCGGCCTGAACTTTGGGAATCTTTACAGCACATTCTTCGGGAGTGCCCAAACACTCGGCTATTCCTTACTGGGAGACCAGACATCGTGGACGAGGTTGAGATATATTTCACCGAAGCTGTTGATCTGGTTTATGTAGACCTTCCAAACGATGATATCAGGTTATATCTAAGAGCGAGATTAGAGACAGATCTGCACCCAGAAGCAATGAACGAGGATCTGCGAGCCGATATTCTAAGATTAGTTCTAGGCCCTATCCGCAAAATGTACAAAGGGGCCTATCCATACTAGATTTGAGTTTTCAGGCTGATAGTGTTGTCAAGATTGCTTTTAGTCTCCCTCATTGTAGATGCAATCCTTAGCCGGGCGACGATACCTGAGAGAAGAGAAGCACTGCGAAAGATGACCGGTAGCATTGGCTTACAGGATGCCTACAGGACAACACTGAATTGCCTAAGAGCGCAGAGCGAAGTCAAAGCGAAACTTGGCATGCAGGTGTTGATGTGGATTTCTTGTTCCGAACGGCCATTAAAAGCAGAAGAGCTTTGCAGTGCATTGGCTGTGGAAGTGGGGAATATAGACCTTCAGATGGAAAATGTCCCTTCGATAGGGGCGGTGTTGGGCTGTACTTTAGGACTTGTTACGATGGATGAACAAGAATCGACAGTCAGTCTCAGGCATTTCACTCTCCAGGAGTATCTAGGAGCACATACCAGCCTATCCACCACTCCTCACTCGATGATAGCTGAAATATGCCTTACATATTTAAACTTTCAGTTCGTCTCGGATCTCCCAACAACCCTCAATGTTACCACACCTATGACGCCACTTCTCCGCTATGCATCGTGTTATTGGGGATCCCATGCTAAGCGGGAACTGTCCGAGAGAGCGAAATCTCTGGCATTGCAAGTCCTCACACAGTATCCGGAACATATATCTGCTAATATTCTCCTGGACGAGATGATTTTGAGACCTGTCCGGGGGTTTACAGGACTGCACTGCATTGCATATCTGGGGATTGCCGAAATTGCGGCGGCCATGGTGAGAATGAAAAGATGGGATCTGAACGGACGTGATTCTATTGATGCAACCCCATTAATGTGGGCTTGTAGATACAAGAATTACAGCGTGACAAAGCTCCTTCTTGCAGAGGAAGATGTTGATCCTAATTTACCGGACCATGACGGCCTAACACTTCTTTCCCGGGCTTCTAGGTCTGGGGATGAGCCCCTTGTAAAGCTGCTATTGGAACGGGAGAATGTTTCTCCCGATTCACAGGACAAGAACGGACGAACACCACTCCTTTGGGCCGCCCGTTCTGGACACGAAGGAATAGTGAGACTATTTCTGGAACGGGAGGACCTGAATCCCGACGCACCTGATAACAGTGGCCAAACGCCACTTTCATCTGCGGCTGAGGAGGGACACGAAGGTGTGGTGTGGTTACTGCTGGAACGGGAGGACGTCAACCCCGATTCATTAAATAACAACGGCCGAACACCTCTCTCCTTTGCTGCCTGGTCCGGAAATAAGGGTGCAGTGGGGTTGCTCCTAGGGCAGGAGAGCGTAAATCCTGATTCATCAGATAACTACGGCCAAACACCGCTACTATGGGCTGCCCGGTCTGGACATGAGGACATCGTGAGCTTACTTTTGGGGCGCGTGGAAGTCAATCCCGATACATCAGACATCTACAACCAAACGCCTCTGTTATGGGCTGCTAGGTCTGGGCATGAGGGCGTAGTCGAGTTACTTCTGGGCCGGGAGGGTCTCGACCCCGATCCATCGAATACTAACGGCCAAACACCACTTTTCTTTGCTGCAAGCTCTGGTCATGAGGGCATAGTAAAGCTCCTTCTGCAACGGGAGGACGTCAATCCTGATTCACCGGACAACAAGGGCCGAACCCCATTATCACGGGCTGCGATGAAGGGCCATGAGGGCGTGGTGAAGCAACTTCTGGGGCGGGCAGATGTTAATATCGATTGGCCCGACAAGGACGGTCGAACACCGCTCTCCTTGGCCGCCATGAGGGGGAATGAAGGCGTATTAAAACTATTATCACAATTAAAAAGGCCCACTCCTGGGTTATCGCGAAGTAGCAAGCAAATAGAACAAACCCCCGTTCCCGCCGTGGGTGGCCCGGGAGCAGCGGTATCGTCTCGGGTGCCGCCACGAGAAGCGGACGTTTGTTTCGGGATAACGGACAAGATCGCCGACGCTGCTTCTCCTTCGCGCCCCGACGAATCTCCGCCTAATCCGCCAGATGCACCACCGCCTGCATCCATCATCACCCCCACCTCTGTCTTCTGGGTTTCATGCGGAGTGTTACTCCTTTCTGTGATCGCCATTTCTAGATTCCAGGCTGGGCGCAAGTACAACCTCCTCGGGTGATTGAAGTGGTAGACTTCAACGCCGGATACTCCCTCCCCTCCCCATCCTCCCGCTGTAGCGGAAACAAAGAAATATGGAAGAGGGGTTTTGGGTTTGTGGTTGATCTCGCTGCAACGGACTCACCTTGCTATCGTATCAGAGCGCTTTGGCCCGTGTGGTTATGGGCAGTTATATATTCTTTACTTCTTTATTCAGGGGTGGTGAATTATTTTGTATATCGTTTTACGAAGCGTTCTCTCTTCCATTTATTCCCCCTTTCCCATTCTTTCTTCCGAGTCCGGGGTGGTTTCTTCTACACGGGTTGGATTAATCCGGTCTATTTCAAACTCTAACGGAAAAGATCTTCCCAGTCCTTTTAAGATGAAGTACTTCGTGTACCGATACTAGATTAAATTAACTAAACCTCTTTCTTTACCTTCTTCTCGCTTCTTTCCATTTCTCAGAAAACTAATAGTATACCCCCCAAAAAATAAAGCCAGGGGCACAGGAGCTCAGAATGCCTTTTTTTTTTAAGTCGAAAAAGGATGTTGAAGAAACTTCACTCCATTTATACCGTTCTCCGCCTCAACACTCCTCTCTTTTATTATTCCCGTTACCCAACATCTCTTGGGTTGCTGGGATGGCGAAAAATTTGATGGCGAGCAGCTATGCAATTGGCCCCAGACTCTAGGCGGGGACCCTTGCGCCGAACACTCAATTTTTTTTTTCCAGGTCTTCCCGACTCGTGCGGGGAGGGGTCAAGGCAACCCGGGAAAGAGCCAAAGCCCAAAGGGATGTTGCACAAGGGCACTGATGACAAAATCGACAAGGCGGGGGGGGGGCAAAAGGGAAGCTTTGGGGAACAGCCGCGTGGAAAGATAATGCGTATGAGAGGTGGGATCCGCTTAAAAAGTAAAAAATAATAGGACTCGTTCTATGTTTGTAAAGGCCTAGCTCCGATCGAGAATTGGTCTTGAGTAACCCCGATAGTCCACGCCTATGGTACTAGTATCAAAGATATCCCTAACATCAGATTGAGCCGAGAGTACTAGTAAAGCTGGTTGCGGGGGGCAAATCTTTTTATTATGCTGCCAGTTGTCAATGCCATATTACCATATCCTATTACCTTCCCAGTCATAGGTAGAAAGCGCGATATCCCACTGCTTGGACGATGGATGATCACGGACTACTGCACATTGCGCATAAGGTATCTCAGTTAGGAAGTGCATCTGAAATAATACTTCTACCCCCCGTATTCCACACAAAATGCATATTTCCACGCAGTGGGTGGCATTGCTATTTACGATACTCCTTCCAGTCCCTCCGAAGTGATTGATTTCATGCCTCGCAGAAAGCTTGAGGTTCTACGTAACTTAGGCCCACAGTGTCGACCAATCCCGACAATACTCAAATACCCGAGTATAGGGAAGGGCCATGGCTGCTAGAAAACTGGGTAGCATCCGGAGGGCTCGTGACAAGGGGTGCTATACTCGAGTATCGTTCGGTCTTTGGCTGGCGTTGAACCTTCTTCACCGGCTGGTGTTATGTACCGGTATGGCAGCAGCCAGCTATTATTAAAGGGTATTGATGTCGAGAGATTTGCGGAGGAAATGAAGCACGGAGAAGTCGGTGATTTACAATTGGAGGCTGTGGGGAAGGTGAAGAAATCCAAGAGGAGGACAATGACAGCAAAGCTATTGACCATGTTGCTACTCCACAGGTTGAAGAATGATAATATTATATAAACACTTCACGGTCACAGGTGTCAAGTAGAATTAAGCAAGAGGGTGTCCAATCCTTATTCCCCTTCGTACATTTATCTCTTGTTCAAGATAATACTCTGGTGTTGAACTGGATGCTCGTCTTCTGTCGTCCTCGCACACACTTGGATCGACTGTTGAAATGGGGGACCCCCACCACCCTATTGCCATAGCAACCAGAGTGGGGGGAGATCATCGACCCCGCCCTTCCCACTCGCGTATGATAGTTAGCCCCGCCAAGAACAGGTACGCACTCACCCCGCAACCCTGCAACCACACTCCAAACATTCTTGGCAAACAACAAAACCCTGCATTCCTGCCCTTCCAGCATATGATCTCCGCTGCGCCCATCACAAAACACAGCATCAGCCAACCAACCAACCACTTGTACATATCGTAACCAACCGAAAGCCATGCTCTCTATTCGGCGGCGATAGCATAAATAGAAACATAATGCCCTCATTCTTCGCTTTCCAACAAGGCTCCTCCGATTCCCGCTCACTTCCGCCGTCGGAGACCGAGTCCTTACGATTTGGCCGTTTCAGGGCTATACCTCTCCACCTACAGCAGCAGAGAAGGAGTGTGAGTGGTTTATTCACGGCGCCACCAGAGTATTCAACGCTGACAAGGCCGCTGCTATCGGGCGCTGGTGGTGGTTACGGTAGTAATGGTGGTGGTTATGGCGCTATTAATATTTCACGAAATGGAAATGCGGTGAGGAATGTTGGTGATGACAATGATGAGGAGGAGGACGAGGTAGATGAGCGCTGGTGGCTGGATAGGGTGCTAATTAGCCCCAGGAAAAAGACTGTGGTTTGGATGATGGAGATATGGTATCGGCGGTTGGGGGTGTTGGTGGTTTTACCGGCTGGGATAGTAAGTCCCCTACTGAGTGAAGGTCACTACAGACTAGACTGATAATGAGGTGCGCTGTTATAGACGATAGTTTGGTGCGGTATTCCATTCCCAAAGTACCCGCTCAGTGTGCCGCCCGCGATACTAGTAGATGTGCCCCCCTCGTCAGCGCAAGTTCACATGGAGTCTCACGGCAAGAACTTACTCAGGATTCTTTGGACCGCTGTTCACAACCTCCTTGATATATCCGTGATCCGCAACCTAATATCTTCCTCCCTACACCCACTCGCCTCCCGTGGCCGCAACGATGGAGAGGTAAACCAACAAGTCAGTGGACCAGGCCACGGGGAAGCGGTAGTCTGTATAAACTTCTGGTTCTTCCTCCTGTGGTACTATGCATTCTACAACTTCGTCGGGCTCTTATGGATCACAAAGTTGTTCAACCTCTATTCCGTCAATTGGTACCACTCTCTTCCCCCACGAAACATGATCCAAATTGACCATATACACAAAATAGGTGGCCTAGCAGACTCGGCTTTCCCCCGGCGTTCACCCTCTTCAACCTCCTCCCTCTCTTCCTCTCCCTCCCAATATACTACCTCTTCCCGCCGCCACTGCTGAACAACAACCTAACCTGGATCCTCCTAACCTTCACAACAATGTCCGGCCCGGTCCTGATCTCTTTTCTAGTCCTCCTCTCGGAACGCCGCTCCGCGCTGCGCACACATACGATGCGAAACCCCTTCCACACCACCTTCTCCTCACTGCGCTGGTACAGGCGCCAACGCTGGGGCTTAACCCGCTCCTTCACCCGTTTTATCTGGTTCTGTAGTGCATTAATTCTCTCGTTGATAGCCTTTGTCCTCGGCGAGGCCTACGCAGAGGTCTACCTACGCACACTCCCACACACATCGCTGGAAACCGTGATATACGTCTGGAGCTGGATCGCGACGATCCACCTACTTGATGCTACGACCGGGTGGATTCTGGGTACGAAGGTGGGCAGCTACCCCCTCGGTTGGGTCTTTAAGCTATACTTTGCGACAACGTACCAGACATACGTACGTGCGCTATACGCGAGGCTGCGCTCACCGAGCCAATTCGCGTACTTGCAGTTGCTATCGTCGAGTATTGTCATCGTTTACCACCCGCTCTCTATGACCCCGCTGTTCCACAAAGCCTATACACGCCTGGGCTTAACAGATCAGACCTACCGCGAATACCAGAAATACCTCGGTCGGGGTTTCTTCGTGCGTGGGCTTGCCGAGAATGTCACGATGGTGGCGTGGCTGGGCTGGGTGCTTGCCTTGCATTATGGGTGGAATAGGGAGGTGTACCCATACTTTTCCTTCGATGAGTTCAACTTCAAGCTCACCTTTTACGCCTCTGTCATGACGTGGGCGTGTGAGGTTATCGCCGGATGGTGCGTTAGGGGGATTGTGCGGCGAGGGTTTGGGTTCGAGGTTATGGGCGAGGGGGTTAAGGATTTGGTTGGGTTCGATGGGCTATTGCCGGCCGTGCTGGCGGTTCAGGTGCATGTTTTGCAGAATATGCTGGTTAGTATTGCGCGGTTGAGGTTTTAGATTGTATATAGATCTTCCATGATGTAATGAGTTGTAATGATATCATAGCTATTTGCTGACCTAAAACATGAGATCTCACTCGCAGTAATAACCCTAGCCCTGTCCTGCCTCACTAAAACTAACTAGAACTAGGGTTCAGAAATGAGTGCAGTGCACAGAAAGATATAGCTCTAGTGTGGCTCCAATCCTCAAGGTACATATGATACGCTTACAACATCTGATTCGGTCCGGCATTAGACTAGATTTCACCTTATTGAGATTCAGGTCGTTATCGATCCACCCAAAAAAGCCCCGGGCGCACAAAGATTCCCCCCTCCCCCCAAGATGTTGAAGGAATATCCGAGAAGGCCTATGGGAGAAGTCACTCCAGCTCAAGAACTCAAATATTGTAAGGTTGTTTTGCACGGTCCCAGGGGAATCCTGTGTAGTATAACTCTGAGGCCGCGGGATACCGATGAACACCGCCGGGATTGATAGGAATAAAAGAACAGAACCTTCAACGGGGGAAGAAAAAACGTGTTTAATATCAGCTCTCATAAAATAAAGTAGTCCTCCAGAATCTAATTTTTTCTTCAAAAAAAATTTGAAGTTGCGAGATCACATAGTCTATCTAGTGTGGGCCCAAAATTAATAGTTAATGTCGAGCGGTTGGGTGCGGATGTTACATGTTAGTTCTTTACCTGGCACAATTATGTCTCATTGCCGGAAGGTAGATGGGGATAGGGCAGAAGGAAACTGTGCAGCGGATATGACTAGGCCTTCTAAACAATTTTTCATTTTATTTTCATTTTATGGTGTCATAATTATAATACTTTCAAGACCAGTTTCCAACCCCCCCCCAATCCAACTCCAAAACTCCACAAATCTAGTTTTCGTGTTCAACATCAATTCCCCCGTGCGGGAGTGTCGGCTCACAGGACGCATAATGTTAACTGGCTTCTTCCCTCGTCATGTCAGTGATCCATCTCGCATTCGGCTTCGGAGCTTGGCATCTCGCAAGCTTAGCAGTAAGGTAAAGCCGACAGGTATTATTACCAACGGTTTCGACTCCATTGCTCACCTTGGCCTTCGCATACTCGCTCATCCTGGTGTAAAAATCGTTGTTGGTGTACAAATAAAGTAGATGAATTGCAACAGCGTTAGTATCTCCAATTTCCATGAGAAATACAAATTTCCCATGTCCAACCTGCAAAGGAATGCCACAGGCCCCCGTGGCAATGACAGACTTTCCATGGCTTCGAATCCTTCATGCAAGAATAGCTGCACTACCAGCTTCGCGGTAGTCATCATTGCATTCAGCGCTAGCATAAACGTCAGATTCGCATATAGATTATCGTCTCATAGGAAACTTACTCCAATTACTTGGCCCAGTTCTCATGCCCATACCTTTTGTAGCCGCGACATATCTCGGGCGCGCAAGAAATCCAATAGTTTCTGGATATATGCGGGTTCAGCGGTGGCAGGAAAATAATAAATTTGATATCAACGACGTCCAGAACGCCTTTGCCATGGTCGAATCTTACCATCTAAGTGATATGCTCTCTTGCAGGATACAGAAGCTGGCTCCTGGGGGTCACCAACCGAATTAGCGATTCTATCGTGAAAAAGCACAAACTGTTTGCAAGCCTAACTTACATGCCCACATCATTGCATGGATTCCGTAGATCGTGATGAGAAACCCTTAAATACTATTCGCGCAAAGGCCTATTAAGCCCATAAAGCCTATGTTTACTACTTCTCTGGAAAATAACTCGGGGGCGAGGGGAGCACGCCGGTCGGTGCGGGCGGGCGTCAACCCAACCGCCACCAATGGGGCATCGAGCGGAACAAACTTGTCCACCAGATGACCTGCGAAGACATCCGCCAGGTTTATAAACCCCACATCCACTGCCATACCAATTTTTGAGGGCTCTTAGGGCTTCCCACGGGGTCGCTGCGAACTTCAATGTGAAAACGGTAAATAGCTTTAGCCGGGCGAACCTTTTAAATCAACTGAGTGCAGGCATTGGGGGTAATCTATGATAACGACGTCTGCTTCACCAGGAACAAGTGGGCGCCTCCGGTAGAGAACCAATAACCCTCAGCGTTTGTTCCAATCCATTCATTGAGTAAAGCTTGGTGCATCTCACCAAATCTTGCTTCGGGGCCCGCCACTATTTGGAGGATGTTGTGGTTTGTCTTTATAATTCTGAAGGCCCCCGGGCTGGGCTTTGGAATATACCTGCCACACATCACTAAATAAATGCTATACACGATAGGTGAGATGAAAACAAACCAGTTAAATTGCATATCCAATTCAGCAAAACCTGACCAGAAGATGCCTCATTAAAGCGACACCACCGCCCTATAGGGTTGCTAAGGAAAAGGCTATTTTAGTCTGCGGACATTGAGGGTCTCCCTCGGTCTGGCTGCCTTTTCATCTCCTTAATTCATAAGGATACTTGAGAACAGCATTCAAAGAACCCATGTGTGCGGTATTCTCATACTCTCTCAAGTCCTCAACCAACTCAATAGCACCTTGTACATCCGGCATCAGCCTGTTTCTGAAAGGAATGGCGAGAGCTGAGTTATCACTCGGACCAAAGCACATAACACACTTTCGTGCTGCAGAGTCCGCTTGCTCGTCAGCATCAATAGGAATTGTCCCAGTATCTTCAAATGCGCAGAAGGTGGTCACCTGCACCTTAATGACATGCGAACAAGCCCAACTCTCGCCAGAGACATGCATATATACCAGGACAAACTCCCTCGGCACACAGTGTAACACCAGTGCCCACAGATTTAGCTTCATGTTCTAGGAGTGACCTTCAGTCATTTCGATGGCATTGACGAGATCCCCCATATTCTCACTATCTCTTATGGCGAGTTGGTTAACGCGGTGTTTTATTGAATAGACGCCACCATGAATTAAAATCCAAATTCCCGTGGTCTTAAAATTAACCCTAGTGGCGGCCGCCCAATATGGAGCGGCCGAACTGTTAAGTTAACAAACAATTCATAGTGTGCAATAGTCGCTGATAAAAAATAAAAAAAGAGGAAAAAAGAGGAGAGTGAGGGAAGCAAACTTACAACAAACAGAATTCCAGCCCGGACGGTCTCTTCAGTTGACAAGCTGATAGATTTCCTGAGAAGAAACAGTGTCGAAGGGGTGTGTCCAAGCATAGGAAGCCTCACAATCAAAAACACTTGCTGGATCTGACAAGAAAAGACATGTTTGATGAAGAGGCAGATGGGTTAAATTAATTCAACCCGGCGAAGGAAAGGGGAGACAAGAAAGCCAAGAAGGTTTAATCTCGGTATGGTAGAGAAAGCTTTCTTGGTATAATAATATTATGAAGGATTTTTGGTGAGTGAGAAAGGAAAGGGAGAAGCAAGGAGAGAGAGAATGATTCGTTTGATACCGTTTGGGGGGGTGCTGACAAAGCGAAGTCATGAGGGTAGGTACGTGGGCGTGTGTAAGCGGGCGTGGAAAACCATAATAGTATGATATCGTATGTGCACGCTCCCAACGTGATGTGCCCTTATGCAGGTGAAAATCCAATGATATGATATGATACCTTCTTGGGTACGCAAGCTAGGATAATGCAAGTTAACTTAAGAGGCCAGGTGATAAAACCCATAGGGATTTGCTTTGGCCATTCGGGTCTGTAGTTGCTCGCCAAGTGGAGACAGCGTCCTTCGCTATCCACTCGAGTTCATGATAGTATATACCATAAAAACTCGTTAAATCCGGCATCTGGAATCAGGCTTGGCTATGGCGCAAATAAGGTGTGCGTAATCATGCCAAGAGATCGAGTGATCGTCCATGATGCCGAAAAGACATTTCTTGAACGTCAATCCACAATTAACACAACTATTAGTTTACAAATTCTATAACTTCATCTCCCTCTATCCCAACATCTGCCCTGTCATCAAGTGAGTCTAAATCTTCTTGCCAGTTGCCAATTTCCAGATTTTCAAATCCCTTGATATCCAACTCATGATCCAAACTACCATCAACTGGAAGTGACAAGCCTAATTTGCGAAAAGAACTAACAATTAGGCTTGCCTTCTCAGTATGAAACTGAGCATAACTATCTTCAACACAGTGAGTTGTCATAACTCTTCGGTCCTCAACTGTCCATTTTTTGAAATTGGCTGCTGATTCGCACTCGAAGATCTTTCAATCTGTGTAGTTGCGTATTAAATCCTTAAACAGCTTGTTAATAGAGACGTCTAGGGGTTGCACCAGGCTAGTGCATCAGGTGGGAATTAGAGAAGGGGTGATGTTGTTATTTCGAAGTAGCTCAAGTACGGTGGGAGTCTTATGAGACCCCATTAAGTCAAGGGCAAAAAGACTTGGACGACCACCAAGTGGGGGAATTAAGTAATTAGTGAGGTATTTTGTAAATAAGGTATCGTTCATATATGCTGTAGCATTATACTCAATCAAAATACCAGGATGATATTGTAGTTTTTCAGCTCCCAACCTAGTTCTTGTACCATGAAAAATAATCATAGGTGGTATTCGGGAGATGCCATCAGCAAAAATACAGAGAACCAAGCTGGCCTATGGCTCATCTCATCCCGATTGGCTTTTCTTTACCCACACCGTCTTTGCCCCTGCCGTGTTATAGGTTTTACCCTGAAGGTATTCGAAAGGAATCGGGGTCTCGTCGAGATTGCAAATATTGGAAAGTAAATAGCGACCAACCAGATGCTGGACTGCAACCTCCCAGAATCGATTACCTCTTGGCTGTGAGTTTCGCCGGTTGAAACGCAACCAGTTAACAACAAGCATCTCATAATTTAAAGGTAACTTTTGCTCTTTTTTGGTAATACTGCGAAGGCTAATTTGATGGCGACCAAGAAACCCCCCAAACTACCTGTTACTGAATCTGAAAAGCTCTGGACTAGCGTTTGGATAAGTCTCTTGAAATAAGAATTGAGACTGAATTTGAAACCACCCCTGCCCCACAGTTCGTCCTGCTTCCCTTTGTTCTCTAAATTGACCATATAACAGATCCTCTAATTGTGGCCATAGTACCCACTGCAAAACTCCGATACTTTCTGCTTTTCTTTTTCTCGAGTTTCTTCCTACCCCCTCAATTCGATTTTTTGTTCATACCCAGTCACTGATTGTGGTTCGTGGAATTTGATAGAAGTCAGCAGCTTCTTATTGTGTGGAATGGCGATACATTCCTGGCTGGGCAAGTGGAATGGAATGATGAGCCAGAAACATAAGTACTCGCAGTTTTTAATTTTGGCTATAGCTTCATTCTGGATGCTGAATTGGCTTTAAATCGTAAGAATGTAGAGTTCGTTCCTTGATTGGCTTTGCGTTTGGCCCCTGCTGGCGTTTTGGTGTTCGAATTGGACTCATGTCTTCTATCAGGTAATTGGTCTCTTTGTTCTCAGTTCTAAACATTCTATGTACTACACTTTATCTTCCCTTTACTTCTCTATACATTCTTATCTCATGCTGACTTGAACTCAACAATTGTCTCTGATATTGAGTCAATAATATCATGACTCTATATTTCACAATTATAAAACCTATAGTCATTGTCAAACTCTATTCACCAGTAGGCAAATACAAGATACTCATTGAACTCTAATAATAAGAAAATAAACACGGGTGAGTTGACTCATGCTCTATTTGATATAGTCTGTGTTAGTTTCTAATCTCGGCATCACTCCCGGTCACTCGATCTGTTGGCATGATCACTCATATCCAATTTGTGCCATAGCCAAGCCCGATTCCAGATGCCAGATTTAACGAGTTTTTACAGTAGTGGGATTGTGAATAAGGATTAGGCTGTCAAAGTGTCCGTAGGGTGACGAATCCTCAGCCTCAACTAAAACAACCACATATTATACCGCCAAGAGCAGGTACCATAAGCCCATAACTGAGAGTGCTAGAAGTGCCTATAATATTACAATATATATTACCTGATGAGCCGAAAACAGACATGACTAAGAAATACAGAAAATGCCAAGGTAGTTATGTAATCAAAAAAGAAATGATCAAAGTGAACTGGATTTAGGGTATAGACTACAAAGCTCATAGAGGCTAAACCATAAAAAATGAATTATAAGATTAAAGTTATAGCATACTAGAGGTTGAAATTAAAATAGATAAAGACAAGAAATACTCAGATAATATGGAGATGGATTAAGTAAAACTAAATATTTAAAGAATAAGAGGATACTATCTTGCAGGAGTAAGCTGAGTGGAAATACTATGAAAAATGAAGAAGTAGAAGGTATGCTAAAATAGAAATCGAAAATTAGAATAAGAAAAATATTTTTAGTATTACAAAATAGAAAGCAATCTAGAGACAATACCTAGAGGGAACCAGAGAAAATAGTTGTCATGTACCACAATGAAAATAAATCTGTTAACAAAAATAAAATTCAAATAAATTAATTTAAATAATTTAGCTGCTGAATCTGCATTTTAAATCTCCTTATTTCCACCATCTTCACTCTCCTCTTCTCCTTTTAATCAAACTTGGTTACATACAAGATTTACTCTTCATAAATATCAATTTCAACTCCTCTCAAAAATACAATAAGAAATTTACTACAGCAACTACTACCCAGCAATGGATAACCTTTCTTACTACTATGAGTACAATTTCAAATACCTTCGATTGACTCCTCACTATTTGTCACAAAATAACTATGTTTTCAAATGCTAATTCAAAAGGGCTATGAGTTCAAACTGCTTAAAATGAGGCAATAGTCAGTATTGAAAAAAGAGAATTGATAGAAGTGCAAGGAGCTGCTTCAGTTGAAGTTTGGACTCTGGGACTTACGCTGAGTAGCTTTTTACCAATGATGAACAATGCGGGAATTCTTACGGTATTTACCAACCTGCTTGGGAATACAATTGAATAGCAAGCAGAAAAACAGATTATTTGGTACACTTATGCTATCGACTTCTAGCATAGTATTCTTGCTATATACGATATAAACTACATTTCTGGAACAGATCGACCGTCAGCTTGCAAAGGGATTGCTTTAGTAAAGAAATTGGTGAAAGGACTAAAAGGCAGAAGAAACAGTGGAAAGCTTCAAGAGATTTGGATTAGTGGAGGGAGGAATACAGGTATTAGCTGTTAGGAAATAACACGTTAGGAGCTTGAGGAGGAGATTACTATGAAACAGAAACAAGAGTTGGAAAATCGGGAGAAGCAAACAGGCTGGATTAAGCTTCACTTTTAGCCAATCTTTATAATATAAAAGCTAGTTGAATCAATTATATCAAGTCTTGAAAGTCTCAAATAATCAGACAGCCACTTTAAGTAAATTTCAAGATCATTGTTGTTCAACTATGGACAAGCAAAATACAAGCCTTAAGTTCTGGAGAGAACTTTTGCTAATATTTTTATATTTCAGAAATCTTTGTATATTTAGTATGATTATCCTATCAGATATCTAATAAATTCAAATTGAGAGCTTCTACTAAATATAGTAATGATTTAGTAAAGATCTAGTAAACCTATTATATATTAGCTTATCATATTAAAACAAGAGTAGAAATTTGTTCTCATCCTTGTAGTTCCCATATGGGCAATTACTTGTCTTAGTATATAATTGTAGATACCCTAGCAAATGATGTAAAAACACTCTTACATAATCAGTGCTTAGTCAGGACCTAACATAAAAAATAATAATAAATTAAAAATGAAAAACTAAAGTATAAAAAAAATAAAAACTAAGGCCCTGTTTCAGCATGCAAGGAAAATGGTGTTTTTCTTACTTTTATGCCATTGGTCCAGTCTTTTTTTTTTAATATAAATGGATGCCTGTTCAGTACACCTATAAAAATAGCGGTATTTTTAATGGAGTGTTATTTTTTTTATAGCATTTTTTTGTAAAATAAGTTGGGGATTAGGGTATAATAGAAATATGGAAATAAAATTAATGAAATGACTAATATAATCTTTATGAGAGTGATAATAATTCAAGTGAATATCTCAATAATGTTTTTCAAAATATTCTAATTAATTGAGGAGCAATTTACAAACAAATATTAACATCTATATATAATGAATTCTACCAATAATAAGATTCAATCCGATTGCGACAAATTTCAGCATTTTAAACTTGATAGAGGTTTATTACTCCAGGTATAAGAGAATTATGCCAAGCCACAAGTGTGTATATAGTAGGAAAATTTTATAAAAGCAGTCATTTTGACAACATGGGGTACCTGGTTTTAAGTTTGAATAATTTATACCTACTATTTAGGGTGTATTTTGCATACATATATCAGCTGGAAAAAAAAAGAGAAACTGGTGCCAAATACTATTTTTTCTGAAAAATGCCATCTTTTAAAAATAGCTTTAAAACCATTTTCAGGAAAAACACTATTGTTTTTATAACTGCATGCTGAACAGGGCCTAATACTTTTGAAAAAAAAACTATTATATAATTAGTACTAGGTCATAAAGCAATATACAAAACCAGTACATACAAACACCAAAATTTAATAAAGTAAAATGAATAAAAGCCAAATAAATGTTATGAATATGCTTAATACATAAAATAAAATAAAACAAAATATCAATTAATAGTAATAGTAATATATTAGGTAAGGTGAAAGTTAGTTAGTCAAGGAATTATAGTAAAAATAAAAGACATATAATTGTTACAACTAAAATGTTTAAAGAATTTTAATTACAAGAATTGTATTTATATAGTACCTTTTTGTTAGAAATAGCAGGATCCAATACCTGAGAACCACCTTACGTAGGGTAACTCCACTCAGAATCGGAAACTCTGATCTCCAGCACCCCCCTCTGGCCCTTTTACAGGGCCACTAAGTCATTGCACATATCAATCTCAATTGAGTCCTGCCACTATTATGCCATAAAGTTGATGGTGTAAGGATAACACCATATACATCACTGTCGTCTATCCGACAGGATCCTCTTCACAGGATATATGAGAGGAGACCTTTGGCTAGGTCAGGGAACTGGAATGGAGTAAATCCATCAACTACTCAGAGAGCTACCAGGCTTTGAAGATGTAACATCTTTGGCATAGGCTGTAAGTAACTGGACCTTGTTACACAAAGAGATGTAACTGAATGATAAAGAATCTCAATGAGAAACTAATACATTGGCACCCATGTTACAATAACCAAAAAAGTCTAGAACTCCGAGAAATACTATCATAAGAGCCAATGGACATCGCAGAGTATTTCCACTGGGTCAAGGAATGGACTGAAGTTGTGGGAATAATTCCCCATACTATAACAGCAGTAATGATCTCCCTTTTGATTGTTAGTTCTTGTAGACGGAAAACGATACTTCTCTTCTTCTTCTTTTGCAGTATGATAGCTCTGAGGCATATACCTTCGTTAGTGATAGTATAAGACCTTTGTCTTCTAGCGGTATAGTTTATCATAAGCTTTCTCTAACTCCATCTTGTATAGAGTCTTTTCGTCATAATGGTAATAATGGTTATGATAATGATAAAGAGTGTAAAGGTATTTTATATTTGTTAACGTAATAAGTAAGAAAAGTACTTAGAATTTAATCTAATTTTATTTAAACTCTTACTGCCAACACTGGCATGCGACGAGCCCCAGGGTCGGACCTCCTGGTTATTGCATTCCGAATACCAGTAACCACAAACTAACTAAACCTCCAAACCCATACCTCAAACATGCCCATACCATATCCCAACATGAACACTAAATACAAAGCCATCAATGGTAAAGAAAAGTCCTCTTCAGCCCAGCCTACCTGCCAGCCAAGTTACCCGTACAAAATACAAAAGTCCTCTACCACCACCTGAATGTGAACCTGCGATAGCCTCCCCCAAAATAGAAACCCACCCAAGTGCTCCCACTCAATGATCCCAGAACACCCAGCCAACTGCTCCAGTACCCACCTCCATCCCTAAACAAAAGAAACATGCAAATGTCCAAGCACGTAGATATGAGGGAAAGCAGAGTTACAGGGCCAGGACTCCTTAGTGGAGAGGGTACGAACCATTGTAGAGAATTTGGGGGGTATTAGAGAAGCAGCATAATCTGAAAACCTGGGCGGAGGCAGCGAGGATAATGTAGTCTCTGAGCTGTCGACACTTGGCTGAATATACTGACGAATTTAAGTCTTCCTCCAACATGTCAACTCCCTCAGCAGAAGGCGAATGCACTGCAGACTCTGAGGTAACCAATTTGCGATAGCGAACCGGTGAAGGCGATGACCCTTCCAAGTCGGGAACAAGTGGTATGGGTGAGGTCTAGTCTTGCTTGACCCACCACTGCTTGTTTCTCTTTCTCTTCCCATCCCTGGTCACAGGCCTAGTAATAAGGCTGGACGGGCCACTCTAATCACTACCAACCGCCACAGGGGGGAGGCTACCAGAGGCATTACCTAGACCAGCCACGGGCTCAGCTACAGAGGACTCTGGTACCTGCCCTCATAGAGGGGGTCATACCACTACAGCTATTGTCGCCATACTAGGATTCACACCACTCACATCAGGGGCAAGCACCACAACAAGACCCAATGAATCCAGAACTGGTCCACCCATACCACCACCTACAACTGAAGCTGCAGCAGGAGCCAGGATAACTAGCAGCATAATATTCTCATGAGGAAGCTTCTTTGCTGGAGCCTGAGAATTCTCAGGGTCTAGCCCACCCTGCCCAACTGAGATCACTGTAGTAAGCAAGGTGACTGAGGGAACAGGTAAACAGGGGATAACAGTAAGAGCTTCAGCTACGAAAATCATGACCAAACCAGGAACAGTATCACGTTCAGAGGACAGAGCAGCTGACAAGGTAGATATCTCATTCTCAGCGCAACGTAATTGCTGAGAAAGGATGGAGAGCTAATGCCAAAGGCGAGATACCTCAGCCTTTATGGCGAAGTTCTTCTCGACGGCAAGAGACAGAACTACTAATGAATGTAAAGCGGACATGGTGGAGGGGGCGGGGCCTCTCTTAGCCATTGCAACTATTAGGCAGCGATGTAGACAAACAACTCAAAGAATAAGTAAAAGGAAGAAAGAACTTCCAGAAAATGTAGGAGAAGGTATAACAACAATGCCCCCAAAAGGTGATGGAGGTTAAAGACATGAAGCTTATCATGAGATAGAAATCAAGGGCTCTGATTGGATCTACACAGAACCTTCACGTTTCTACACCAGGTTAAAAAATGAGGAAAAGTACTTAGAATTCAATCTAATTTTATTTATACTAGTACCGTCAACACTGGCATACAACTAGTCTCCCCCACACCCCATATAATAAACCATCTAAAATACACTACTGTAGACCACTCTGCCCCGCAACCTGCTCCGTCCAAATATAAATCTAAGAATTGCTACCTATGTGGGCTCACCGGTGCTTGTAACAACTAGTGTTGCCCAGGATTTACGTGTCTTCCTACCTCGCTACCTAATTACCCTCTCAAACTCTCACCCCAATCCACCTCCAATACACTTTTTTCCACATACTCAATCAAGAAAATATACAATCTATCTCAACATCCCTTCCTCCTCTTGTAATACAACCAATGATTCAAGTAATCTTCCGACAACACAAAACCACAAAACAGGCAACTGGGTTCCTTCAGTAACTCATTTATCTTAGCCCACCTCAAGACCACCAATGTTTGTGTTGCCAAGTTCAACTCGTCCTACTGCTAGTTCTGAAAATACCAGAAACAATCTTGGTATATCTGTAAACATCGGAGCCATTTCTCAAAGTGTTTGGCGAAGGTGGCACATTTCTTGGTGGCCACAGCAGAAATGGCAGTACCACAAAAGGGACACTCGTACCGTCATTGGTCGGATAAAAAGAACTACTTCTTCGGCAATGTCATCTTACCTGGTAAGACACAACTACTGCCTTCTTGTTTCTTCTTGCACTAGGTGCAAATCGTAGGATCTCCTACTATCACAGTTCTACCATCTCTTTCCACCATCAGTGTGCTATCAAAGGGGTTACCTGTCACAACTAGTTCTCCCTCCACAACCCCAACATGATAAGGAATTCCCAGGCCCAACCACCGATGACCTATCTACCAACATTTCCACCTTGAAACTGCCAAATTCTTATACAAGTCTTCCTTAGCAGGATGCCCTCTAGCATAGTGGAGGCACTCAGTCCAGTAGCCTCTATCCTCTCTCCCATCGTAGCTGTTGTAGCCGATCATGTCCATCCCACTACTAATCCTTAACAGAATATAGGAGTCTAAGTAGGTCAGGCCCTGGAGGTGTTGGGACACCTTTGGTTCATAGGCATAGTACCTGGATTTTTCCCTAGCATGCCAGGTCCCCCATTCCTCTTTCTGGAGCTCCTAAGACAGGACTACGTGACTGATCCCAAAGCTAACTCCATCCTAAAGCAGGGGGCATAAGGGATGTCTAACACAGGTCTTAGTCTTTAGGCTGACCATCTCGTTACCATTAATACCTATATGACCGGGGACCCAACCGAGACTGACATGAGAGAAGGCATTCAACAGGGGTACCATCACCTCCTAAAACTCAGCCAAGTCACCATCAGAGAACATATTGTCAACTAGGATGACGGCCGGCATATAGTTTAAGAACATATGAACTGAACGCCTCTTAGCTATATTGTGCGCATGTTGGAGGGCACACACAATCACAAATAGCTCGCATTCAACAATTCTCTATGATGGGGAAACTGAGCACCTATCAACATGGGTCAAGGCCACTTTTTCAAACACCACCCATACCACTCTGGCCCCCTCGGAGGACTTGGATCCATCCATGTATATGACCACTTCTGAGGATGTACAGAGGTTCGTGTATAGTGAAGGGTGGTGTGTAGCCATCGCTACCTTGCCTTTCCCAATCGAAACCATAGGGCAGTGGGTGAGCTTCTTATCCGAGGTCTGCCGATGTGCCACCATGCCTTCCTCCTTCAAATGTAGCTATATGTTACCGAACCAGGGATGTTGGTCACAGTATTGGTAATTGATGAACCAGCTGTAACATCTCTGTTGTAGGTACCTTTTCTAAATAGTGACAGGTGGTATTCCAAACTTGGCCAACAGTATGTTGTTAGATAGCTTCATAGGTGTCCGAAATACTGAGCGGAGACAGTCATTAACATGTACCTGAATTTGCTTCACATATGACACATGGTCGGTTACACTTTCAAGCCCATAGAAGACAGTTGGAAGGTAGGCTGCTTGTACTAAGTGGTAAGTCTCCCATGCTCCCAATCTCCCCACACTCCTAAACCTCCTCCCTATTGCGAAAATCCTTCTTCTGACACCCAATCCCCTTTCCAACCAATACCTTACATGAAAAGAAAACTTAAAAAATACATTAAACGTATATCCAAGAACCCATAAGTCCTCTGAAGGTAAAATAATCTCTCCTAACAACTCCATTCCTTCTCAAGCCCTATCTCCAAACCCAATCTACAGGGTCTTGAGAGCACTAAATCCCATTTCCTGGGTCCTGGCTATACAGTTACAGTCTGTAAATTAAGTCTCCAGCATGGTATCAGGCCACCTTACAGGACTCCACTGCTACCATAATGACCTCATCATCAATATATGAAACCGCTAACTGACATACACTAGGAGAGTATCGCATTCGCAGCTTGAATATAGCTGCCATGTACTTGCTAAAGAGAAAAGGAGAAAGGAGCAAGCCCTGAGATACCCCTTTACTTGCATGGTAAGCCCAAGAGATGCACCCATATAAGCAAAAAAGGACTGATCGACAGGAAGTCCATCGCCAGATCCACTAGCACATGTTTGAGGGATATCTCTGGGCCACTAGAAAGTCTGACAGGAGGTCAATATCAATATTATCAAACTTTCTCTTAATGTTCATTGACAGGATCAGTCATTTGTAGCCCTCATTATGCTGCAAGAATTCAAAGAACACTATCATGGCATCATAAACCCCATGCTTCTGGCGAGACCTGAACTGTGTTTCTCCTAGATTAAGGCAAGCAGCAAAGCTTAAGAGGACTATGTGCTCCGCGACCTTTACCCAACTCAGGAGCAGATGTATCATCCTCCAAGACTTAACAATGTCATTAACTGGATTTATCTAGCTTAGGTATGAGCACTACCTCAGTCCTGCCCCAGTCTGGAATATCGTGCCGTAGACCATAATCAACCAAGCGCTGCAATGTTGTCATATCTCTTCACTTCTGAAACCATAAGAAGGGATAGCCAATATCTTTCTCTCCTGGACCCATATTTATAGGGGACCTGGCTAGGACAACTTCCATCCCTTAAGCAATGTCCATGTTGACCGCGGAGTCCTTTCAAAGAGTGGAGTTTACAAGGAACAACTGCTGTAGAATCAGGTCACTAATGTCAGAATGTGTAGGAGCACAAGACCAATCTAGGTGGGACATAGAGGGAAGTACTCGCTTAGCTTCCAACTTCCGCGCCAACTGAAAGATATCTGGATCCTAGCTCTCAGCTATCTTTGATCGGATGTGCTCAAACCTAGCCCTTAACAGGTACACCCAGTACTCACATGTGACTAACTGGTAGTCCTCTATTTCCTCCACCTTATATTTGAAGTATCGATACAGCCAAGCCACATCCAACCTCATACTTTCTAACTTCTGCATCTACCACTCGCACAGTCCTCTGCCAATAGAGGCCCGTGGGAGTGTGTCCATCAAGCATTTTACTCCTTCCCATAACTTCCCATCTTCCACCTCTTACAGGGCATCTAACTGCTTCCCAACCTTCACCTAGACTGCCTTGTTCCAGGCAGGTCTTGTTACCGGTATGGGTACTCGGTTATTAGTTTTGTTTTAAGTATCGCTTTGATACTTGGTTTGTTTTATGTTTTGTTTTAAGTATTGTTTGATACTTGGTTTGTTTTATGTTTTGTTTTAAGTATTGTTTGATACTTGGTTTGTTTTATGTTTTGTTTTAAGTATGGTTTGATACTTGGTTTGTTTTATGTTTTGTTTTAAGTATGGTTTGATACTTGGTTTGTTTTATGTTTAGTTTTAAGTATCGCTTTGATACTTGGTTTGATTTAAGTTTTGTTTTAAGTATCGCTTATATAGTTAATTAGTTGTACCAAAGTGTATCGATTGATACCTTTGATTAGTTTTGTTCATGCTAGACATGAACAGATTTGTGTATTTAAAGACCACCTGATTCCACGATGGAAGAGGCAGACTTCAACAGACAGTATTTCAATATACTTAGTTGAACGGTTACTTCATTGTTCCTGAGTACATATTTCGAACTCTTCCTTAGTTCTCAGCTCTCACCTCCTCTCTGGTAGAGCAGGCCACCTGTAACGTATTCGCAAGGTGCTAATCACATTATCGGTAATAGATATGATAGTTGGCAGGTGGCCTGCTCTTCCAGATAGGAGGGGAGAGCTGAGAACTAAAGGAGGCTTCAAGAGTGTACTGAGGAACAAAGAAGTAACAGTTCAACCAAGTATATTGAAATACTGTCTGTTGAAGTCTGCCTTTTCTATCGTGGAATCTGGCGGTCTTTAAATACACAAATCTGTTCATGTCTAGCATGAACGAAACTAATCAATAGTATCAATCAATACACTTTGGTAAAACTAATTAAGTATCAAAGCGAGACTTAAAACAAACCAAGTATCAAAGCAATACTTAAAACAAAACATAAAACAAAACTAATAACCGAGTACCGGTAACAATCCCGCCTTGGATAGTTAGTTCTTGGCGATGGGAAACGATACTTCTCTTCTTCTTCTCCTTCTTTCTTCGTCTTACGATAGCACTAGGCGTCTGTCTACATTACTGATAGTACAAGACCTTTGTCTTCTATCAGAAACACGTATCGTTGGTTTTCTCTAACACTTCTGCGTGAATGGCCTTCCTTGGCGTAACGATATAGTTGCAATAAAGATAAAGATCATAAAATTGTTTTAGATTCGTTAAAGTAATAAGTAGGAAAAGTTCTTAGAACAAAGCGTAAAGAACCAATCCTCCTTAGCTGCATCAGCCTCCTTATATAGTGTGCTTCCCGCCCACAGTGATGTGATCCAAAGTGGTCACATGTGCGAAACCAAATCATAACAAGCTAGTCATGTGACCAAAGTAGTCACATGCTCAAAACCCATGACCTCAAAGCGAGGTTATATGCAAAAACTCATAAACAAATCATAACACAACAAATAAGTCATATGACACGACTGAGTCATATGCGTGAAACCCATGACCTCATAACGAGATCATGTGCGAAACATAAATCATATGCACAAGGCGTACCCGCAAGGCACACTTGCGAGGAATACTCGTCAAGCGCACGTCCCATGACTCATATTTGAGCCATGTGCGAAAGCATCATCAATCCCACACATAACAAATCATATGACTCGAATGAGTCATATGTGTGAAACAATAACATACCTGTGACTCATAACCATGTGTCACATGAAAACCTTTTCCTCGCCAAGCCACCTTCGTGACATTAGCTCCTCTCCCCCTAAACCTGAGTCCCATCAGGCTCCTTCTCTAAGCTTTAATAGTTCCCATCCTGCCGAGCGCATAGACCTCTGAAGCCTATTGAACTTGTCATCCACTTCCCTCCATCTTACCCTCACTGTTTCCGAGGTGAGGTTCGCCATCTCGATCGTATGCCTCTGAACATCATTCAGCCATGGTAGCTCCGCAATTGTTTTGTTATTTGCCGAACTTGTGGCTTGGGCTTGACTAAGTTGTTCCCGGAGTTGTCAGATTTGCCTGTGTAGGCTCCTGGCGTCCGGTTCCATTTCTATCAATGAGTTTTGGGCTCCCCCCTTCCTGGGCCTCATCCTCGAGGTCCTAGCTCTCTGCCATACTGTGGCATCTTTTCCTTCTAACTCTTTCTTTGTCCCATCCTTTTGTGGATAGTATCCCGTGGAGATTTTCTTCATCTGGTGCATCTTGCACATATTGTTGAAGCACTGTTTCCAGTGCTTTTGGGCATAGTCCGGGCATGGACAGAACTTTTTGTACTCTCTCGAGAACCATCCCCAGCCTTCCTTGTCCCCATAGTGTGTGGGACATCCATCGTTGTAGCATACTGTCTATGACATGGCGTTATACTGTGCTTGTTTTTCTCTTTCCCTGAGTTCTTTGTCGGTCGGCTCTATGAATAAGTATTCGGGGCTGGTCGGTGTAGTTGGGTGTGGGCTATCGCCCCAGCCCTTATGTTGTTGCAATGACGTGGGAGCCTTTCTCTCGTCTTTGTCTTGGTTGAACGTGATCGTTACCGGGTCTGGACTTGCCTGGGGATCACAAGTGGAAGGTTGAGATGGTATTTTGTATGTGTTCGAAGTTGTGTGCAAAGTACTAAGTTTTATCGCATTCAGGTGCATATCATGTCCACTTGGCTCTGTATTGGAGGTGACTGTAGAAGAAGCAAGAATCAACTATTTCGTCAAGCTCATATTCTGGTTCTCCATCGAGTTCGATCGGAGGAGGAGGCATAATTGTTTATCAGGGAAACCTGTTGTCATTGTGTAATTCGAGCAGTGAGATGTGGAATGTATTATGTATTCGCATCGAGGGTGGAAGGTCAAGTTTATACGCTCAGCTGTCCACCCTTTCCAGTATCCTAAATGGTCCGATTTTCTTGTCGTCCAATTTCTTTGACGGTCGCGTCATATGGATATTGCGTGGTATTAGCCATACCATATCTCCCAGTTGTATGTTCGAATCTGTTCTTCAGTGCTTATCGTATTGTTCTTTTTGTTGTTGTGCTTGACTCATTTCGTATTGTAATATCTCATGTAGTTTTCCCATATCTGTTTTGTCCTGCATTATACCATTAATCGTATGATATGTGGTATGACTTTGTGGATGTTGTCCGTAATTTGGGAAGAAGGGTGTCGTGCTGATCGTTTCTTGCTTTTCATTGTTGTACGCGAATTCGGCCATTGATAGTAGTTTGTACCAATCATCTTGTTGGTAATTAACGTAGGCCCCTAAATATTGTTCGAGTATCGCATTTACCCATTCAGTTTGTCCTTCTGTTTGCGGGTAAAACGCTGTGCTCAGCCTGTTTTGTATCACCATTTCTCTGCTTACTTTCTGCCATAGTCCTGATGTGAATAGTGTTCCTCAATCGGTAATGATATTCTTTGGGAGGCCATGAAGTTGAAAGACTTCTCTGAAGAATGTTTGTATAAAATCCCTTATGTCGATATCATTTCTGACTGGAATAAAATGACTCATTTTGGTCAGATGATCCACCACAACTAGGATGCTATCACAATTTTCCGATGCCGGTAGGTCCGTGATGAAATCCATAGTAATTGTTTCCTATGGTCGTTCGGGAACTTTGTTCAATTTCAGTAATCTATATGGAGCTTATTTAGCCGTTTTCGTCCTTTGGCATATGTCGCAGTTTTTGAAATATTATTTGACATCTTCGCGCAGTGCTGGCCAATAGAAGGACCTCATGATGAGTTCTGTGGTTTTAGCCGTTCCTCTGTATCCTGGAATTCGGATATCGTAGTGTTGTTATATGATGTCTGTCCTTATCTCTTCTTTTTCCGGAATCCATTGTTTTCCGTTGTACCACATGTTTCCATCCTCCCATTAGTATAAACCCAGAGCAATTCCTTTCATCTTCTTTTTTCCTTCCTTCAATGCTTTACTTATTGCCTGAATTGTTTTGTCTCTTTCATTTGCCTTCTCAATATCCCTTTCCTCTGTTGATGTGAATTGGATAACCTCCATTGCCTCGAAGGAGGTTTTTGGTAATAGTGTTCGTGTTTTTTGTTTAATTCTTTCATCTTGTTTTGTTTATAGTTTGTCGCTTGCAATCCTTATGAGAGCATCTAGCTTTCCGCTCTCTTTGCCTAATCGGTATTCAATTTTGAAGTTCTATTTGCCGAGGTGTTCCATCCCACTTATCTGGTGGTCGTTCAGTTCTTTCGTAGTCATGAACTGGACCAGATTCTTATCGTCAGTTAGAACTCGGACTGGATGGTCACTGTTCAGAACGTATCTCCTCCATTCCTTTAATGCTTAAACTATCGCTAATAGTTCTTTGTTCGCAATATCATAATTGCACTCTGCGGAGGTCATTATCTTGGATCAGTAAGACACTGGCCTCCATTTTCCGTCTTCGAATTGTTGCGATAGTATGCCTGAGCACACATATTTTGAGGCGTCCGTTTCGATTATTGTCCTTCAGTTTTGGTTGAAATGAACCAATATTGGCGCCGATGTTAGATGCATTCGTATTACATCATATGCTTTCTGTTCCGCTTCTCCTCATTCCGATTCCTTCTCCTTCTTTGTTAGATTATAGAGTGGTTTTTCAAGCCCGCTAAATCCCTCTATGAACCTTCGATAAATGTTGCAGAATCTCAGAAAGCATTGAACATCTGTTTTGTTGTTTGGTTTGGCCTAATCCTATATTGCTGCTGTTTTGACTGAGTCAACTTTGACCCCGCTTCGGATGATGATAAATCTGAGGTATTCCGTTTCTTCTTTATGCAATTCGCATTTCGTTGGTTTGATCTTCATTCCTGATCCTTGTATTGTAGCCATGATATTGCTGATAGCCTTCTGGTATTGTTGCATGTTTTGTGAGTAGATGAGTATGTCGTCCCAGTATACTATACAACATATGTCGAGGTACTTATTGAGTACCTTGTTGATTCATCTTTGGAATGAAGCTGGTGCATTGGTTAGCCCGAAAGGCATAACCCAATATTTGAACATTCCGCATCTTGAGACGAATGTAGTCTTCTATTCGTCTCCTGCCTTGATGCGTATATTGTGGTATGCATCCTTGATGTCAAGTTTGGTGAAGTATTTTGATGACCGTAGTTTATCCAGTGCTTCTCCAATTAAGGGTAGTGGATATCGATCTTTCTTGGTAACTGAATTGAAGGCTTTGTAGTCCACCGAGAGTTTCATTTTTCCATGTTTCTTTTTGACGAATAGTATTAGAAATCCTCCTGATGCGAAGGAGTCCCTGATCCATCCTCGCTTTAGGTTTTACTCGATGTACTTCCTAAGTTCTTCGAGCTCCGCTTCTCCTAGTAGATATAACTTCTTGTACGGAATCTCTTTTGTTTTTCCTGTTTTCGCGTCTTTGTCCAGCTGAATTTCATAATTGATTCCTGGTCTTCCAGGTGGTAGCTCCTCAGCTTCCTCTTCTTGGAATAAGTTCATGAATTGATGATATTCCATTGGAATCAATTTTTTCCATGCCATTTTGCTTTGGTATTTCTTATCTTAGATTGCTAGTTCCGTGCTGATGTTGATTTTCGCTAGGACTGCTTTTTGGTCTTCGTATGTCCATTTGAGAATTCCTATTGTATCTCCTCTTCAATAGTACCGTCCAAAGTGTGTCCTGTGATATCTTTGATCTCGATGATTTTTGTTGTATCGGGCTGGTTTTGGTCCAGGTTTCCAAATCCCTTGTCTCCTCTTGTGGTTTCTTCAAGTTGATCAACTTCGTACAGCTCCTCTTTGTTGATTTTTTCGATGATCAAATGTGCAATTCGATCATCTTTTTGGACTTTGTAGTCCTCTTGAGCTAGGTTGGCCAGGACCACTTTGATTTTACCTGTATAGTCGACATCGATCACCCCTGCCATGGTCATTGTAACTGGTACGGGTACTTGGTTATTGATTTTATTTTATGTTTTGTTTTAAGTATCGCTTTGATACTTGGTTTGTTTTAAGTATCGTTTGATACTTGGTTTTGTTTTATGTTTTGTTTTAAGTATCGCTTTGATACTTGGTTTGTTTTAAGTATCATTTGATACTTAGTTTTGTTTTATGTTTTGTTTTAAGTATCACTTTGATACTTAATCAGTTTTACCAAAGTGTATCGATAGATACCTTTGATTAGTTTCATTCATGCTAGACATGAACAGATTTGTGTATTTAAAGACCGCCTGTTTCTACAATAGAAAAGGCAGACTCCGACAGACAGTATTTCAATATACTTGGTTGAACGGTTACTTCTTTGTTCCTTAGTACACCCTTGAAGCCTCCTTTAGTTCTCAGCTCTCACCTCCTGTCTTGAAGAGCAGGCCACCTGCCAACTATCGTACCTATTACTGATAATGTGTTTAGCACCTTGTGACCACGTTACACTGCATCTCGGTAAACTTTGCATGTAAAGTTTCTTCTTCCGCTTCTCATACGGTGTCGAGTAGACTACAGGTGAACTGTTGAGATATTGTGTCGCACATTGTTCGCTTGTAAAGGTCATCTCGTTCGCGTTCCAATCGCTTGTCGGATTATCTTTTCGCAACCATGGCATCCCGAGGACTATTTCATGGTTCTTGAGATCTGCTACCTGAAAGGTTGCCGTTTCCCTATGGCTGTCAATGTCCATAGGTACTGTCGCCGCATGCGTTATATGACCCATTCCGCTAGGCTTTCTATCCGCTAGGTAGACTTATCTTGCTTTCTTTGCTTCTTTGGTGTGGAGGCCGTATTTGTCGCAGATTTCCTTGTTGATGAAATCTTCAGTAGTCCCGGAGTCGAGTATTGTATATATTGTTGTTTCTTCGTCTTTTTCGTTGTAGATCTTCATCTTGATCATCACATGATCTCCATCTTCTTCTCCTCTTTGCGTGTGTAGTGCCGTATAGTACTTTGCTAACTTGATGGGTTTTCCGGGTCCACATCTTGGGTCTCCCAGACCACCATTTACTGCGGACCCTTGTCGTTTTCTACCGGTATATCTTCTGCAATTATTTCACAAATGTGGCTCCATTTTTAAGCTTGCAAGCGATTATTTCCAGCAGCTCTGGTCTCTTAGTCTCCACTGTTGGGCCGGCTTCTGTATTCTCATATCTGATATCCTGCTGTTCCACACCTTAAGTACAGTTTCCTGTTCATCCTTCTAGCGTATTCTTCTTTAAACAGGTTAAGGGCTGGTCCTGCCCTTGATTTGTCCAATTCCATTGGCTCACCTGGTGGTAATGCTCGACTTTCACCTCGAGCTGCTTGTGGTTTGAAGGTTCCGTCCATGATTCTGGATGATTGGGCCAACCTGTGTGCTATAATGTTTACTGAGTTGTTTCGAACCATGTTTAGCTTGCTTTCCTTATCAATGGCCTATCTTGCAAATTGTTTTGCTGTGATGTAACACGAGTCGGAGATTCCCCACGCTTCTCGGAGTCTTTCACTACAGTTTCTCGGGAGGAGGATGTAGAGGGTAGCATGATCAAATTCGGACTTGTATTCCAATAGTTGGCATTTGTTCCAGTATGCCGAAAAGGTTTGTTTTCCTTGTTGGAGTTTTTGCAGCTTTTGTCTTGCTGTCCCTTTAGTATTAGGATCCCAGAATTGTTCGAAGAGTGTCGCCTTGAACTCCTTGTACGTGACCCATTCCCTCTGCTTCCTTCCATCTTGGAAGGACATAATCCATTGCCCTCCAAGTCCTCTTAATAGAGATTCCACATATGGAATCTTGATCTCATCTTGGTGTTCTCCATATCTTATAACGGCAAAATACCCTTCGCATTGTGCCAGGAATATTCGTAGCTTATCTTCAGCTCCTTCGTATGTGTCCGGTTCTTTTGCTTTCGGTCGTTGGATGTTTCCTTGTCCTGTGTTTTGTGTTGCTGCTAGAAATGTCTGAACCTGATTCTCAGTCATTCCAAGTATGCTAGTGCCTGGTGGGGGAGCGACCAGGCTGGTGCCCCAGGTACTGCTGATCCTGATATGCTCTCAGGTCATTGAGTTCCTGCAGGAGAGCTATCAATTGTTGATCCTTTTTCTGGGGTTACTGGGCTCACTGCCCTCAAGTGCTCTGATGAAACGTGATCTAGGGCGTCGCTGAGTCCCCCTAGGTTAAGGTTTTGATGGTCACTGTCAATATCTCCTTCCCAGTCAGGGTTGAAGGATGCCGTCTTGTATTGTTTAGTGTCGCACTAGGTGACACTTTGTAATATAATGATTCCTCCATGGATAGTTAGTTCTTGGCGATGGGGAACGATACTTCTCTTCTTCTAGTTCTTGCCTTAGTCTTATGATAGCACTAGGCCTCTGCCTACGTTATCGATAGTACAAGACCTCTGTCTTCTACTGGGAATACCAATCGTAAGCTTTCTCTAACTCTTCTTCGTAAAGAGCTTTCTTTGGCGTAACTATAACATTGCAATAAAGATAAAGATGGTGAACGTGTTTTATATTCATTAAAGTAATAAGTAGGAAATCTACTTAGAACAAAGCATGAAGAACCGATCCTCCTCGGCCACATCGGGCTCCTTATATAGTATTATTCCCACTCATAGTCATGTGACCCAAAGTGGTCACATGTGCGAAACCAAATCATAATAAACTAGTCATATGACCAAAGTGGTCACATGCTTAAAACCCATAACCTCATATCGAGGTCATGTGCAAAAACTCATAAACCAATTATAACACAATAAACAAGTCATATGACTCAACTGAGTCATATGCGTGAAACCCATGACTTTATAACGAGGTCATGTGCGAAACATAAATCATATGCGCAAGGCCTACCCGCAAGGTACACTCACAAGGCATACTCACCAGGCGCATGTCCCATGACTCATATTTGAGCCATGTGCGAAAGCATCATAAATCCCACACATAATAAATCATATGAGTCGAATGAGTCATATGTGTAAAACAATTACATACCTGTGACTCATAACCATGTGTCACATGAAAACCTTTTCCTCGCCAAGCCACATTTGTGACAACTATGTAAGGAGGCTAGTATGCCTGAGGAGGATAGATTCTTCATCCTTGGTTCTAAGTACTTTTCCTCCTTCTTTCACCCCTTGTCGGAACCTGAAGGTTCAGTGTCGATCCAATCAGAGTCCTTGATTTCTATCTCATGATAGACTTCAAGTCTGCAACTTCGATCACCTTTCAGGGGTATTGTTATTATACCTCTTCCTGTACTAGCTGGATGTTCTTTCTTCCTTTTACTTATCCTGTTAGTTGTTCGTCTATATCGCCTCCTCATGGTTACAATAGCTAAATGAGCTTCCACTCCCTCCACCACGTCTTGTTTACGTTTATTAGTGGTTCTGTCCCATGTCATTGAGAAGAACCTCGTCCTAGAGGCTGAAGTCTCACACCTTCGGCGTCACATCTCTGTTCTCTCTTTGCGACTTCAGCACGCTGAGAAGGAAATGTTTACCTTGTCTGCTGCCCTCGAGAATGAATGCATTATTAATTACGATTATCTCACAATGTTGGCAGCTGAAGTTCCTACCGTTATCCTCTGTTTGCCTGTCCCCTCGGTCACTTTGGTTACTATGGTGGTCTTGGCTGGAGATAGTAGAAGAGATACTGAGAATTCTCTGAGTCCAGCGGAGGAGCTCCCTTTGGGGAATGTTACGTCGCCGGTTATCCTGGCCCCTCCTATAGCTTTAGTTATAGGTAATGATATGGGTGGACTGGTTACTGATTTGTCGGGTCTAGTTGAAGTACTTGCTCCTGGTATGAGTGGGGTGGATTGTGGTATGGTGACACAAGCTGTGGTAGTATCACCTCCTTTGGGGGGGCAGGTGCCTGCGTCCTGTGTAGCTGAGCCTGAGGTTGGTCAGGGTAATACCTCTAGTGATGTCCCCCTTATGGCGGTAGGTGGTGATGAGGGTGGCCTGTCCACTCCTGTTACTAGACCTGCACCTAGGGGTGGGTAGAAAAAGAGAAACAAGAAGCATCGGGTTAAACAAGACAAGACCTCACCTGTGCCTCTTATTCCTGACTTGGAAGGGTTATCTCCTTCGCCAGTTTACTATCACAAACTGGCTACTGCAGAGTCTATGGTGAGTTTGCCACCAGTGGAGGAAGCTGAGAAGTTAGAGGAGAACTTGAATTCTTAGGTGTATTTGGCCAGGTGTCGATGGCTCAAGGACTACGTTATCCTGGATATTTTCGCTGAGGTTTTCAGATTGCACTGCTAATGTGGTACACCCTGGACTCTTTACAATGGTTCATACCCCCTCAGCTAGGGAGCCCTTAACCTGTAAGTCTGCTTTACCTCAAGTCTATGCTCTTGAGCTTTTAGGTGTTTTTTTTGTTTAGGGATGGAGGTGGGTGCCTGAGTGGTCAGCGGAGTGTCCCGAGATTATTGAGTGGGGGCACTTAGGTAGGCTTCTATTGTGGAGGAGGTTATCGCCGGGTCACATTCAGGCAGCGGTAGTGGATTTTTGTATTTTGTACAGGTTACTTGGCTAGTGGGTAGGTTGAGCTGAGGAGGATTTTCTTCACTGTTGATGGCTTTGTATTTAGTGTTCATGTTAGGGCATGGCACGAGCATGTTTGAGGTACGGAGATGGAGGTTTAGTTAGTCTATAGTTAGTAGTATCCAGGATGCGATAACCAGGTGGCCCGGCCCTGAGGCTTGTTGTATACCAGTGTTGGTAGTACCAGTTTAAATATAATTGGATTGAATTCTAAGTACTTTTCCTTATTCTTTTATCCCATGTCGAAACATGAAGGTTTGGTGTCGATCCAATCAGAGCCGTTGATTTCTCTCTCACAATAGGCTTTATGTATTTAACTTCGATTACCTTTCGGGGATATTATTATTATACCTCCTTCTATGTTTTCTGGAAGTTCTTTCTTCCTTTTACTTATTATTTCAATTAGTGGTCTCTGTCGCCTCCTCATGGTCGCAATGGCTATGCGAGCCTCCGACTCCTCTGCCACGTCTACTTTACTTTCATGGGTGGTTCTGTCTTGTCCTGTTGAGAAGAACTTCGCCTTGGAGGCCGAAGTTTCTCACCTTCGGCATCACATATCTGTTAGGAATACCAGAATCCGATACCTAGGAACCACCCTAAGTAGGGTAACCCCACTTGGAATCGGAATCTCTGGTCTCCAACACCCCCCTCTGGCTCTCTTACGGGGCCCGCACGTCATCATATATATCAATCTTAGTTGTGTCCTGTGACTATATTACCCCAGAATTGAAGGTGTTAGAATAACGCCATATACGTCGTCAACGTTTGCCTGACCTAATTCCGTTCGCAGGATATATGAGAGGGGACCTTGCGCTAGGTCTGAGAAGTAGAACGAAGTAATTCCGTCAACTACTCAGAGACTTACTTGGCTTGAAAGACATGATACCTTGGGCATGGGCCGCAAGTAACAGGATGATCTCGCACAAAGAGATGGTATCAAATGGTAAAGGATCTCTACTACAGACCAATACAGTTACATCCACCAGAAGAGTCTAGAACTCCAAAAAGACACTATCAAAGAAGCCAACGAACTTCACAGAGTGTTGCAACTGGGTTTCGGAACATGTCGTAACCATGGGGTGATTCTCAATACTACAATGGTTACTGAAACCTACTACCCAGAGAGCAACCAAGAGTTGCCGACCGAGGAATTAATTACCAATCTGGTGGAATAGCTTCCTGCGAGTTAATAGGAAGTCTTCCAGAGAAAATCTAATTGTTGAGTATGGAGTTACAAAGGATTAGAGTTAGACAACCTACAATGGTTGTAATGACGACCACCTTTGCAGATATAGCTGCGGATAAAACTGATCATTTTATCAATGGGGAAGACAATTGGAGCCAACTCAGTTCGACTTAAGAACTAGGCCATAAGTCTAAAGACTCTGCTAATTGGGATATTACTATTGGGGGCAGTACATTTCCTAAGAAGAAATATCATAATTAGCGAAGAGGGTGTGATAGTTTTCAGGGTCCACAGGTGTTCGCACCTTGGAAGAAAACTCGACGTTGCAAATTACGATTGAAGAAGTACATAGTTGTATGATAAATAGATGTAGTCTGTGAACACTCAGACGTGGAATATAAATATCGAAGTGCCTCTCAAGCTTTAGACATCATCAAGCAACGGAGAGGAGACCTTAACAATATAATATTGTTTTTACGATTCTACCCAACTTTGCCTATTTTACTGCGTGCCTAGTAGTCATAAACGAAAATAGAGTAAAGTCTGAGCCTTCCTAGACAATCTCCATCTACAGAAATGAATTTTGATTGGCCTAAACAACTTTGAAGTCTATCAAATTGTCTCCACCTAACAATATCTGTCTTCTCTCGGCGACTTCATGGCACTGAGAAGGTAACATCTACCTTGTCAGCTGCTCTGGCCTCTGAACATGATACTGTTCGTGGTTTAGTCATGGTTTTAGTGGCTGAAACTCTTCCACTTATCCTCTCTTTGCCTGTCCTCTCAGTAGCTTCAGTTACTACGGTGGTTATGATTAGGAGGAGTGGACTAGACCCTGAGAATTACCAGAGTGCAGTGGAGGAGCTCCCTCACGGGAATGTTGTGCTAGCGATTATCCCAGTCCCTCTTGCAGCTTCGGTGGTGGGGTGCAGTGTGAGTAGACTGATTCCTGATTCATCAGGTCTTGTTGAGGCGCTTGCTCCTGGTATAGGCAGTGGGGATCCTGGTATGGTGACACCCACTGTGGTGGTATTATCCTCTTCAGAGGGGCAGGTGCTGGAGTCCTGTGTGGCTGAGCCCATGGCTGATCAGGGTAACACCTCTGGTGGTGTCCCCTCTGTGGTGGTAGGTGGTGACGAGGGTAGCCTTCCCATCTCTACTACTAGACCTGTGCCCCAGGGTGAGAAGAGGAAGAAAAACAAGAATTGAAGAGTCAAGCAAGGCCAGACCTCACCTGTGCCACTTGTGCATGACTTGGAAGGGTTATCGTCTTCGCCAGTTCCCTATCGCGAACTGGCTACTACAGAGTCCACCGCTGGTCTACCGCCAGTGGCGGGAGCTGAGGAGTTTGAGGACAACTTAAAAGATTCTTGGGTGTGTTCGGCCAGGTGTCGATGGCTCAGGAACTATGTGATCCTGGCTGCTTCCACTGAGGTTTTCGGATTGTGCTGCTACTGTCGTGCCCTCCAGTTTCTCAACTACCGTTCGTACCCCCTCAGCTAGGGAGTCCTCACCCAGTAAGTTGGCTTTCCCTATGGTCTACGTGCTTAGGTGTTGGGTGTTTCTTTTGTTTAGGGATGGGAATGGGTACTCGGGCAGTCGGCAGAGCGTTCAGAGATCATTGAGTGAGGACCCTCAGGATGGTTTCTATTATATAGGAAGTTATCATGGGGTAATATTCAGGTGGCGGCAGTGCACCTTTGTATTTTGTACAGATAACTTGGCTGGCAGGTAGGCTGGACTGAAGAAGACTTTTTTTTACCGTTGATGGCTTTGTATTTAGTGTTCGTGTTGAGGCATAGCATGGACATGTTTGAGGTATGGAGTTAGAGGTTTAGTTAGTTCATAGTTAGTGGTATCAGAGATACAACAACCTGAGGACCCAGCTCTAGGGCTCGTTATATGCCCGTGTTGGCAGTACCAGTTTAAATATAATTAGATTAAATTCTAAGTACCTTTCCTACTTCTTGCACACCATATCGGAAGTGAGCACCCCAAGACTTTACCTTATTTCACTCAGAATAAATACTTCATCCTTGATTTTTTATTTGTGTTTTTCATTTGATCCATTAGTTAGAAGTTAGATGTTCTCGCTTAGAAGATACTTCAGTGTGAGCTATCCGTGGTCTGGTCCCAGTAATCATGGAGTGTAGTTTAAGTAAGGATGGCATTTTCGACAGCCTCCTCTTCCGTGGATTCTCCCCCCCTTTAAGGATATTATCTCCTGTTCGGTTTCACTCCAACTCCTCTTTCTCGCTTGAGACGGTCTGTGCTGCCTTGTCTCTTGTACCTGCTACTAAGTCTGACTGTGGCCTTATCCCTAGAACTATACGGTCGTATGTTGCACCTAAAGGGAATTTTAGTTTCCTACAGTTTCACCACTGTTACAGATATCAAAATGCAGTGAACCCACAGTTTGATCATTTGGTTCGGCAGATGGTCACTGATGCGATAGTTGCTATAATGAAAGAAGTGGAGGATTTGGTGAAAAGTTTCCAAATTGGAAGAGGCTGTTCAGCCACATCTGGCTTGAACAAAAACTCAATCACAGAACTCTTTATTCAGTTCAACTCTGATCATGGCTCGGCATATTCTCCAGCCCCCGTACCTTCCCCCTCTAACGATTCTCAGGCTATTGTCCCTGTGTCCTCTATCCCTTGAGTAAACGACAAGTCGGCTATGACTACAGTCGAGACTAGCTCTTGATTGGCTACTCCTCCTCTCGCTAGGGATATCCAAAGTAAGATGCTCAAGTTTCATCCTTCAGGCTCCTGCCCATGAGACCAGCTCATCTACCTCCTCATTTCTAGCTGGGATATTATCTGGCGAAAGGGCTCTCTATGAAATTCCTAGGTTCGGAATAGATAATCCTGGGAATGGGGACTACAACCTCCCTACTGCTGGAAGGTACCATCTTACACAGTCGGCATCACCTCCCAAACGATCTGCTGCCCCCATACTCAGTCCTCAGTTTTTGAGAGCCATCAACGTCGATGATGGACAAAATAAATAGATCATACTGACCCTCCCTGGCCTGCCCCTTGACTTTTATCATGGACGCTTGGCCATTCTCTCCCCTGTGGTACTCCCATCAACAATTGAAGCCACATCTCCCTCTCTACCTCTGTTGGTAACCAAGGATGTCCTACCCACCTCTGAGGTGTTGGCCAGAGACACTCCCATGAGTCTGGACGAGGGATGCAACTCTGAGGTAACTGGTATGGGCTATAGCCTCCACGTCCCATCCCCAGCAACAACATCGTCACCACTGTCTCTTGACTGAAGCTAGATTTCGTCAATTGAAGGTTGTCTGGAGGATATCTGGGAACCTCTCATGACACCTAAAACCTGTTGGAAGTTCAACTCTCGGATACCCAGGTTGAGGCCATGAATGCTGCTGTGGCCCAGGTAGACTTGATCATGGCAGGCATTTATGAGATGTTGGATGCAGGTAGGACTCTCTCCCTGGGACCCCACTTGGGTAGAATAATTAGATTCATGTTGGAAGGCCTGGAGGAGTTCCGCTCTAGTAACAGTCAGCCCCTGCTCTCCTCGGAATCCGGATCGATTGAGGATGACATAGTGCATGATGTCCAGACTTGGATGAACAATGGCCCTGCATTTGGGAATGAAAAACTAGAAGGCAGGGTGAATTACAGGAGCTAGGTACACCTGCTCGAACGGGATGTAAAAGCGCTGACTGAGATTGTCAGCAGATAAGAGGAAGAGATAGAGACCCTGCAGGGTAAGTTGTCCTCAAACAGTCGCCCCCTTCCCATTGTACCCTGCAATACCACCTCTGTTTCTTCCGAGACACTACAACCCCTTGCCTCTTTTAAAGGAAAGAAGACCACTACCACTGCACCTACTGCTAAAGCCTCCTTTACAAAGGTAGTAAAACGGATGGCATATGTGCTCAAACCTCCTACCGCTCAAGAAGGGCAGACACCCTCTGCCCACCGTATATTGGTAGCCTCCTCCCACCAGTCCAGCAGTGGCAGCTCCTCCAGTGATGGTGGGGTAGTGCTGTATGTAGCTAGTAGTGGTAAAGGCAAATCTGCCCACTGGGAGAAAGAAGATAGAGGGGGAGAAGGGAAGGAGGAGAGAAGGAGACGCGGCAGGTACCTGAGTGGTACTACTAGAAGAAGAAGAAAGGCTACTGGAGAGTCTGGTAGTAAGAAGGAATTGGTGACCTCAGCTAAGACTCAGGGGAAGAGCACAG
This sequence comes from Tuber melanosporum, assembly GCF_000151645.1. NCBI lineage: Eukaryota > Fungi > Ascomycota > Pezizomycetes > Pezizales > Tuberaceae > Tuber > Tuber melanosporum. The sequence goes on along the minus strand of NW_003298808.1, from coordinate 1,065,436 downwards.
ACAGGCAGGAACCAGCTCCCATGACTATGGCGCCTGTTACTCTACCGGTTCTGTCTAGACCCACAGGCATGGCCAATATCAAGGTAGCCATGGCTCCTGCATGGCGAGAGTAGCGATGAGTCCCGATGGGATCTCTTGTCCTACTCAACTCACTACCGATACTACCACAATAGTTGCTGACCCTGGATGCTAGGAGGAGGCATGTCACTATGTGGTTTGCTACCTGTAAAGAGGTTGACCTGCCAGAGGGTATTCACATCCAGGCAATCCAGAACTGGATTAACACAACCTTCTCCAACAAGGAAAAGATTTAGGGCAACACTCCTTACATCCATACTTGTCATGTCCGGCCTGAGATTGGATATATCATATTAATCCTGGCAGTGCACTCTGTTACTAAGTTAGATAACCGGCTTGACAAGACCAGGCTGGACCTGCTAACAGAATTGTCACTCCCGGAGTTTAAGTTCCAGAGCAATCTGGAAATGGTAAAGATTTTTGTTTCTAGAGTCCTGCTTGCTGACACTGGATGAGGATAAATTTGGAGGGTCAAGGGATAGATTGGAAGTGTGGCGTTTGATGGCATCTGTACTGACTTGGAGCAATCAGACACAGGTGTAGTTACTGTTTCCCGGACAGATATTATGAAATCTATCCATGCTATAGGATAGGTTAATGCTACCACATGTGGTATCCACTTTGTGGTCAAAAAGAATGAGACCATCAGGAAAAGATTGACTGAATAAAGGATTAGGGGACAAGGAGGAGCTCGCAGCGTCTGGGTATTTGAGAGGCATTGGCCCCTTAAGGTAAGTAGTAAGTATTTGGAGACCGGCTACTTTGAGGCTATATGTGGTCACCCCTCCCCCCCCCGCTGCTATTTTTGCTTTGAAGAACACTTCTCCAAATAACACATATGCAGCAAGCTTGCATGCTCTAGAGGCGTGGGCCAGGCTTATTGAAGCACTAGGAGATAATGCCGGTTTTGCGATTGGATAGACCACTTCAATGGATATAAACAATGTGTGGGAGTCAAGTCATCATCTCCAATTCTACCTTCCTTGCTACCCTGGCAGGTTGTAGCCTCACTAGCGGAACCTACTAAGAAACTGGAGCAACAGGAGGGACAGGTAAGAAAGGCCCGGAGAAGATGCCACAGTCGAGGAAGGTCCCTGATACCAAGACTGGTTGAAATGAGCAGTAATGAGAAGTAGTCGAAATCGAGTACTGGCATTTGATTTATCTTTCTTTGTTGATTTGTTTTGTATTGTTGAATCTCCAGTAGATCTGCAGGGACAACATATACCTATAGATACTGATGAGTGGGATTTGTTTTCCATTGTTAAGAAGTCAGTTGTTGAGGTATTTGTTTGATCCCATGATTGTGGGATCTTGGAAATGGTTAGGCACGGGAAGAGAAGTGCCTATGTTGGTTATTGGGAAAAAGGGATAAGGAGGGTACTTGCCACAGATAAGGAGGGTACTTGCCACAGTTTACTTTTGACCTAACTATACTAAAGACCAGTTTGTTTATTGGTTGGATCAACTCAGGAAACTGGACATTGTATTTGGTGACTTCAATGCCAGATATCAAGATCGAGTCCCCAACACAGACCACAACAACACAGGCAGACAGTGGCTATAGTGGTGGTTCACAGCCCCAACTCGCGATATGAACATGGTCCTCCCAACTGTGTCAACCTTTTATGATATTTCTAGAATTGACCCGTGCCTGCACCAGACACTGTAGGTAAGGCATCGGTACCTAGACACTGCTGACTGCAAGCAAAGTGCTCAATTCTTTAAATTAATGGTTGACCTCCCTGACAACATCAAGCATGAGAGGCCTGAAATATGTTTCTGAGGTACTAGTCACGCTATTGGTAATAAGTACGATAGTCGACAGGTGGCCTGCAATACCAGAGAGGAGGTGAAAGCTGAGAACTAAAGGAGAGTTCGAAAGGTGCACTGAGGAATAAAGAAGTGACCATTGAATCAAGTATATTGAAAGGCTGTCTGTCAAAGTCTACCTTTTCCATCGTAGAATCAGGGGGTCTTTAAATACACAAATCTGTTTATGTCTAGCATGAACGAAACTAATTAAAGGTATCAATCGATACACTTTGGTAAAACTAATTAAGTATCAAAGCAATACTTAAAACAAAACATAAAACAAACCAAGTATCAAAGCGATACTTAAAACAAAACATAAAACAAACCAAGTATCAAACAATACTTAAAACAAAACATAAAACAAATGAAGTATCAAAGCGATACTTAAAACAAAACTAAGAACCGAGTACCGGTACCAGTTACATTCCCCGAAACAAAATAACTGTTTTAACAAACAAAACTTAGTAATTGTCAAAAGCAGAATCTGAGAAACTAAAAGCTTCAGTCTCTCCTATGAGTTCTTCATCATAGGTATCACACCAGGGATAAGAAGAAATCCTAAGAAAATATTGAGACTCAAAGAAATGCAGATCATGGTAGTCACGAATACCAGATTCATGCTGTACATCTACCTAAGCGTTATTGCAATCAGGACAGTAGTCTACCCAGAGGATGGTGAAGTAGTCTGCAAGTTGGATAATATCGCAGTTTAACAACAGTCCAACAATCTGTTATCGCAGCCTTACATTGAGTTCCACATAGTTTGACATCATTATGGTATTTGGATGGTAAATGGTGACTTGACAAGGTTATCGAGAACTTGTTCCATAGTTTGGTTTTCTTCATCGCTGCTTTCAAATTCCGACTCAAAGTATGGTGCCTAAAACCTATCACTAGCCTCGAGTTCAACCTGCCATCGCTCAGTTTCTGGCATCATTGGTGTCCAGTACATTGTGATGTAATTGATTATTGGAGAGAGGGATTCATTTGGCATGTTGTCTTTCCACCATTTGTTTACCATATCCATACTATGCTCCAGTCCTACTAGTAGTTTCTAGCTGTTTTCACTTGTTGGGTATCCTTTCTATCTGACCAGGAACCAATCATTTCCATGCCAAAGGCCGTGGTCTCAGATTTCTTCAACTTCCCATTTATCCTTCTTATCAATAATGATTAGTGCGGGTCGAGAGTGGGTTCTTCTAGGGAACATGGAGTTGTCATTTGGGTGGAACTGCTTGACAGCCAAGGCGTAGAAAACAGCAGTATTGTAGCAGTACATGGGTCTATCTATCTGGACCGTGTAGTTTTCTGTATGCTTGTCAAAGAATAATACCTTGAAAGGTCCTCGCTATCGGGGTTGTAGTTTCTTGCTGCGTCCAACATTGGTAATAAACATGTTTCCGTGCACCATAAGCATATCACCTGGGGGAATAAGAACATACTTGCGCCATCGCTTCTGAGCAGTAGTGGTACTCCGCAATTGGGCACCTTTAACAGCTTAGCAGACATCATTCTGGATAGCTTGATGGAGGTTTAAGTGATCATCAGAGATGGAGATTGAGGAATTCTTGAATAGTGTTGCAGGTAGGAGAGGGTATTGGCGGCCGAAGACTGCCTTGTGTGGAGATATTCCCAAGGTGTCTGAATATCCGGCGTTAATATATGCAGTAAGCTCAGTGAGGGCTGGTTCCCAGTTGGTCTGTCATTCATTGATCATGTTCCTAATTCCGGTTTTCACTTCGCTAATCTTTCGTTCTGCATGGCTATTAGTCACATGATATCCAGCAGTAGTCATAATATGGTTGATTCCATGGCATGTCATGGTTTGTTTCTAAATTCTAGTGGTGAAAAAGGAATCAGCATCACTGACAATAGATAATGCGTATCCATACAGGGTAAACAGGTATTACTAGAGGTGGTTCCAGGTGATTTTAGAGGAGTTGGTGACCTTCATCGGTATGAGCCATGTGTATTCAGAAAACCGAACCACTGCTGCCAAGATAGTATCATATCCAGCGGACTTGTTGAATGATCCTGCGAAATTGACAGCATAGGATTCAAATCTTTCGCAATGTAACTGAAGGGTATGCACTTTTGCTTCAGGGAGTTGTATTCCTTCCTTATTTGGCTTGTAGAGTTCACATTGTTTAACGAAATCGCGGAAGTCCTTTCACATTTCAGGCCAGTAAACATATTCTGAGGCATATTGGAGGTTGCGGTCCGCACTATGGTGTTCTTTGTTGTGGAATTCGGTAATGACATATTCCCTAATGGTCTTCCCATTGAACATATGGCCTTTCGGGACATACAGGTAATGTTCACCATAACGGGTGCTGGTGTAAACCATTCCATTGGATATGTTGTAGGAGGTGAGATCTCTATGTCAAGAACGATTCAAAGCTTTGAAATAGATTAGGTCATGGTGGTATCCTGCTATCATCTGGCTTCGAAAAGTGGAGGTTAATTCCTCAGTAGTTGATCTAACATCTTGTTCATCCTCAATAAGAGATCCTCTTGTCAGTTCGATAGGGTCTTCCTCTTCTTCAAAGGTTTTATAGAGCTGTCAGCGATGCTCAAGAATGGTGGGTAGCATGACAGAGACGATAGTTTCGTTATTGTACACTAGCAGAGGTCCACCAAATAGTGGTCGTGAATCCATCATGGGAGATGAAGATGGCAGAGCTGACTGTGGAGGGTACAAAGAGGATATTGCGTCCATGTAGGATGCTGCTTCTTTGAGTTGTTCAAGATCTTGGTATCATCTTGGAGTAGGATTAAGAGTAAGTAAAGGTTGAATCGACCCATCATTGATGTCATCCATCATCTATTGTTCTTCTTCTTCTTCTTCTTCTGCAGTGTCGAAGCTGGTGTCTTTGGAATCTTCAGCAGAGGTATAGTATGGTCATTTGTATCTGTTACCAGATTTAATTTCAGTCTGGTGAAAGGAGCAGGTATCAAGGTAACAATAGGACCAGTGGAGTCTGCTTTGTTCAAGCTCATGAGGAGGTGTGCTGTGGAGGGTCCAATTATCTTTCTATTCGTCATCGATATCTTTTCCTCATTCTGTTCCAGAAGCTCTATACATGATATAAGAGAAAAGATTGGAGGGAGGGACAGTACTGGCAGTAGCCAACGATGGTTCTTGTTCATAGGAGGTGTTGTCAGGGCTATTGTCACGAACGTGACTTAGCGAGGAAAGGGTTTTTCACGTGACACATGGTTATGAGTCACAGGTATGTTATTGTTTCATGCATATGACCTATTCGGGTTATATGATTAGTTATGTGTAGGATTTGTGATGCTTTCGCACATGGCTCAAGTATGAGTCATGGGACATGCGCCTGACGAGTATGCCATACAAGTGTGCCTTATGGGCAAGCCTTGCGCATATGATTTATGTTTCGCACATGACCTCATTATGATGTCATGGGTTTCGTGCATATGACTCAGTCGAGTCACATGACTTGTTTATTGCGTTATGATTGGTTTATGAGTTTTGCACATGACCTCGCTATGAGGTTATGGGTTTTGAGCATGTGATTACTTTGGTCATATGACTAGTTTGTTATGATTTAGTTTCGCACATGTGACCACTTTAGATCACATGACTAAAGGCGGAAAGAACACTATATAAGGAGGCCGATGCGGCCGAGGAAGATAGGTTCTTCACGCTTTGTTCTAAGTACTTTTCCTACTTATTACTTTAACGAATATAAAACACCTTTACGAACTTTATCTTTATTGCAACAATATCATTACGACAAGAAGTGCTCGTCACAAAGACGAGTTAGAGAAAGCTTACGATAGGCGTTTCCGATAGAAGACAAAGGTCTTGTATTATCGGTAACGTAGGCAGAGGGCTAGAGCTATCATAAGACAAAGAGAAGAAGAAAGACAGGAAGAGAAGTATTGTTCCCCGTCGCCAAGCACTAACTATCCAAAGAGGGATCATTACAGCTATCTTCGCTTTGTCTTGTATAGTCATAAACAAGAGCAGAGTCTGTGAGTATTTGGTTCTCATAATGGTGGGAGAGAGCATCAGCTAAATAGTTGATTCTTCCAGGAGTATAGATGATTTTTGCATCGTATTTGCTGATTTCTCCTATCTATTGTATTCTTCTTCTTCCAGGGACCTTTTACGTCTTAAGATTCGTGAGAGGTTGATGGTTAGTAACAATGATAAAGGTATTGTCTATTAGGATGTGGTTGAAAGCACCAAGAGCATTGATCACTGCAAAGGCTTCCTTGTCTGTGGTTCCATAGTTCATCTGTGAATTAGTGAACTTCTTGCTGTGTAATGTAACTGGTCTTGCCATCTCATGCAAAGCTCCTTGTCCAGCCCATGCTTCAACCCCAATATCTGATATGGCAGTAATCAGCTATATCAGGTCAGGTTTACTGTAGTCAATAGGCCATATAACATCGGCATTCATAATCAATTCCTTAATATTAGTACATGCTTAGTTATGTGTGTGGGTCCAGACAAATTCCGCATTGCCGGTAAGGTCTATGAGTAGTGCTATCACATTAGCGTGATGTGGTAGAAACTGAGAGATATAGTTGACTAACGCTAAGAATCGCATGAGTTCTTTTTGATTTCGGGGTGTTGTCCATTCTATTAAACAGGATATCTTTTCAGGAGCTGCATCTATTCCTTTATCATCTATTACATGTCCCAGGATATAGAGTTTGTCAGCAAACAGAATTGACTTGTTTCTGCTAGTGTAGAACTTAGCTTCCCTTAGTTTGATACAAACCAAACCTATATGATAGGCATGTTCTGCTTCGGAGTTTGAGAAAATGAGGATATCGTCAATGTAAACCCATACAAAATGGTGGGAATATTCGCTTAGGAGGTTTTCCATAATTTACATGAAGGTAGCAGATGCATTTATATCATGGTGTAATATAACTCGGCTAATGAAACTTCCAAAGGGTGTTTTAAAACAGTTATAGCATTTGCTTTCTGGATCTAACCTTGTCTGAAAATATGCATCGCTTAGGTCACTCTTGCTTCAGAACCTAACCCATCCTACTGCCTTCAGGATTTGGGTTTGGTTTGAGATAGGGGAACTATCCATAACTGTGTTTTCATTCTATAGTTTGAGGTTAACCAGGGGGCGGATTCTTTTGCCATCTGCTCTGTGTTGGACAAACATAGGTGCAGCACCTGGCACTTCTACTCAGTAGATGACTCCTCTTCTTTGTCGCTGGTTTATCTAGTCACATAGTGGGTTTTTGTATGCGTCAGGGATGGAGTAGGTTGGTTGGTTCTTAAGATTAGAGAGGTCTCGAAGGCAGACATGGTGGTTCACTTCCCTCATAGGTGATTGTTCTTCAGGGATCTGATCAGGGAAAACATCAGAGTACTCATCCAATAGGCGTTGGGCAGTTGCTTCACAGACTGCGGCTTGGTACTCTCCGCTTGTTGGTTTGCATGAGACTCTGACCTTCTGATCTGGGAAATGGATGGTTGATTCCCCATATCTGATTATAGCTTCGTGGTGGTTCAGGAATGGCATTCCTATTAGGGCATTGTATTTGGCTAGGTTTCCAACTAGGATCTCCAGGGGGATAGGACAGTGGAACCAAGTCGGATAGTTGCACTACAAGTTTTATGGCTTGTAGATCATGATTTTTTTACTGCCATATTGACTGGTATGGGCTGGTTCTGATCTTGGGTTGGAAGTTCATGGACAGAGACAAAGGCATTACTGATCATGTCTCTTCCAATTATGCCAGTGTCGAATAGGACTCGAGCCCTTTTGCCATTGATCAGAATAGTATCTTCCAGGGTGGTGGGTGCTTTGGATGTAGCTAGAGGTTCGACAATGTTGCATCCCATATTGATATATCCGATATGGATTTCCTCATATTGCCTACATTGCATATCATCACTATCGCTTTCAATGTTATGAGCTGATGCCTCTTGCTTAATCGCCTTTCCTTTTTCCTTCTTCATAGGACAGTTCTTTGCCATGTATCTTATTTTTCTGCATTCAAAACATTCTCCCTTCTGTCATGTCGATTCTTTGCAGGATTTTGGTTTCATTTTGCAAACCCGTGGGATATCTTTTTCAGAGTTGTTGGAGGGCTTATGTCGTAGTTGCCTATTACTGCTAGAGGATGTCTGTGTCTTGTATGCCTTGGTTTCATGGAGGATAGTGTCCTTTCGTTCTGCTCTTGCGATTATTAGTGATAGATCATTGTCATCTTCCTTGAGTGGCTCTACCTCTCATCAAAGGGTAGGGTGCATGGCATCATAGAATCACTGCTTAAGGATATAATTGGAGATGCTTCCTTTCTTCATTCGGTCCTTATACATCAGGAGATCTGTAGCTACATTTGTGATTCTTTTAACATGCATTCCATTGACCTGTTGGAGCTGGTTGAATTTGTTGTATAGGAGGTCATTCATAATAGAGTATTGGAATTGGCCTTTGAGGTAATCAAGAACAGTGGATTCTCTAAATCTTACATTTCCACCGTATTCCTTATAGCATTGGTGGTATGCATTGGTGGCCTTTCCTTCGCAGAATGATCCAATGTATAGTCCAGATGTGGGGTTCTAAACATCTTTCCCTTGAAAGAGAAGGTAGTGTGTGAGTTCAGTTGTCTATCAATCAAAAGCTTCAGGTTTGAGGTCTTTTCCTTCTCCTGTAAACTTAACCGGGAGGTGGAGTATGAACTTAGGGGGTTCAAATGCTTCAGCTGCTTCCTCTTCTTCAGACTGAGCCCGAGAGGTTCCTCCTCTCAAAGGTCCTGCTCTTGGACTAGCCATATATGATTCGCTACTGGTTTTGGGGTCGTTAAGAGGTTCAAAGGAAGGCTTCTTTACTGGAGTAGGTGGAAATTCTGCTGGAGGTTGTGGGGCTTCCATGTTCGCAGGTTCTCCAGGCTCTTTAGCAGAGCACAGGGGTTGTTTCTTTCTTGTAAAGACTTGCCACGAGATTTGTTTCCCACTCCTGGTCGTCAATGACTCTAGGTTGGTTTTGAGATGAAGCCGAATATGCCGTGATTCTGCCGCTTTTCTCCACGAGCATTCTGAGGTGGATATCAATAGGTTGATCGGGCCTAAATCCAGAGACAGGTTCTTAACCACTTGCTAGTATTAAAAAAATGTAACGTGTTTGCGAGGTGCTAGTCACCTTATCAGTAATAGGTATAATAGTTGTTTAGTCACGGGTATGTTATTGTTTCACACATATGACTCATTCGAGGCATATGATTTGTTGTGTGGGATTTGTGATGCTTTCGCACATGGCTCAAATATGAGTCATGGGACGTACGCCTGACGAGTATGCCTTGCGAGTGTGCCTTGCGGGTAGGCCTCATGCATATGATTTATGTTTTGCGCATGACCTCGTTATAAGGTCATGGGTTTCACGCATATGACTCAGTCGAGTCATATGACTTATTTATTGTATTATGATTGGTTTATGAGTTTTTGCACATAACCTCACTATGAGGTCATGGGTTTTGAGCATGCGACCACTTTGGTTATATGACTAGTTTGTTATGATTTGGTTTCGCACATGTGACCACTTTGGGTCACATGACTATGAGTGGGAAAAACACTATATAAGGAGTCCGATGTGGCCGATGAGGATAGGTTCTTCACGCTTTGTTCTAAGTACTTTTCCTACTTATTACTTGAACAAATATAAAACACTTTTACGATCTTTATCTTTATTGCAACGATATTGTTACACCAAGGAAAGCCCTTCACACAGAAGAGTTAGAAAAAACTTATGATATGCATTTCTGATAGAAAACAAAGGTCTAGTACTATCAGTAACTTAGGCAGAGGCCTAGTGCTATCGTAAGACAAAGAAAGAAGGAGAAGAAGAAGAGAAGTATCGTTCTCCATCGCCAAGAACTAACTATCCGAGCAGGGATCATTACATTACAAAGTGTTACCTAGTGCAACACCAAACGATACAAGACGGCATCCTTCAACTCAGACTGGGAAGGAGATATCGACATCGACAATCAAAACCTTAACCTAGGGGGATTCAGCGACACCCTAGATCATGTTTCAGCAGAGCCCTTAAGGGCAGCAAGCCCAGTAACTACAGAGAAAGGATCACTAGTCAACAGCTTTCCTGCAGGAACTCCATGACCTGAGAGAATGTCGAAATTAGCAGTACCTGAGCCACCAGCCCCAGACGCTCCCGCATCAAGTACTAGCATACTTGAAATGACTGAAGATCAATTTAAGGCATTTCTAGCAGCAATACAAAATACAGGACAAGGAAATATCCAGTAATCGAAAGCAAAAGAACCCGACACATACGAAGAAGTCAAAGATAAGCTACGAATATTCGTGGTGCAATGCGAAGGGTATTTTGCCGTTAAGGGATATGGAGAACACCACGATGAGATCAAGATTCCATATGTTGAATCTCTGCTAAGAGGACTCGCAGGACAATGGATCATGCCCTTCCATGATGGAAGGAAGCAAAGAGAATGGGTCACATATGAGGAGTTCAAGGTGACACTCTTCGAACAATTCGGAGATCCCAACGTCAAAGAGACAGCAAGACAAAAGCTGGAGAAAGTTCAACAAGGAAAACAGATCTTTTCGACATACTGGAACGAATGCTGATCATTTGAATACGAGGCAGAGTTTGATGATACTAGTCTCTACATCATCCTCCTGAGAAACTGTAGTGAAAGACTCCGAGAAGTGTGGAGAATCTCCGACATGCATTACACTACAGCAGAATGCATTTTACAAGGTGGGCTATTGATAAGGAAAGCAAGTTAAACATGGTTCAAAACAATTCAAGAAACACTATAGCATACAGAGTGGTCCAATCATCCAGGAACATAGATGGAACCTTCAAACCACAAGCAGCTCAGGGTGAAAGTCGAGCATTACCACTAGGCAAGCTAATAGAATTGGACAAATCAAGGGCAGGACCTGGTCTGAACCTGTCTAAGGAAGAATCCGCCAGAAGAATGAATGGGAAACTCTGCTTAAGATGCAGAAAAGCAAGACATCAGATACAAGAATGCAAAAGCCGACCCGACAGTAGATACCAAGGGAGCAGAGCTGCTGGAAATAATCGCTTCCAAGTGCAAAAGAGGAGCAACATTCCCAAAATAATCGTAAAAGATATACCAGCAGAAAAGGACAAGGGTTCCCAGTTAACGGTAGTCTGGGAGACCCAAGATGTGGACCTGGAAAACCCATCAAGTTAGCAAACTACTACACAGTACTACACTCGCAAAGAGGAGAAGAAGACAGAGATCATGTGATGATCAAGATGAAGATATACAACGAAAAAGACGAAGAAACAATAATATATGCAAAGCTCAACTCCAATGCTACCGAAGATTTCATCGACAAGCAGATCTGCGACAAATACAGCCTCCACACCAAAGAAGCGATGAAAGTGAGACAAGACTACCTAGCGGATAGAAAGCCAAGCATAATGGGTCCTATAACCCATACGGTGACAGTACCTATGGACATTGACAGCCATAGGGAAACGGCAACCATTCAGGTAGCAGATCTCAAGAACCATGGGATAGTCCTCAGGATGCCATGGTTGTAAAAACATAATCCCACTATCGATTGAAACGAGAACAAGATGACCTTTACAAGTGAACTATGTATGACACGATAACTTAACAGTTCGCCTATGGTCGGCTCGACACCAGTACAAGAAGCTGAAGAAGAAACTTTGCATTCAAAGTTTACCGAGATGCTGCAAGATAAGAGAATCCGGATACAAAAACTCGTCCAAGAGGTAAAAGTGCCTACCAAGGGTTCCAAAGAGGCAACAGGATACCACCTGTATGCTAACGAAGGAATCAGGATACCTGCTAACGGGCAGGCAACGATAGCGACAGGAATAGCCATCGGACTACCAGAAAGCACCCATGGACGGATAGCACCCTGCAGTAGTCTAGTAGTCAAACATCGACTCATGACCATAGTAGGGGTAATCGATGTCAACTATACAGGTGAAATCAAAGTGCTCCTGGCCAACCTGGCTCAAGAGGACTACAAAGTCTAAAAAGGCGATCAAATCGCACAGTTGATCATCGAAAAAATCAATGAAGAGGATTTGTACAAAGTAGATCAACTGGAAGAAACCACAAGAGGAGATAAGAGATTTAGAAGCACAGACCAAAACCAGCCCTATATAACCAATATAATCGACATCAAAGAGATCACAGCACAAGTCTTTAGACGGTACTATCAAAGAGGAGATACAACAGGAATTCTCAAATAGACATATGAAGACGAAAAAGCAGTCCAAGCGAAAATCAACATCAGCACGGAACTAGCAATCCAAGCCAAGAAATACAAAAGCAAAACGGCATGGAAAGAATTAATTCCAAAAAAATATCATCAATTCACGAACCTATTCCAAGAAGAGGAAGCTACGGAGCTACCACCTCGAAGACCAGGAATTGATCATGAAATTCAGCTGGAGAAAGACGACAAAAAGGGAAAAACAAAAGAGATTCCCTACAAGTTATACCTACTAGGAGAAGCGGAGCTCGAAGAACTTAAAAGATACATCGACCAAAACCTAAAGCGAGGATGGATCAGAGACTCCTTCCCATCAGAAGGATTCCCAATACTATTTGTCAAAAAAAAGATGGAAAAATGAGACTCTGTGTAGACTACAGAGCCCTCAATTCGGTTACCAAGAAAGATCGATATCAACTACCCTTAATTGGAGAAGCACAGGATAGACTACGGTCATCAAAATACTTCACCAAGCTCGACATCAAGGACATATACCACAATATACGCATCAAGGCAGGAGACGAATAGAAGACTACATTCGCCTCAAGATACGGAATGTTCGAATACTTGGTTATGCCTTTTGGGCTAACCAATGCACCAGCTTCATTCCAAAGATGGATCAACAGGGTCCTCAATAAATATCTCGACATATGTTGCATCGTATACTTGGATGACGTACTCATATACGCGGAAAACATGCAACAACACCAGAAGGATATCAGGAATATCATGGCCACAATACAAGAATCAGGAATAAAGATCAAACCCACAAAATGCGAATTCCCTAAAGAGGAAATGGAATACCTTAAATTTATCATCAATCGAAGCGGGGTCAAGGTTGACCCAGTCAAAATGGCAGCAATATGGGATTGGGCCAAACCAAACAGCAAAACAGTTGTTCAATGCTTTATGGGATTCTGTAACTTTTATCGAAGGTTCATAGAGGGATTTAGCAGGCTAGTAAAACCAGTGTATAACCTAACAAAGAAAGACAAGAAATGAGAATGGGGAGAAAAGGAACTGAAAGCATATGATACAATACAAACGCATCTAACATCAGCACCTATACTGGTTCATTTCAACCCAAACCAAAGGACAATGATTGAAACAGACACCTCAAAATATGTATGCTCAGGCATACTATCGCAACAATGCGAAGATAGAAAATGGAGGCCAGTATCTTACCGATTCAAGATAATGACCCCTGCAGAGTGCAACTATGATGTTGCGAACAAAGAACTATTAGTGATAGTTTATGCATTAAAGGAATGGAGGAGATACATTCTGAACAACAACTATCCAGTCCACGTTCTAACCCACTATAAGAATCTGGTCCTGCTTATGACTACGAAAGAACTGAACGACTGCCAGATAAGGTGGATGGAACACCTCAGCAAATTCAACCTCAAAATCGAATACCGACTAGGCAAAGAGGGCGGAAAGCGAGATGCTCTCAAAAGGATTGCAAGCAACAAACTACAAACTAAAGAAGACGAAAGAATTGAACAAAAAATACGAACACTATTACCAAAAACCTACTTCGAGGCAATGGAGGTTATCCAATTCACATCAACAGAGAAAAGAGAAATTGAGAAGGCAAATGAAAGAGACAAAACAATTCAGGCAATAAGTAAAGCATTGAAGGAAGGAAAAAAGGAGATGAAAGGAATTGCTCTGGGTTTATGCCAATGGGAGGATGGAAACATGTGGTACGATGGAAAACAATGGATTCCGGAAAAAGAAGAGAGAAGGACAGACATCATACGACAACACCATGATATCCGAAAGGCAGGATAAGGAGGAACAGCTAAAACTATGGAATTCATCACGAGGTAATTCTATTGGGCAAGACTGCGTGAAGATGTCAAATGATATTTCAGAAACTGCGACATATGCCAAAGGATCAAAACGACTAAATACGTACCATATGGATTACTGAAATCGAAAGAAATTCTGGAACGACCATAGGAAACAATTACTATGGATTTAATCACGGACCTAGCGGCATCAGAAAATTGTGATAGCATCCTGGTCATAGTGAATCATCTGACCAAAATGAGTCATTTTATTCCAGTCAGAAAAGATATCGACATGAGGGATTTTATACAAACATTCTTCCGTGAGGTCTTCCGACTTCACGGCCTCCCAAAGAATATCATTACCTGTCGAGGAACATTGTTCACATCAGGACTATGGAAGAAAGTAACAGGAGAAATGGGGATACAAAGCAGGCTGAGCACAACATTTTACCCGAAAACAGATGGATAAACGGAATGGGTAAATATGATACTCCAACAATATTTACGGGCCTACGTCAATTACCAACAAGATGATTGGTACAAACTGCTATCAATGGTCAAATTTGCATACAACAATGGAAAGCAAGAAACGATCGGCATGACACCCTTCTTCACGAATTATGGACAACATCTATAAAGTCAGACTAAATATCATACGATTAATGGTATAATGCCGGACGAAACAGATATGGGAAAACTACACGCAATATTACAATACGAAATAAGTCAAGTACAACAACAACAAAAGGAACAATACGATAAGTACTAAAGACCGGATCCGAACATACAACCGCGAGATATGGTATGGCTAATAGCATGCAATATCTATACGAAGCGACCATCAAAGAAATTGGACTACAAGCAAACTGGACCATTCAGGATACTGGAAAGGGTGGACAGCCAAGCTTATATACTCGACCTTCCATCCTCGATGCGAATACACAACACATTACACATCTCACTCCTCGAATTACACAACGACAACAGGTTTCCCTGACAAACAATTATTCCTTCTCCTCCGATCGAACTCGACGGAGAACCAGAATATGAGCTCAACGAAATAGTCAATTCTCACTTCTTCCACAGTCACCTCCAATACCGAGCCAAGTGGACAGGATATTTACCTGAATACGATAAAACTTGGTACTTCGTACACAACTTTGAACACGTATAAGATGCTATCTCAACCTTCCACCAGCGATACCCAGGCAAGCCCAATCCAGGTAACGATCACATTCAACCAAGACAAAGGAGAGGAAAAGGCTCCCACGCCATTGCAACAACATGAGGGCTGGGACGATAGCCCCCGCCAAACTACACTGACCAGCCTTAAATACTCATTGATGGGGCCAACCAATGAAGAACTCCGGGAAAGGGAAAAACAAGCACAGCATAACGCCATGTCATGGACGGTATACTATGATGATGGATGTCCCACATACTACTGAGGCAAGGAAGGCTTCGGATAGTTTCCAAGAGAATACAAAAAGTTCTGTCGGCGCCCGGACCATGCCCTAAAGCACTGGAAACAGTGCTTCAACAACATGTGTAAGATACACAGGATGAAGATAATCTCTGCGGGATACTATCCACAGAAGAATAGGACAAAGAAAGAGTTGGAAGGAAAAGATGCTACTGTATGGCAGAGAGCTAGGGCCTCGAGGATGAGGACCAGGGAGGGGGGAGCCCAAAACTCATCGACGGAAACGGAACCGGATGCCAGGAGTCTACACAGGCAAATCTGAAGACTTCGGGAACAACTTAGTCTGACCGAAGCTACAATTTGGGCAAACAAAATGATCATGGAGCTACGACAGCTGAACGATGTTCAGAGGCATACGATCGAGATGGCAAACCTCACCTTGGAAACAGTGAGTGTAAGATGGAGGAAAGAGGATGACAAGTTCAATAAGCTTCGGAGGACCATGCACTTGGCAGGTCTGGAATAATTGAAGCTTGGAGAAAGAGCCTGATGGGACTCAGGCTTAGGGGGAGAGGAGCTAATATCACAAATATGGCTTGGTGAGGAAAAGGTTTTCATGTGACACATGGTTATGAGTCACAGATATGTTATTGTTTCACACATATGACTCATTCGAGTCATATCATTTGTTATGTGTGGAATTTGTGATACTTTCGCATATGGCTCAACTATGAGTCATGGGACGTACACCTGACGAGTATGTCTTGCAAGTGCACCTGGTGAGTATGCTTTGCATGTGCACCTGGCAAGTATGCCTTGCGAGTGTGCCTTGCAGGTAGGCCTTGCGCATATGATTTATGTTTCGCACATGACCTTACAATGAGGTCATGGGTTTTGAGCATGCGACCACTTTAGTCATATGACTAGTTTGTTATGATTTGGTTTCGCACACGTGACCACTTTGGGTCACATGACTATGAGCGGGAAGAACACAATATAAGGAGGCTGATGTGGCTGAGGAGGATAGGTTCCTCACTCTTTGTTCTAAGTACTTTTCCTACTTATTACTTTAACGAATATAAAATACCTTCATGATCTTTATTTTTATTGCAACATTATTGTTACGCCAAGGAAAGCTCTTCACGAAGAAGAGTTAGAGAAAGCTTACGATAGGCGTATCCAGTAGAAGACAGAGGTCTTGTACTATCGGTAACGTAGGCAGAGGCCTAGTGCTATCGTAAGACTAAGGAAAGAAACAGAAGAAGAGAAGTATCATTTCCCATCGCCAAGAACTAACTATCCAAGCAGGGATCATTACAATACTGTTCTTGCTACTCCAAGTCATGTGACCTAAAGTGGTCACATGTGCGAAACCAAATCATAACAAACTAGTCATATGACCAAAGTGGTCACATGCTCAAAACCTATAACCTCATATCAAGGTTTTGTGCAAAAACTCATAAAACAATCATAACATAATAAACAAATCATATGCCCCCAAGTGGTCACATGTGCAAAATCTATGGCCTTGTAATGAGGTCATGTGCAAAACATAAGTCATATGCATAAGGCATACCTACAAGGCATCCTTGCACGGCATACTCGCCAGGCACACATCCCATGACTTATAATCGAGTCATGTGTGAAACATAACAAATCATAAAATATCAAGTCATATGACCTAAATGAGTCATATGCACGAAGCGATAATATACCTATTACTCATAATCTTGAATTATGTGAAAACCTTTTCCATGCTAAGCCACATTCATGACAACAGTGATCAAAATCCTGTTACCCAGAACAAACAAGGGTTGCCAACCAAGGGATTATATAAACGGTATGGGTACTCGGTTATTAGTTTTGTTTTATGTTTTATTTTAAGTGTTGCTTTAATACTTCATTTGTTTTAAGTATCGTTTGATATTTGGTTTTGTTTTATGTTTTGTTTCCAGTATCGCTTTGGTACTTAGTTTGTTTTAAGTATCGTTTAATATTTGGTTTTGTTTTATATTTTGTTTTAAGTATCGATTTGATGCCTGACTTATTTTACCGAAGTGTATCGTTTGATACCTTCGATTAGTTTTATTCATGCTAGACATGAACAGATATGTGTATTTAAAAACTACCTATTTCCACGATGGAAAAGGCAGGCTTCAACAAACAGTATTATCAAATATACTTGGTTGAACAGTTACCTCTTATTTCTCAGTACACCCTCGAAGCCTCCTTTAGTTCTTAGCTCTCACCTCCTCTCTAGTAGAGCAGGCTACCTGTCAACTATCGTACCATTTACTGATAACATGATTAGCACCTTGTGAACATGTTACAGATTATTTATCAATCCAGTAGAATAGCTTTCTGTGAATTAGCAGGAAGTTCTCCAGAAGATATCTGTTGGTTGAATATAAAGTTATGAAGGTTTGAAGTCAGGCGACCCAGGTAGGTTGCAATTATGACTACCTTCGCAGATACAATCCTCTGATAAAACTGATTATTTCATTAATGACAGAGATAATTGGGACCAACTCAGTTCAACTTAAGAACTAGACCATAAGACTAATAACTCTGATAATTAGATAATTACTATTGGGAACAGCATGGTTTCCAGTTAGTTATACTCTAATTACTAAAGAAGATATGGTGATTATCAGGGTCTCTAGCTGTTCGCACTTTTGAAGAATACCCAACATTGCGAGTTATATTCAGAGAGGTACATAGTTGTATAATAGATAGATGTAGTCGGTAAACCCTCAGACGTGGAATATAAATATCAAAGTACCTCTCAAGCTTTAGACATTATCAAGCAACTGAGAAGAGACCTTAATAATATAATATTATTTTCATGACTCTATTCTACTTTATCTACTTTATTTCGCTCTTAGTAGTTATAAACAAAACGAGTGAAATCCAAGCCTTGCTAGACAATCTTCCTCTACAGAAATAAATTTTAGTTAGCCTATACAACCCTGAAGTCTATCAGGTTATCTTCGCCTAACACTTTTAGCATATAGTAATGTTTACATTAAATACACTATTGGATTGTAGAGTATTGTTTATATTGTAGTAGAGAGATATTCTACTACTAAAGAAATCTCCTATTATAGAAAAGTATATGAATTTTTATATTCTTAGACAACTTAAAAATTAAGTACAAACATGTTTCAAAAATGACTATATTACAGTTAATATCTCTGAAAATAATCTGAAAACTACCTTATATAATCACTAATAAGCTATTATATATTACCAGAGATATTTCTTATTTTTTAATAGTATAACTATTATAATAGGTAGAACTTACAGATAAATGATATTAATCTCACTTTCCTCAAAATATCAATTTTTCCCTCCACCTATACAAATATCTCATGTCAGGTATCAGTTTATACATTTGCAAACAAATTCTGCTGTGAATCAGTTCTGATATTTTTTGGTAATATTTCATTAGAGTAAGCTTTAGAAAAAGAAAGATTAGGCTTCTAAGCATGACAAAGTACTAGATGAGAGTTAGTAAGAAGAGTTGTTTCTATTCCTTTCTCAGATTAAACCAACTTTGAAACAATTCTAAGCTGCTTAATAGTCACCAAATACTGCTTGTTTACTGAAATAACTATATGATTTAAATAACTAATAAAGTACTACTAGATAAGATAGTGTGAATAATTATCAATAGCAGCATATATCTTGAAGCTAAAGTGTGATAGTTTATCATACCTATTAATAGACCACACTCTGATTAGTACTTTGATTATAAACTGTCCTCACTTACAGATTTGACTACAAATATAATCAACATTTTCTGATCAGCTGGCTGAATAATTGTACAAAGTTTACATCTATATATTATATTCCTTAATTAACATAAATTTCAATTCTAGAATTTAATAAAACACTTTAATTTAGTAATAAGTAATAAAACAAAAAGGCTTTCTCTGAAACTAAAACTCCTAAAAGTCAGACATGTGATTGTATAACTTTCAGCTCTTCAACAAAGTGATTATTTTGGATATAATACTTACTCAAGTGCTAAATCTGTAATATGTTTGATGGTTTGTTTTTCTGTAGGAGTACTATGTTAAAGCAGAATTTGGACCTGTGAACGAGGTCGCAAATCTCGTGTATTATACCAAGTGGCTGTAGTGTCATTGTGGATTAAGAATATGAAGGCTCTAGGTAGTAGGACATGCCAGATGAGTCAAAAGAGCTCCACAAGTAGGTAAAGTACAACAACTAAGCACATGAGAAGAAACAGGACCTGTTGGAATAGATTGTACAAGAGGTTTTGTGTTTGGGTAGATGATTTAAATTGTTGAGTGGTGTAATTTTGGAGGAATGGTTGTCAGAAGGTTAAGATGCTATAATCCAGAATACCACTGGCAGGTTTAGCACCCGTTAGAATCCTAGTAGTGTGATTTTTGTATTTACCTTTAAATGGAGGGGTGTGAGGGGTCTTCGGGGCTCGGTAATGTTTTTTTTTTTATGCAATTATCGGTTGGGGATGTAAGGCACATATACCAGTTTGGTGGTTGTCTTGCTGGAAGCAAATAAAAGATTCTGTTAGTCTAGGTTGGATAAAGAGACAAGGAGGGGAGGGAGCGAGGCTTGGCATCGCCACTTGGATGTGGATCTCTCACGCGGAGAGGCCCTTGAAGCCCGATGAGCGATACTACGCCCTAGCAGTCGAAACAAGGTTATTTGAAATCTCAATGCCGACAATGTTCTCTCAACAGGGACATTATTAGCCTGCTCTCGGGGACTTGTTGCCGTAGACAAGGAGGCTTCCACAATCCGCTCTACCCCCAGAGTATTCATACCTCCGGGCTCATCCCAAGCTTTTCGGCACCGCTCACTCGGCAATGGCAGAAGCCTACGATACTTAAGCTATCTGAATTCCCAGCAGGTCAAATCCCTCCCAACCAGCCCCTTTTCCGATCTTCAAGGCACACCATTTCTGGAATATTCTTGGGGAGTGCACGCAATAAGGGACCTTTCAGGCTGCGCGAAATTGCTTGCGTTAAATTTATTTGGCGATTACAAGTACGGTAATCACATATCAACAAAAATCCTCTTGGAACCACATCTACCGCACGGCATCGATTTCGATAAGATAAACCTTGTTCGGCAATCTGCGCGATGCACGCGTCTTTGGGATTGTTGAGATAGTAGCTTACTCGGTAGAGGTGGGAGATTGTGATAACCAAAGAGACTGCACGGGTAGTATGATACACCACTTGTGTGTGCTACCTGGAATGGGCACGAAGGCGTGGTGAGGATACTACTCTGACGGGACAATGTCAACCCCGACTGCCGACCTACCGGACAAACTTGGCCAAACACCACTCGGTCTGCTATGAATGGGCACGAAGGAGCGGTGAAAATACCACTTGGAAGGCGCGATGTTACACCCGACAGACCAGACATCTACAGCCAAACGCCACTCCGGTGGGCTGCTAGGTCTGGCCATGCAGAAGTGATGACTCTACCGCAGTCCTCAGCACCAGCCACTCCCAACACGACCTAAAACCGGGGAGACATCGCCCTCCTTACCGCTTTCGGATGCGGATAACCCATGTGCCATCTCCGGAAGGACCAACGGCAGCATATACGATACATGACCATCGCCACCACTGCCTCCCTCTTCTCACCCCGGCCCTTCCGCTTCCTGCAACTTACAGTGCTACCCCGTGGTAATTGCCATCCCCCTCCCTTCCCAGGGCAAACCTACCGCAAAAGCTCAGCTTAAATATTTTCTTTTTGGTCGAAGGAAACCACGCCTAGAGGAATGTACATATCCCACATGCCCTTCCAAACATCTACAGATTTTTCCATGTATCCGAGTCTAGATCCGCCAGTTCCCGCCCAAAATCTAGAGTTTGGAGTTGGTAGGGGATATCCCTACTGTAGTGAGAAAAGCCACTCTGATCAAGAACTTCCATCATACCTACACCCATCGTCCACCCCCTTCTCCACACTTCCTTTTCCCCGCTCCCCTCCCTCTAAAGTGTACACCCGAGCGAGGGCCCTTTGAACATAGAGAAAAAATAGAAAGCAAAAGTATTTCCAACACACTCATGAGCAGCGACGCAAAAGCTAAGTTAGCAATTAAGGCATGACGACCGGTTCCCACAATGGACACGACGTATCATAACAGAGATCACGCTTACATGCCACTATCCTCCTGCACGAGCTCAAAGATAAGGCTAAGAAGCTACCCGCACTCTTTGGGCCCGCCAGTCGAGAAATGTTTGTGCGGAGACGGTCCTCAAAATCGCGAAATAAACCCCCATTCCACATTCCACGAGACCCGCACGATCCCAGAAAGCAACACCCAACCTATGATACACCGGTATCGTATCATATATACACTTCCCCCCCGATCGCTTCCCGGAAACAGGACACAACTGTCGCCGCAGCGACTGTCCCCCTCGGGCATCCATCCATCCATCCAAACCTCCCAGCCAACAAGGAACCCTTCCCCCCCACCGCCACCAGCAGTCCGGACGCTACCGCCAAACACCGCACCACAACCCCCAACGCTGGACAACAGCGTCCCCGGCATAATATGACAAGACCTCACGCAGCTGAAGGTGCCGACAACCCAAAATCAGATCTAAAGATGGTAGGGCAAGGCATGTGTATATGATAGATAGTGCAAGAAGGAGGAGGGACCAAAGCCAGACCCACGCCATTCTCATCCGCAATTCTGGGAGGTTTAATGTATTAGTTGAAAACCTGAATTGGGGTTTCTTTCCCCCCCCCCAATACCCTTTTATATACTCGAGTATATGATATCTCTATTGAGATCTAAAAAAAAAAAAACCACACCGGCCCGGTTAACGGTGCCTGGCGAGTTTGCCCTGAATTTCCGCGCTGAACTCGCGTATCGCAGTCATTCATTACCTAAACTTACCATTAGAACCCCCCAGTAGTGCTCGAGCAATACAGTATGATATGATACTTTACCACGAATTACACTAGGAGGATAAAAATGCCGTAAAGCTGCATTTCCCCGTCTTAAATTCCGATCCCAGGTAAATCCCGTTTTCCATCCTGGACAAAAATCATCCTACTTCGACGCCCACCACTTACTCGAGTAGACATTACTATGCTAATTTGCTCATTTTCCACAAGGAAAACCAACCTTCCCAATCTCTCCACTACAACAACACTGCATTCATCTGCTAAACCCACAATCTCAGGTCAGGCCTAGATCCCTTGATCAGTGTGAAAACTCTGCGCGAAGCGATAGTGCTATCCAAACGGAGCATAGCTTAGAGAGGCTGGGTGTAAATTTACCGGGCCTCATCAACAGTTATTTCGTTGAACTTGATCTGTTTACCGAATCGTGGTTTTTTGACCCATGGTCCCTGTCGAGATTCCCGATAGCGGATTTAAATACTCAAGTACCTACTCGTACAGCACACCGCTATATATATATAATGTACTACCACAGGAACTTTCATATCCAAACCTAATTTGGTCACTCGGTTGGGTGAGGAGCGAAAGAGAGTCTGGGTTACTTGTGGTTTTGTATATCGGTATGTGCTGGCAGGATGTATTCTTGTTAAAGATGCGCGAATTCTATATGTAAGACCCAAGCTTTTTTGATGACAGTTCGTCTGATAGCTCCTGGTAAGCTTACAGTAACTTATGTTACCGTACCGTGCCGGTATCGTATTATCATAATATTATCATACATAATAGTATGATATCATAACCTACCAGACATCCCTACACGAACCCTAACCCTAGTGAGTGAGAATTCGTGAGTCTGCCACTGCTAATTGTTAGAAATCTCTTCTAACACTAATCCATGGTCAAGGGCAAACGACCGGGATGCTCCCTCATGCTCATGGACAAGAATAAACTGCACGACAGGCTCTGCGGAATAGCTGATGTTGCGTACCGGGAATATTGTAGGAACAAAGTTTCATGGTTTCCTGTCAAGTTTCTCAAAGGCTAAACTACTAGCCGGCCATTCCTTTTGTGGAGAAATAGGAAGAAAGGTAGACAAGCCCCCCCCCCCAGATCGACCGAGGCTTTAGGAGGAATTGTGTGCATGCCTAGCGTTCGCATTCAAGCGTGAGGCCGCCGAACGGTACATAAATTGAGCATCGTCGTTGGCTGCACGAATCTACAATTACATACATTCCCCTAGTCACACCATGCTCTTAAACGCTGCACTATCTTGTACCACGCCTCAACGCTATAACAAGAGTGACCAATCGCGACATCGGCCACCACCTTTCCAGAGCCACTCCGCCACCAACCCGCCCCTACAAGAAACACAAGCAATGATAAACAAATGGGTGGATGGATGCATATAGATTATGGTACAGAAGAGCGAGAAAAGAGAGACCCAAACTAAAAACAACCCGCCAATTCCGGCCTAATCCTCATCCATAGCCTCCACATGTCCAGGTTTGCTCCCGTCTATATCAGCAGCAAAACTCGCCTCCTTATCCACCATCTCAACCAACACACCCACAATATTCTCCTCAATACCCCGCTTACCCAATTCCTCCAAATGCTTCTTCGGATCCACCTTTCCAACGTAGCGAGTCTTCATATCGTCCTTGGTCAGATCATTCTCCTCCTTGACACGCTTCTCGTAAGAATCGGCCAGGCCAACCATCTTTTCCAAACGTTCTTGGTTCTCCTTGGCAAGGAGCTTAAAATCCTTCATCGTCAGGCCGTCGGTCCATACCGTCTTGTGCAAGTTCATGAGCATGTTCTCCTCTAGGTGTGTTTTGCGGTAATTGATGAGGATCGAGTAATAATGTCGGTTCAGCCCGTGGATCAACGCTTGGATAGAGGGCTTATTGAGATGGCCGAGATTGGAGGTGGTCTGGCGAGGCTCCTGTCCGAGCATGAGGGATTGTGGATTGATCAGTCGGAAGGCGTCGATGACAACCTTTCCCTTGACAGATTGAATAGGATCAATGACAACGGCTACCGCACGGGGTGTTAGTTGTTCGAAGGACTGCTGGGTGTTGATATCGACGCTTGACAACCAACAGCCAAAACCCGGATGAGAATGATACCATCCGACGACGGTTTCCGGTCTGCATAGCAAACCCACAAAAGAGTCAGCGCCACCCACCCTTCTCCATCAACGTCCCATCCATCCACATACCTCCCAGTCTGTCTTAGCATGTCCATCATCTTAGTCTGGAACACTGGATCGACAGCTTCAACTGAAACACCCGTACCGCTCTGAGGCATCGCAAAAACCTAAAAACAATTAGCTCTCCCCTCCCATCCATCCCCATCCATCCAAGAAGCAAACTCACATCAACCACACGAACAGTATAATCATCGACAAACTCCCCCAACATAAGACCCATCACCTCCATCGGCACACCTACCTAACAAGTCAGCGGCTACTCTCCCCCCCTAGCACCGTTATGAAAGACAAAAAACAAACCAGCCCTCCCATGCCTCAACATCTTCAATAGCGCCAACGAAGAAATATACACGGTTTCAGAATTATCAATAACTGGCGTATCCTAAAGTAAAAAGTAAAAAAATTAGCTCAGTATAGACAAGTGAAAAATAGCTTGATAAAACAAACCACTCCCGGAGGTGCGCTCATCCCACCAAGCCCTTGAGCCGCAGCATACATCTGGTTTAGCCGATCCATGGTAACAGTAGATTAGGGGGAGTGGAGGGAGTATCTGATGGATGGATGGATTAATAGGATGATGAATGGACACTGATTTGGTCTAGAGGAATGGAGGGGTGCTCGAGTGAAAGTTGGAGGAAAGAGAGAGAGTGGGTACATAATTAGGGATGAGGTATACTACTACACCAAGCAATTTTCAGAATAGAGGTAAAGAATGAATGCCAAGACTGGTTTTCCATCACTCGGTTTTCCGTCCCGTAAATGGACTTCCGATGCAGTCGCCCTTGGCAGGGAACGAATTAATAGAATGTAGAATGGAAGAGACAGACCACTTTGGCCTCGATAGTGATGATAGGCTGGCCATGAGATGAGGGCATATCAAGTTTCGGTTCAGCATCTGCTGCTGGAAGACAATGCTGGCTAATCATGGAACTAAACCCAATCATATATCATACCAGTGCCGGATGATGACATACCATACCAAGTCGCCATCCTCAACCACCTCCCCAACCCCCTCCCAGCAGCAGCAATAAGTTACCACATCTCCGCACCCAACCAAAAATTTAATGCCGTAGACTTTAAGACTCATCAGTTGTAGGCTAGCTACCGCCTTTTAGTAATATCGTAACGTACATCACATCGTCATAAAGAAGATATAGGTAAAAAAACCCAAAGCAGAGAAAACAGGTAAAGAAGATATCCAACAATAACAATATCATGAAATACCATCCCATCCTGTGCCATGCTGCGCTTGCTTTGCAACCAATCCCATCTGTCTCAAGTACCATAAGAAATGAAATTACGAGTTATTTTTGAAACAAGACAAAATAATCAATGAAACAATGAGAAAAGGGGAAGAAGAAGAAAAAAACTCCAGATCAATGCAACATACACCTAATTTGTGTGGGAAGGACATAAGAAAAAATTGGTATTGGAAGAGGAAAATTCAAATATCCGTAGGCCTCTTCTTGAGGGAAAACTTCCTCTTCATTGCTCCGCTCCCTGCGTCGAGTTTTTCCTTTAACACGCCTCCCTTCTCTTTAATCGTGCCGACTCCGATAAATTCGATTTGAAATTTTGTCCCTTTAATCGGCTTCGTCACGCGCTTCCTTCCGATGCTCGTGGTAGACTCCGTTCTGTGCAATTCCTGTGTGTAGGCAGATATGTGCGGCGCAGAGATGGTACGTGAGAGACCTGGGTCTTCTGCGTCGTTAGAACCACCATGGCGGGGTCGCCACCACGGGTGAAGTTTAGACTCGCGCACGCGCTTGGGCTGATTAGAGATGGAGGGGCGGCGAGCCGTTTTACGGGTGCCGGACATGGAGAATGAGGTTGAGCGCTTGGGAACGGGGATTGAGGGCTTGGTTGGAGAGGTGGGATCATGGGAATTCTTTAAAGTTTGGACCCCACCGGTTGGCTTGCGGTGAAGAAGAGAGGGAGGGGGATTACCGAGTTGCTTATCGAGCTCTGCTGCGGGAGACATGAGCGGGACGGGAGTTGCTGGTATTACGTTAACTGCTAGCGGACCAGGTAGCGGAAGGGGAAGTTTCTTTGGGGCTTCAGGGTGCTTAGGCGAATTGGGCGAACCAGGGCCTAAGCCAGGGGCTGAAGCCTCAGATGCAGACTGAGTAAGGACGAGATCCACATTATTCTCCCGAGGGGATTTCGGAGACTTGGGGGATCTGGGGGTTCTCGGAAGGTTCTCAAGTTCGGCGTGTCGAGAGTGGGAATAGGATCGCGAGATAGGAGACATGGGAGGGGATGCGAGTCCACCTTCTTCAGCATCGTAAAAGACTTCATCATCATCCTCTTCCTCATCGGTAAAATCGTTCTCATCAGTATCCGCACTTTCTGTTTCAGCTGCCTCTTCGCTAGCGGCCTTCTCAGCCACCTCCTCAGCTGGCTCCCTAACGGATTCCGATGGATCTGCCGTTTCCCGTTGGGCATTCTCCATAGAAGATCGACAAGAGATTATCCGTGGTGTTGGCCAAGGTGTCACTTTTCTTCCGCCGGTGCCATTTATTCTTGCCTTGGCTATGGTTGCCCCCAGCGGGAGGTACTGGCCGGTCTCACTCTCATTCTCATCCTCCTCCTCTTTTGTGCTCTCTCCGGAATCTATTTCTTCCTGAGTTATTGCGACTACCTCTGCCTTAGCCTTGCCCTTGCCCCTACCCTTCTTTTTAAGACCATTGATCTCCGCGAGCACTTCATCCTCATCTTTGAATGCACCTGGGATAGAGTGCTCGGGTTCTGACTCATATTCGGATTCTGGCTCTGACTCAGGCTCAGGTTCCGGGGCGTTCATTTCGCTCTTGATGCTATCAACACTCTTATTGCTATTAACACTCTTATCGTCTCCCGAAGTATCGTGTTCCGGATCAAGAACAAACTCAAGCCTCCGTTCGACCGCCGGTGGCGATCCCAACGCAATTCCAATTTCATGAGCCATGGCGAACTCAGCATACAGCGCCTCATGGATCTCCACATTCTCTTCCAAAGAACCCTCTAGCTCACCGACACTACTAACCTGCTCTTCCTCGACTTCTTTGGGCTCCAGAAAGTCGCCAGAAACAGCAGGAGCAGTGCGCGGGATATATGGCGCAAACGTATGATCCACCTCATCCTTCCAAACAAACTCTTCAAGATCGAGCGAATTCTGCTCCTCCCGTCCCAGGTGCTCCTTGAGCCCAGGAACTTCTGTGCTATCTGCAAAATATGCGCTCTTAGGACTCCGCTTCAATGACTTTGGGTGATGGAGGCCAGATGGGGCGGCATCTTTTGGTGGGGTTGGTGGCGCACTAACTCCTGCTGGTACGGTAGGAGGCGAAACGGATCCCGACCCGGAGGGCGAAACCTCATGTATATTGGCTCTAACCCTCCTCAGAACCCGCGAACTCCTGACATGACGAGATTGAGGGGTCGTTAGCCCGTCAATGTCAGTGTTAGGAATTGGCCTTCGGCGGCCACGTTGGAACACAATTTCCTCGTCACTACCCCCGGAACTCTCCAAATCGTCTATGTCGTCGTGGGGACTCGCCGGAGGCGGAGTAGGCGGGGGAATCGGGCCGCCAGTTGGGATAGGCGTGGTTGAGAGGGAGCTAATCTTTCGCGGGATCACCGCCGCAAGGGTCCGTAGCTCGTCACAGAGGACCACACCGTCTTGATCCCGCGAGGAACATCTCGAATGAGCGGGGGATCTTCGAACCGGTGATATTCGGCCGTGCGCCAAATAGAGTGAAGCTAGTGACGAGCTGCTAGGATAGCTGTAGAGAGCATTCGTCGGGCCCCGGGAGGGAGAGTAGTCGATTGCACGGCGTGGTGGAGAAGTAGCCGCCCTCCTCCAAGTGAGCCGTCGAGGCGGGGAAACAGAAGTTGGAGGGGTCCGCGAATGAGGAGGAGAGTGAGACATGGCGACCGTATACCTAACCGATATCCCTCTTCGTCCCCCTTTCCAGCAGGAGTCGTAAAATAAACCACCAAAAGGGATATTTTTTAAAAATAAAAAATGGCAGGAAATAGGAAAAAATAAAAAAACCTCCGAGATGTCAAAAGTGGGGGGCTAAAGGGGCTGGGGGAAAATAAATCCCAAAAGAACAAGAGACTGACGAAACCGAACCAAACCCACAGTCCAAAAACAAGAATAAAATGGGGCTGGCACAGCCCAGAAACTATGATGCCGATACAATGATCCCTTTCTTCCTCTCCTTCCTATGATAGTATCTCTTCTTCCTTGGAAGCGAGGACTGAAGATCCCGGTAAGAACGCAGACACTAGGTATCGAACACCGAACCTTTGCGGGGTCGCAACCGTGAGTAATCCTTCCGTCCGCTCCGTCTTTGCTACTAGGCTTTTTGTGGCTTTTTTCGAGAGATCCGAAATCGGAGAAATTAGAAAAAGCCCGGAACAATCCTCCTTCCCTTCTCCTATTTTCTACTCGTACCTCTTTCCTTGTACTTTCCCTTCCTTTCCCTTCCTTTTCCAATGTTTCCCCTCCTCTCTTGAAATATTTCTCCACAAAAATGGCGTGATTGTTGTAGAACTGTTATATTACTCGCTCGACCGCGGTCCACTGTGGTTCTGTGTGGGGGATCTGGTAGTTTTCTCCTGAGGTTTGTTGGTCCAAAGCCGAACGTTGGAAAAAAGGTATTTCCTTCAAGTAAAGGAAAAGAGGGCAAAAAAAAAAAAAAAAAGGAAAGAAAGAGAATCAGACTTAGAAAAGGGGGGTAGGCAGTAAGTAAAGTAAAGTAAAAGAAATATATGATCGGAAGGGAAGGGGGGGGGTGGCAGTTGACGGAGGTCAAAAAAATTGGAGGTTGAGTTGTATCATATTATCGTAGACTAGCGAACCAGCTAACACAGGAAACCAGCCATCCAAAGCAGGCAGACAGAGCAGAAGGAGCAGAAGAGGGGGTGGTGGCGTTGGAAGAAAAAAATAAAAGAAAGGTTCACGAATTGAAATGCTAGCCTAGGTGCTCGTCAGTGTCTCAACGACTATCTACTTGCATGAGAAGGGAAAGTGACGGGAGGGAGGGTTGGATGCGCGTGTGTCTGGGTTTTCTCTCTTTGGGATGGAGGGGGTGGTGTGAAATCGAGTGATGGGCCAATTATCCACACTTCTTATCGTGAGCTTTTATGGGAGGAGGGGAGGGGAAAAAGGTTTTTGGGAAAGATGAATCAGCGGCGAACAGTGGTGAATATCGGGGAAGGAAGAACGGAAGCCATTACCTGACTTATTCGTGGTTTCCGCTGTTCTGTTTTTCTTCTTTTTCGGGGGGGGGGGGGGAGAGAGAGAGAGAGAAACAGAGTGATAACCTCAATAACTGCGAGGGATAGTAAGTATCATAGCTTAATTGAGCTCCAGTAATTATTCGTACGTTTTTAACAGGGCGTATCACCGCATCCAAGATATCAACGCTTTTTACGATATCATACAACACAATGCGGCTATATGAAGCTGAACTTTTTCTTCTTTTTTTTCTTCTTCCCCTTTTATTTCCATTTGATTTGATTTGCTCTGCAATCTCAACAAATCTGCTTCTTCTTACCTCTTTTAATCTTGGGCAAATTCATGAAACAACCCTCTCCTACTTCATTACCCTTCCCGAAAGAATGTCTCTGCCTACTGCACACGCGCGCGCTCACGCACGCGGAGTGGGCGAGGGAGGGGGATCCAACCTCTCAAAAGATAGAGGTATGATGGAGGACAGAGGGGTTGGGCAAGTGAGCGAGGGAGCACTGGACCGGGCTGCAGAATCGGCCGGATTAGCCAGTGGAAAGTAAACCTGTGTTCCAATGCAGCCCGTGTAAATCTGAACCAAAAGGTTTCCTTTCCACTTTTCGTCCCAATCAAATCGCAAATGGCGAGTGGAGGACGGACTTCTATTCGTTCTTTCGAGGACTACGCAGATGCTGTGCAGGTCGGCCTATAACAAGCCCTTGCGAGCACCCGATTAACGCGCAGGGTTGTGAGGGGAGAGGTTGCGACCGGTTATATGCGTCGCATTGGTGGGTTTTGGCTGTGGGAGGAAGAGGTTACAGTATTTAACAGCTAATGATTCGCCGCCTCGTTATTTTGTTTCGGTGGGGGATTGCGTTTTGGTTGGTGAGGAAGAGGAAGTGGGGGTGGAGGGGTGGGACGTACGGCAGCGGTGGATTCAGGATGGGCTGTTACTGGGGCCAGCGGACGGTTGCTTACAGAGCTGCTTGGCTAGGTTACCACCACTTACCGTAGTCCACCACGAGCAGGCTGGAGCGGACCGGGAGAGATTACTCGTACTGTGCTCGATCAGACACCAGTTAGTCTAGAAGAGGGAGAGAAGGATACCGGTATCGCAAGTAAACTTGTATCATATGATACTAATTATCTCCAAGTGCTCATGCCCACAATATGGCTTTCGAACTGCGAATGCGGGCGCTTTGCACAGTGCATACCGCACATTACTTGTACTGTACGAGTACAGTACTCGAGCACATACTGTCCGCTGTACTACCCGGTAGTAGCTACTCTACTCTACGGTATGCTGGCCAATCCTACCACTCTACCGTGCCCCCTTTCTATCGCCGAATTTCAAATAGAGGCTCTGTCCAGCCTCCTCCTCCTCCTCGGTATTTCAAACCTGGGTTACAGTATGGGGCTCAACTTACTATGTGTGCACAGATTAGAAGTATGATATGAAACTGGGGCTCATCGGGATCTCAGCCCCAATCACTCTTCTCCCCACCAATATCGGTACTGTACTCGAGTACTTGTTGTACCCTGCGACGATTGCTCTTAACGCTGTCAATGCATTCCTTCTCCCTTCCCTCCCCTTGCAGCACCGCCAGATCTTCCAGGCGTTATTGCGAGCGAATAGAGTATTCGTGGTTCAGATAAACGTTTTACTATATCAAACTAGTACATAACCGGGGGTGCGCAGTCGTTGCTGTGCACGTAATTGAGGTGAGAAATGGATGAGTTGTTGAGTGAAGTGTGTTGTGCTGTGCTGAGGCTTCTTCAGGGCTTGCAGGCGGCGGGTGGCGGAAGGGGGGGGGGTGATGTGGCGGTTTGCAGGTGAGTTAGCAGGTTCTGGGCACGACGACAGATATTCGCCGTGTTTTAACCGGTGTTTTGATGATGAGGTTTGTAGGCTGCCTGGTTAGATAACGTTTCTTAAAGGGCAATTGGGGCCTTCTACAGGTGCCTAAATTTCCCCAAGGCTCCCACGGCATTGCAGTGCTGATATGGGTGATGATAGGTCACGGTAGTTCTGGTCCAAGTTAACTTGATCCCCGCGGCAGAACTGCAGATGATACATGCATAAAAACACTACCGGTGCACTACCGGTACTCTACTCTACAGCGCCGGACGGCACTCGAGTACCGGTGTCGGTACTTCCAGAATGTATCCTACCGATGCCACAATTAACGGTCGTACACCCGGCCCGGGAACATAAGCTACCGGTGCTCGAGCCTGATGATACTTGACTTCTGCAATACCGGTACTCGTACAGTCACATCAGACTCGCGTCGATATCTCCGAAAAAAAGAATGGAAAAAGAAAAAAGAAAGAGAAAATGGAAGACACATCCCACCTCCGAAACATCACTTGATTTCTTCCCTTTTGCTTTTCTCAAGGAATGAAGTGCAGTTTCCCTTGAGAATCCGCGGTTCGCACTTCATTTGATTTCAGACAGGTCATATCGCTCCCCCCCCAGCATCGGCCAGATGAGAGATCGAGCGAGTCGAATGAGGGAGAGTGGTCGTGGAATGGTAGATCGGGTTTGCGTGGATGATGGATTGTGGGGCTGGAGGCGAGAAGGAGGCGCCGAGAGGGGATGCGAGTGGGGGGGGGGGAAGGAGGAAGTCCTCAATTGGGGATTGAAGTCAAACAGCTTTGCAAACGGCCCCCTCAAGTTCGTTTCTCACTCTCGTTACATCCACTCAGGTCAGGATGTCTGGGGGGGGGAGATGTGGTGGTTGTGTGATGTGTGATGTGTGTGTGCCTGAAGTGGTGGCCACGCCACATGGATTTATTGATCTGTGAGAACCCTTCAGTGATCACGAGGGGAATCAACGCTATTGGGTCGAGAAGAAACAGCTCGCACGCTGCAACTATTAATAAGACTGATTCTTAAAACTGTACCAAGGTTGGACTGGTGCGCCGACCAGGAGTCTGAGGAATACTGGCGGCTGGTACCAACAAATCCCTTGGTTGTGCAAGAAATCAATCAATCTTGGTGCGCAAGCTCTCTGATGATTGAAATGTTGTCACGCGAATTGGTGTGGATACCGCTATCTTCCATGGGAACAAGGGAGGAATGAAACAGTTTTTTTAGTTTTTTTTTCAAGGCATTGCTATCATAATCTCTAGGGGAGTTCTAAGAGTTTCTGGCTCCACTGAATTGGTAACTCAGAGATATCAAGTGCCTGTTCCATGCTCGGATAGGAAACGAAGAAGGGGAGTTGTACTGTAGAGTACCGTATGATACTTGTGCACAGTATCGGTGGCACCTTGCTACTCGTAGTAGTAGGAGCATCATAAGACATAAGACATAAGGATGAAAGCACACTGCGGAGCGGTTCTAAGGGAAACGGGGGATAGTTGAGAGAGAGATAAAGAGGTTTGTGGTGCAAGGGTTTGGGGAATTCAGAAAAACAGGGCCTAAATTTAATCTGTTGCGCTATGACGGTGGGGGATCCAGCCAAGCCCAGAATGACGTTCTTGAAAAGAGGTGTCACAGGTAGACTAACCCTTGCTGTTGCTCTCCGTCATCTTGCATCATACCTAATCTCCCGCCACTCCTCTAAAATCTTTTAGAGCCAGATTTTTGGAAGACTTTTCCATCCTGATTTTGCTCGACTTGCCACTCCTGCAAACCGAAGCCTTTGACCTTTCCCTTCTTCTGCTGTTCCGCTGGCTATCCGCAGGTTATGATACTTGTAAAGTACTCGTACTCGTACGATGTGCCTTTGAAATCTAGTCTAACTTCTGCCCTGTCAAATCTTCCGTGCTGTACCCTATCTCAAGTGTGCACGGTACCGGTACTGTAGAGCAAGAAAAACCGGTATGATACTGGTGTGTGCTGTGCAGTACGTTTCTTAGACTAAGACACGGGATGGCTGGGATAAGTCAACGCTGAAGCCCAGGTGTCTCCGGCTGCGGAAGATTTGTAAACGTGAGTCTGTGCTGGATTCGCTCCCGAGGGCGTAAATTTCGAGTAAAAACTGATATGATACTCCACAAGTATTTGTATTTAGGGGAATAGTGATACCAGTATTTGGATTCCTTTGGAATGTCGACTAGGACGGCGCGGGATTAGGGGTTGGAATGCCGATATGTTATTGTGTTACATATGGGGTGAGAGGTAGGGCTGTGCGTCCTTGCTCGCTCGTAGGGTGGGGATGGCTCAAGTGTCTTCCAACTGGGGAAGATGAAAGCGGGGGAAAGAGATGCAAGAGCACAGAGTACGAGTACAGCGCCTCCCCGCCCCCCTTCCAGTGGTGACGATTTGAGTGACGAAATTTCTCGGCTTCCGAATTCGACTTGTCTCCGCCAGTCGCAGTTTAGTTAGGTCTAGTTACTCAAGTAGTCTACAGTGAACAATGCTGAACTTCCCTCGTCCATTGAGTTCTCTCTCCAACCTCCATCACAAAGTTTACCACTATCAACAGCTCCAATTGCGGTAATTTATCCCCATCTTCCCAGCTTTGGATACGGAAACCCCGTTTTACTTTGTGTCTCTCAGTATCGCTGCCTCTCCGTCATCTCAGCGCTGCCAATTGTCAAGCTATCATACCTATTTACATTACAACCTTTGTCCCCATCACGCCCACAAATTCGACCCCCCCGATATCTCCCCATCCCTCGAGCAACTCCCTGATCTTGTAAAAGTAAACAATCTCGACAGGATCGATCACACTATTTACTACGAGTACTAGTTTTCCAGAACTCTATCAATATCCTATAACCAATTCATACTCTGGGATAAGGAGGAGGGACACCATTACCCGCAGTGATCTAACTTACCCTCACCATCATGCCTATGATAGAGGTGAGTTACAGGCTCCTATATTTCGTTGGTCTTATACCCCCTTCACTCCCCCACCCCACCCCCACCCTTCATCCCCTCTCCCCCTGGCTCCTCCCTCTCCGGGCCCTGTTTGGTTCCTCCCTCTTCCTTCTTCGTGAATCTTGTAGGTACCAAATCCTGGACTACGGATGTCATCGTGCTTGTTTCTGCAGCCTCATGGCGGTGGCTTCCTATCATATTTGTATCTTAGGAATATAGTCTACTCCTCCTTCCTATCACCTAAACAACTATTCGCTACTTTCCTACCTCTGTACCTGCCTCCTTTGTGCCCTTTCTTGAGCAGTGCTAGCGCCATGTTTTGCCCTTTGTTGCGGTGCCTTCACCCTTAACTTTACACTTCTATCATACAATTACTTTCCTACCCCGCTTTCCCCTCCACCACTTGTTCTAAGCCTCCTGTCTACATATCTCGGTTTTTCGACGCCAGTGCAGAAATTTCTCCCCACCGCAAACAAAGAGTGCTTCAGGCTAATGGAATCACCGTACCAGAACCTCAAAAACTTTATCCGTCATGGGAAACAAGCGCGGAATCATGATGCCCATTCCCACCTTACCCCTCCACAGCAACAGTATGCGCCCTCCGACCCAGCAACCGACCCAGTCGATCACCATCACACCCAGCAACATCGGGGGCAAGACTATTCAGTAGCTCCTGGTGCTGGCGATAATCGTAACATTGTGGCGGCAAACGCTGCTGGGGCGCACCAAAGCCATCCGCCTGATCCAGAGGTGGTGACTGAGAGTAGTCATTTTGGCATCTCTGCTGGTGGAATCGGCGCTCATGGCGGAAAGGCGTATGATGAGAACGTACTGGCAAAGATTGTGGCCGAAGAGAAGGAGAGCCGAGAGAGGTTACCAAAGTACCCTGGCTTGGAGAGGTGGGCTTTGAAGGAGAAGATGGGCGATGGTGCCTTCAGCAATGTCTACAGGGCGGCGGATACCAAGGGGGAATACGGAGAGGTTGCTATTAAGGTTGTACGGAAATACGAATTAAGCGCATCACAGGTATGAGGTCTCTCTTTTCGTTCTGCTTTGCCGCTTTTCCTTGCTCTTTTTTACCTTTTACTATAAAAAGAGGGGAAGGCGGTGCGCACCGATTTTGGGGAAACTTTTGACCAACGTGTATTGGGGGCTGCTTCGACCTAGAACAACGGCCATCTGCATCCCGATTTTAAAAAGGTTCCGAAGACAGTAGAGGTGGGCAAAGCCCTTCCTGCCATGCCCCTAAGTTTACTGCTTGAGAGCGTAGCCTTCTTTTTCCTTCTTTTTCCTTTTCCCTTGAGCTGTCTAGCAGGTCGATGGCTTTCTTTCACTTGGGCTCGAAACGGGGGCCAGGTTTTAATTGGAGAGCTTTGCTAATCTTTGCCTGTAGAGGTCAAACATCTTAAAAGAAGTGCAGATAATGCGAGGGCTCAATCACCCAAATATTGTCTCATTGATTTCATTTTCGGAATCACGAAGTTTCTATTACCTTGTTTTGGAGCTATGTCCCGGGGGCGAATTATTCCACCAGATCGTTCGTTTAACATATTTCTCAGAGAATCTTAGCAGACATGTTATCGTACAGGTAGCAGAGGCGCTCAGACATTTGCATGAGGAAAAAGGTGTCGTGCATAGGTAAGGGTTCTTTCGGTCAAATTCGTCACATCCCCGCCTTACTCCCAATTCCTGCACAATCAGTTTTTGAGCCTCCAACTGACGTCATTGTGCATAAATGAAGGGATATTAAGCCTGAAAATCTACTATTTGAACCCATTCCCTTTATTCCAACCAAGAACCCTAAACCCCGGGCCCCAGAAGATGAGGACAAAGTGGACGAGGGCGAATTCTTGCCCGGCATCGGAGCTGGTGGGATTGGTCGGATCAAGGTTGCCGATTTCGGTCTTTCGAAGGTTGTATGGGATAATAAAACGATGACGCCTTGTGGAACTGTTGGATACACCGCTCCTGAGATTATCAAGGATGAACGATATTCGAAGAGTGTCGATATGTGGGCTATGGGCTGCGTTTTGTACACTCTGTTATGCGGATTTCCACCTTTCTACGACGAGAGTATCTCGGTGCTCACCGAGAAGGTCGCAAAGGGCCAATACACATTCCTGTCACCATGGTGGGACGATGTTTCCAAGTCCGCTCAAGACCTCGTATCCCACTTATTGACCGTCGACCCGGAGAAGCGCTACACAATTCACGAATTCATGGCCCATCCGTGGATCCGAGGGACAGACGAAGAGACAACTGCAGCCCTGGATGCCCCGCCTCTCGCCACACCCGTGATCAGAAACGCAAACAAGGCCTTCACCCCAATGGTCGTCGAACCGGACTTTGGTCCAGACACGGGTGGCCCAGGCGCCGCTAAAAGAATGGACTTCCGTTCCCCGGGCGTGGTCAGCTTGCGCGAGGTCTTCGATGTGGGATACGCAGTACACAGAATGGAAGAAGAGGGCAAGCGCCGGAAGAACTGGAAGCAGGGCTACCGCGGGGGTCCTCAGCCCCTGAATGAGGAGGACGAATTCGACTCGGAAGACGACGAGGTGGGTGAGCCTGTCAAGATCCCGAAGGAGAGCGATGCGGACGACGTCGCGGGCATGGAGCAAACCCTCCGACAGACGGATCTGAACGCGGGGAGCACGTATGCTGGCAGCGTAGCGGCTGCGAGGGGAGCGGGGGTCTCGGGGCTGGCAAAGCAGCAACAGGTTGGTGGTGGTGGTGGTGCGAAGCAGGTGACGGCACCATTATCCGGGCGAACGAGAAGGAAACAGGGAGGTCCATTTGAGCTCTCACTTGAAAACTCGACGCTGTTGGGACGGAGGAAGAGGACCGATCAACCAATTGAAGCATGATTTATTGACCGATGTTTGATTGAAACAGTGAGAAGGTGTATTACTCGCATACAAACCTGAGGCGGGTGGGATTTCACGATATACATATGGACGAGAAATGAGGCAGGGGCATGTAGCATTTTTTATTTTTTTTCCCTTTTTCTTCTGGTCATCACCATCGTTTTTATTTTTCTGCCTTTTTCTTGCTCAACTCAAGCATGAACCCACTATATCTACATTCGTACTTTGCAGATCACCAATTCCGTCCTCAATAAATACCATCTCAGCCCGCTGTGCAAAAAAAAAAAACGAGTCAACATAAAGTAAAATGTATCACACCAACGGGACCCCAAACCCACCCGCGCGCACACAGAGAGCCACGCAAAGCCCGGAGTTCTTGAATAGCGCGACAGCGATTGATCTCCCCGGTATGTTATTTCATCAACCGACGAGGAAACGAGAGTATGTATACTTCGTGGCCAAATTTTTTCCCGGGTGACAACTTTCATGGAGTGAAAGGGGGGGTGTGGGGAATTGCTGGGTTATATAGTGCGTGGAGGACGGGAGGGTTAGGGTTTGTTAGGTACGGAGCTTGGCGGAACAATGAAACGATTGGTTCAGTACCGGTATCATACGGTCCTGTTTTGGCGCGCAACCATGAAAAATAAAAAGCCGTTTTTCCAAACACTCCTCGATATAATTTTTTATATAAAAAAAAAAGAATGCCATTTCTCTTGCGTGCCAAACAGGTGCCCTACATAAGCCTGTTGACAACGATATAACACCTCGATAAAACCCAGAACTTGAGTTTTCCCTTCCCTTCCAGGTTATCACAAATAAATCTCCCATTTTCCTGGCGGGTTGTCCATCGACCAAAGAGCAAAAGGTGGTATTATGCCCCGGAGCTTTTTTTGTATCATGGGAAACTGTGGGGTGGGGGGGGTTGGGCCATTTTTCAAAATAATTTTAGCTGTTAGGCAATCAATCTGTCTTTACTGCGCCTGATTTAAGCTTTTGTATACGAAAAATTTGGCACAGTTCTGAAGCCTTTACTGTTATTTTTCGTTATCCGTTGGGTAAGTTAGGGAGGAAAACCGGCTATCATACTTAAAGTCTGCTACTTTTGGTTGTGATACCTTGGTACACTTACACCGCGGGTGATTTTTTTTTTTGTTACAGTGCTAGTTGGCCGGTAAACCAATGCCCCGTTGCTCTGGCACCCTTCTAGCCCGTTACTTATCCAAAGGGCGAGTACTACTTCATCAGCCCTTAGTGACCGGTGCTCGCATCATATCCGCTCTGTAAAAACAAAATCCGCCGTTCCTGTGTCGTTGCGAATGTTCCGACTCTGATAGCTGGAGCGGGATACGGTTGTTGTGGCAGTGGACTCGTGGTCTTTGGTGCTTCTATGTATGCTGGGTCTTGCTTGATAGCGTTGGTGTATAGTTGTGGTCGTGTGGTTGCTGCTGGTGCTGGGGTTCATTGGTGGTTGGTGTACAGTACTCGAGTAATGTTGAGAAGCCGAGAGGTTTGGTGGTGCAGTGGGCTCGGACAATTATGGGTGAGGCTTGTGTTAACTATGAGTATAGTATCATATATTATAAAGACGATGTCGTTGACTACTACACCTTGGCATTCCCACCGGTACCGATGGTTCTCTAGCGCATGACAGTAGGGTGCTAGGTGATTTCTTCAAATTGCATTGACAAATGGTGAGGACGTATGATGCTGGGTTGTGTGGGTGGTGCAATGAGTGCTATAGAGGGTACTTGAGTAGAGGTTGAGATATGGTGCCTAAGTTAACTTGCTTGACAGGTTTGTTGGGTGCATTCTGCTAGAATCTGAATCGCGAGATATTCCCACCCTTCAACATCATACCTTGTTAGGCAAGGGACCCAACGCATTACAATGCCGCAGTATAAGATGTGTTGTATCGGGAAGCGGCCGGAGCTCACAGTTAAAATGGATAAATAGCCTTCTCTCCCTTCCCCTCAATACTTGACACGAGCCGAGGGTTCAAATTTCGAGTGATCATCCGTGAGTTTACAATCCTTTGAGCAGGCTTTACATCATGGGTGGTCACTCGGTTACTTGCCGACAAGAGCTTCAGTTAGTTGTGGAATATTGAACGTAGTCTAAAACCCCCCTGCTTTTTAAAAAAAGGGGGAGGGGAACACGATAAAAGAAAGAGCTGCTCAGTACTTTTGAGAGACAAAAAACAAAAGAAAAAGCACCAGACCTTACCAGAGGAAGCGCCCTCAACAATTTATGATATCCCGCGGTTCGATCTCTTTGACATTTTATGGAAATGGTGTTGCCAGTGGGGCTAGAGCTAAAACCCGGACATGGTAACACAAAAAAGCTTACTATGAATCATGAATAGCAGGTATATACACCTTTTGCGCTCTTGCGTAGTT
Organism: Tuber melanosporum; assembly: GCF_000151645.1. Lineage (NCBI taxonomy): Eukaryota > Fungi > Ascomycota > Pezizomycetes > Pezizales > Tuberaceae > Tuber > Tuber melanosporum. The sequence continues at coordinate 1,025,615 of NW_003298808.1, read as the reverse complement.
TTATTTTTATGTTATACTAGTTGTTCGTGGTTGCGAACGTGCCTTTGAACATAGAGATGTGAGCCCTTTTGCCATTGGGCTGTCAATTCCTTTTTTTTGAGAATTTAATGGCACAGCAGTGCCCAGGGGTGGTCTGAGCTTTAGTGATACTCAACGCATTAGAACTCCTTTCCCGTTCACAGTCAAGTATAAAAACTTCCTTGTTGCACTGATATTCGTGTTAGCCCAATTTCTTTGAAGACAAGGAATAACGTACAGGGAGCAAGTTGTTATGGACACGACATCATATATATTTCCTTTCTTGGGGTCCTGTTTCTTCCCCGCGCCGGCGTTGGTCTGGCAGACTACTGCACAACCTTCTGTCTCCCCTTGCTCGCCGGAAAATAGGCATTACTGAAATGATGTTAAGGTTTCCGGGCATCGTACAGCTAGTAAAATAGCTCAAGAACTTCCACCCGCGTGCCATGTTTGTTACCTCCGATATGCAGTACGTGTAAACTGGCGGACATAAATGCTACGCAAATACGGTATCTTGGGCACGGAGCTTCCTATGCTCATCCTGCATACGGTTGGCGTTTTACCTATTTAGGTCTCAATACTACTGTAAACCCTGCTCGGTTATCGGTGTCATTTTTTTTGTTGCTCAGGAGCAGAATATTGTTTCCCTGATGGTACATACTGGACTGGCAATATTTTCCGCTTAGGGAAGAAAATATAGAGACGAAAACAGTGTTGTATCATAACAGCGCTAAGACCCCCAACGCTGCTGCGTGTGGCGGCGGCCCCGTGCCGAGTGATGGTATGCGCATACTCAAAGTCGGGAAAAAGGACGACGAATTGCTTCGCTCCAGTAGGCAATCTCCCCAGTATTACCTTTTTTTTTTACCAATATTACATGAGATCTTGTTTATCGAATAAGATAATTTTAGTTAGCTCTTGTTACTGGGTGGCGTGCTGTACTGGTTCCCAAAAGTGACTTCTGTCGCTCAGCTCGAAAGTCCGGCGAATTACCATGAGCGATGAATAGAGAGTAAGAAATACCACTCTATCATATAATATTTACTATTATTTTCGGCTGCCTAACTTGGAACCACCTGTCCGTCCGTGCGGAATCAGTAACTTGCTTCCAAACACTGTCCTCCATAGCATTTTCTGTCACTGGTACTCCGGTCGTGATTTTTTTGCTTTGGAGACGTAGTGATCTTATTATTGCTTCTTTGGCGGCGGATGTCTCCAGCCCTCTGGCCGAGATGACTCATCCAGAACGGCCTCACTGCCTCACTACCTCACTTTAGCGTATTTGTCCCTAGAAGACAATGACCACACACAGGCCAAAAATTAATTCCCATTATTATCCATAACACTCCAGTCATTTTTGCCCATCTCCCCCTTTTCTGTTCCAACTTCACGAATATAATTCCGGAAACGACATGACAAACACGGCCTAGTGGTATAACACCATGGTTTCTCCAGTTCTGGCACCCCATAAAAATGTGGTTTCTCGGATTTTCGTTGCAAATGAAATGTTTCAACATTGCACTTTCTTGGTCGTAGCTCAACTTGCATGACCCCTAATGGATTTTCGCTTTCATCACAGCGATAGGTAAGGAGGATGTTGGGCCCGGCCCTGATAGTCAGGTGTTTGGTCCTTCCTCGCACTCCCTGCGGGTATGTGGTAACCCTGAAGAAGGATGTAGCGTGGAGACATGTAAGCCTTTTGTTGCTGACCGAGGCAAGTTCTTTGGGAGGATCCGAAGTGCCGTGGATGTCTACTTTGTTAGCCCGCTCTAAAAAGAAAGTAGTGACTGACGAGCACTTTGCCAGCCCTATGAGAGAGGAGAGGGAAGCTAACATAGACTCCACGCGACTCGCCAATGGTATTAGAAGTAACCATTACAATGATGGAGAGACATGCAGGAGCTCGATCAACCAAGAGGACTATGAGGTATGAGAACCAGTGCGACTCAACCTGTGGTAACTTATATAATCCTATAGATAGAAAAGAAAGAATCACATTCAATAATATTATACAATTGATCGATGCAAGGAACACCTAACTAGCCTGTACTAATTGCTCTTGCGTAGTTGAGCATGCGCCGAGGAAAGTGCGAGCCCCCAGAACTAGAGGAATAAAAAAAAGTCTCTCAGAGAAGGTGCCCTTGATCGCCAGTGGTACTGTGTGCGATCAGATAGACTAGTGATGTATATTTTCCCTTACTGGGCAAATCCGCATTTGGAACCAAAGTCATCTTGACGCACAACTTGAATGTGAACAGGAAATCATTCCATCCAGGAGGTCATTGCTTCCAACGAACCCAAATCGGCGTGCACTTCTCTCCTTGACACCTACAACTTAAGATCCTTCAATTCCTTCCAGGAACTAATAAAATGTTGGTCCCGAACAGACCCCAGGCATGCATTACTCAGCCACAGTTATAGCAAGGCATTCCATGTGGCAGCGTGGTCGCGATACTATGGGTATCAAAGTCAAGACTAAGGACTAAGCGGAGGCGATTGCAAAACCCTGGGTTCTAGAGAATCAACCTTCCTTTCCGGCACTTCTCCTGCCAATAACGGATGAAATCAGGCTTAATTTACCGGGTAAGACCACCCCGTCAACACTTTCTAATGATAGTTATTCCCTGCAGCCCTCTTCTAGTTTGCGCTTGTAAGGCTCTTCCGATCGTAGGCACTAGGTAGGAGAGTTGGAATTTTGTTCCGGCGGTCAAGGTTTGGGAGACAGTGTCATATGGATCCGTATGGGCATGACTGATGCTATGTAGTACGGCTGCAAGGATTCCTACGTCACATTCTAGGAGAGCCCAAGAAGGGGCTCTGCGGGCGAGCCAGTGAGAGATTGTGCGTGTTTTTGCTTCTATATTGTATGCATTACTAGCTAACCAGAGTAGTGTTATTAGACGTCCGATAATGGCTGTCATCACTTTCAGCCACTCGGGAGGTTACCAATGTTATCTCTCTCCGGCCAGGAAGGCTGCTGTCTAGTGAACGGGGGTAAAAAGGCGGTTGGTTATGATAGGATATGGTTTGCGCTCGGGTACAAGCTGGATGTGCGGCGAAAGGGTTTCATTGTGAAACAGATGGTTAATGATGGGGATATGAACAGAGCAATTGGGAAAGCACAATTCAACTGTTTTCTATGCCCAGGGAGTGGGAACTGCAAGTGTCATGCTGAACGATTACTAACTCCTATCCTTACTTAATATTTGTCCCGAAGAGCACTGGGCTGACTCTCCTAATGTCTTGGCGCAAGTCACCATCACATGACACTCGTGATTGGTTTCACGCAACCACACCAAACCCACCAAGCTGCACAGTTACCTTCCTCGCTCCCACCCTTCTGTCCACCCCTTCCATCCACTAATTCTTGATAAAAGAAACAAACAACAATGGCACATAGGTCAGGTGCAGATCTGGACGAGCTATTCGAAGGCATCGAAGATGCCTCAACATCACGACCCCCGCCATCTGCTCAAGATGAGCAGGACCTCCTCGCGGGCCTTGAGTCACTTGCCGCTGGCCATAAAACCTCTTCCCGTCCGCACACGCCTCGGGTTTCCACTCCTAGCGTGAGGTCCCGTACACCGATGGGTCGCAATAGCGGGGAGGGGTACAGCGGGTATGGAATTCCTCCGATTGGGAGGGATAGTGGAGACGTTAGGCGGGGAGGAGATAATACTCCCACACTTAGAGAGAAGGGGTCAGCGGTCACCCCGGTAAATGCTGCCGAGCCGCCGGCTAGTGTTTCTTCCATGTCGAGTACGGGCATAACTACTGGTGGAGGAGGCGGGGGGTGGGGGTGGGGAAGTATTTGGGAGACGGCGGCGAGCACTGCTACCGCCGCGGTCAAGACTGCAGAAGGGGTCGTGAAGGAGCTGCAGCAGAGCGAGGAGGGGAAAAAGTGGGCGCAGCAGGTTAAGGAGAATGCTGGTGCTCTGCGTGGACTCGGTTTGTTTTGCCTTCCTTACGTCATACTACGAGATTCTATGCTTTGTAGCTAACAGCAGGGGTTCCAGCTGGAGACGTGAAATCTAGAGCCCTCCCAACATTTACCACTTTGCTACATACACTTGCCCCACCAATTTCTTCCCACGAACAGCTATGTATTCACATTACGCATGATCTCGAGAACTACCCGTTTGTCGACACGGTCGTTTACGGAGTTTTCGACCGGGTGATGCAGCAGGTGGAAGGCGGTGACCTTCTCGTTGTGCAGCGCGGCGGGGGGTCAAAGCCACGCTCGTCGCTAGATGGTGCTTTCGGCGGACCCTGGTATAAAGGGATGGAAAGGCGAGACCTGCATGCCACAGTCGGCTTACAGGAAGGAATCAAACTTGCGAGCGTTGCAGCAGAATCCTATGCACAAGAGTTCTTGCAAACATCGGATGCATTCACGGGTCCCGCAAGCAAGGACAACCCCACTAGAAAGTCAAATATATTTCTCGCCATCCAGCCGACAATCCATTCCCAGCAGCCCTCTCCATTAGCACCAAGGGGGGAAGACTCAGAAGAACAGGAAGATCAAGCAGTCGTCTTTGCAATCCACCTCTTCGACCCTACTCACGGCATTTCCTACTCAACCGTATCCCAAGCCCTCCCCACCCAATGGCTAGAATGGCTTGATGCCCCTCCCCCAGCAGATGCCGCGCCGGGCGAGTGGGCCGTGCCAGACGTTATCAGGAACATAATAGACATTGGTGGTATCGATCCGCGAGAATGGATTGTGGAGTGGGTAGAAGAAGCGGTGGGACTCGCGGTGGGCGTTGTGGCACAGAGGTACGTTGCCAAGCGAATGCGAATCGGAGATTCAGGCAGTCATGACGGGTTGAAGGGTAAGGAGGTCAGTTCTGGAGGGGAGGAGGCGAGGGCGGTGGCATTGTAGTCATTGGCCTGTCAGTATTATAATTGTTATCCGGTCTTTCTTTGGGGGGTTTTTTGTCTTCTCTACATTTGCTTTTAAAGTGTGTTCTTTGGATTAGTTTGTCATATGAATTATGTCTTTTTTCGCGGTCCGGGATTTACAGATTCTGCTCGCTGAGTGGGGTAGGGGTGGGAAAGGGGAGATATTGAGTGCGATATGGTGTTGACTGCTGAGCGAGTGAGCGGGCAATCGTGATCCTGACGCCGATATGGTGGTACTTTGCACATCACCGTACCTCCATCTGTCCATCCACAATAACCACTTGTAACAGTACGATCGTACGGTGCCACAACCTACGGGTGCCCGACTCTACCCAACCCTTCTGTGCTACTATTACTACCACCCAAAATCAGATGCGCTCCAAGTTACGAAGCCCCTTGCACAGCTGACAGATATCGGCCATACGGTACTTCCCCACCGCCACTACTCGAGTACGACACCGCTATGTTACTCCGCTCGGACCTAAGTGGTGCGGTGGCCCCGGCTGTTCTCACGGGTGTCGTCGTGCTATGAGCACTGGCTGAGACACCCTACACCAATATCTTATCTGTAGAGTACTAGTACAAGTAACCCTCCACGAGCCGCAATGCATCGTACCGGCATATGCTATCATAGTACCGGAGGCGTTCTACGGGTCCCCCCCCCCCCTCAGCAGTGGGGAAGAGCGGGATGTCCTCGAGATCGACTTATCGCGCAGTTCCACGATCCGTGCATTCAATTTTCAAAATTTTCATTTTTCTTCCCCCGTCTAGTTCATCCCCCTAAGAGGCACTGTGAGTGTGGTCCCTTCCTCCTTTCGGAGTCGCTATGCGGCGGGTATGATACTATCAGTGTTGTATTTGTGGTACCGGCAGAGCACGAGCATGGCGACAAAAATGGCGAGCGGAATGGCATGTAACGACCTAAACCATGCTACGGTATCGGTACGATACTTCACGCTGTTTTTCCACTCAATACACTCCAAAACTGTAAAAACAAAAAAATATCTCCCAAGCACTCGCAGGGTATTGAGGAATTTTTGGCTAAACTAGTTTGGCATCGCAATATTTGTAAAGGTTGAAGTCGGAAATTGTGCCAAGCTTCGCTATTTTCCCATACAAATCCATCGCAAATTGCGCCAAGACCGATATACCGACCATAGCTCCTGATAATTCCGCAGCGAGTTTAGATATGGAGTTCTAAAGGGTTTGGAAGTAAAGTGAAATGCGTGGAATCGCTTCACAGATAGATGGAGATTTGCTTGACCGGATTAGCGGTTGGAAAGGCGTTAATAGGGCTGTTTTCGGTGGGAAAACTCTTAAGTTGTGTACGAGTGCACTGCTCATCGCTTTTGGCGCTAGCCTCGTCTCTGTGTGCGGTATGATACTTTACTCCCCGTGATGGCCCACTCGCCGCATACCGCACGGTTCAGTACGGTTGTGCATATGGCATCATACTTGTAACGAAGGTGTGGCGGAACCTGATTGCTTGTGCAACTACGAGTACCAAATACAAAGTGAGGCCGATGGGTACGAGTACTGTACTGTACGGTGCGATAGTCTACTCGTATATCCGCCACGTGCCGTTTCCGGGCAAACAGTGACAAAGAAGGTTCCCATCAAAATTTTCTCGCATACCGGTACCGGTACTCGTATATCAGGCTTCAACGTGACGGATATAGTCTATCTGTCAGCTGCAGACTTGTATCGCTCAAGCCACAATACAGCGAGTGATCTGTTTTTTTTACGCCACTATTCTCACTTCCGTTCCTTCTTACTCACTCGAGTTATGGTGGGGGTTTATGAGGGTGATTGCATTCTGTGCTGTAGATGAAGGGATGGGAATGGGTTATTTCTTCGTCCCTTTCTTACAATAGTTCTCCCTCAGAGAGTTGAACAAAGGTACCGGTACTGACTGTACCGCGCCACTTCCTTCTTTTCCTTTCTCGGCCCGGTCTGGACGTATGGTTTGCTTCCTGAGTTCGAATATCATCATGGAAGCCGTAATTCCTTCGCAGCAAGACGCTGCATGTATATATCATACAGTACCGTACGAGTATATTTTTCTTTTTCCTTTCTGTCCCCACCGCCTAACTTAACTTAACCCCTATCCTATCCCAGAAGGGGAATTCCAACGACACAGAACACCCCTTGCATTCGCGCAGTCTCACCCGCTCGCTACCCGATGGCCAAAATATCATACGGGTACCATACAGTGCGAAGAATGGTCCGGAAGGAGCAGGTCGTCGGGGTCGGGATTTGTTTCGAAGAGGTTTTCGAACTCGCAAAGCTTCACTACACGGCCATATCCGGATTACCGAGATGGGGATAGCGGGGCGTGACTGCACCGGTAGTATTGGTTAATTGTGAGACGATTGGTACTGTACGGAGGTTTTGGGCTAGCGCCACTATATATACATATATATAATATAAGTTGTCTTTTTGTATGGAAGTGTTTACGGTCAAACTTTTCCCAATTGTTGCGGTGGAGCTGAAGGGGAGGGGGGGGGGGGCTCCTGTCAGATGGCGTGGGGCTGTTGCTGTGAAGCGGTTGGTTTGCCTGGGTTTCGCTGGTCGAGGGGCGGTGAGGGGTATGGGGAGTTGGAGCGGGATGAAAGCGGTATCCTGGTGGGATGAGATATCGTGGTGGTCTTGGGCAGTGGGTTTGTAGAATTGGTAAAGTAAGCCTTCCGATCCCGGTAGGCATTTATCGGAAATGTCCGTTGGGGGGAATATCCATTGCCGGTATAATACTCTTCCAATCTTGATACAGTATTTACAATACCCGTCTCTGAGTCTATAAACTGCAAGGCCAGTTCACACGCATAATGTTACTATCAAATCAATGACCCGCGAGGCATTGGCTATCGTCCACCATCTCGGAGTGGGGACGTCTTGGATCTCCACTCCAGCATCAAAACTCCTCTCTCCGGTCATTCATTCATTCATTCATCCATCCCCTTCCGAGCGGAACGAGCGTGTGTGCGAAGAACACCGAACAACCGGACAGGGGGTCAAAGCACTTACTATATCTAGGGTTCCCCGTTTACCGATACTCCTTATTCCATCACGCAGGCTCACTTTGAGTCTACGAGTAGTACGATACCGCCACCGCCACCACCACCACCCACCACCACCACAATGCAAACTTATGGAATCTGATGGGAAAGGGTGCGAAATTTGCTATCCCGAATTGCCCGATCTATCTATTAATGCCCACCACGAGGGGAATGACTGAGGGAAGATCACGCATCACGGATTCAGGAGTTTCTCAATGCTTTGAAAATCCAAGCTTGAGCTATGATATATTACCGTGCAAGGACATAAACATATGTCATGACACTAAAAGCGCGATGTGGGTGCGTGCAAGCGTTTTCCCTCACCCCGGAATTGTTTTGGGGGTAACCGTGCTTATTTGGCGGAGGTTTGTGTGCTGTGTGGGTACCAGAATGCGCCCACCACGGTATAGTACCCCGAATCACCAATCTGGACTGGGCGCATCGAACCCAAAATGGGGGGGGCTGAATCAGGGGATGGAATCCCTGGGCGGATCGGAGGTTTTTACCCTGGCTCACTGTGCAAGGTCACGAATGCGGGCTTTCCGCTCTCGCATGTTGATGCACAGTACCGATAGTACTTGTACTCGTACTGTACGTGTACTGTAAACTGCTTGCATTTTTTTTTTTTTGGCGTGGTGAGAGGTTTATACTCCGGTGCTTCCCAGATCTCCGCTAGTAAGGCCAGGGACCCGACCGATGGACCATGTACTATACAAGTATCCGTCTGTAAAGGGTTCGGCACCCTGGAATGCCTACGGGGTATGTATGTGACGACATGATTGCCTATGATGCGGTACCGGGACGTTTATGATTGTCACTGTGAGGGAGGGTGCTTTATCTTTGGCGGTGACAGCCGTAGGGTGTATTCCTCGGGGTAGTTCTTGATCTAGCGTTGCAGGGATTCCGTGAGGTTGGTAGCGTGGTACTGTATGACAGGGTGTGGTTTGGAGGCTTGGGTGGTTAGTGTTGTTCTGCTGTTGTTGTGCTCTAAAGCTTGGTGAGTGAGTGAGTGAGCGAGCGAGTGAGTGCACTTTACTCGAGTGCAAATAGAATTTACACTTGAGTGATGGTATTTTTTTTTTTTCCTTTCTTTTTTCCTTTTTTCTGGGACCTGTACGGAAATTCTACGGTGGTTTGGGTACCTTTGGGCTGCTGTCAAGTTGGATGGGTTTTACTGTTCGATGGAACCTCATTACCGTAATGGGTTGTGAAATTCTCCGGGGCACCGTCTTGCTGGGTGTACTCGAGTACAGTACCGTACCGGTACTCGAGTACCCATAGTTGCTGCGGGAGCTAGCACAGCTGCAGGCTGGCGGTCATTCGGTGCGTACTGTAAGGGAGCTTGTCGTGGATCCGTTTTTCTTTTTCTTTTCTTTTTCCTCCTTTCTGCCCATTTGAGTCGCTAGTTTGGAGCCGTGCTTTTGCTACGGTACGGTAGTGGTATGATGGGGCACCAAGAAAAATACAAATCCAATCCGGCAATCTGGCTAACTTGTTGTTCGCCTCTATAAGGACTACGGTACACTATACCCATCTCCTCGAAGATATGTATCACGTATCAAAGTGGCGGGACAGGGAAAATGAAGAAGAATGAAGGGAAAAAAAAAAAAAACTTTTCCCCGAAAACCCCAACGACCATAGAGTACAGTACAATTCGATGGCCTCCATCTATGCCAATATCTCCCTCCGCCATAGATAGCGCATTATATCCCCGCTTTCTTCTGCTCTTTCTCCTTCTTGTCCTTCTTCCCACCTTTCAAAACTTCCAGGTGTCCCGCCCGCTCGGCAAGACTGCGCTCTGCACCCGCTGTCAATTGCGCTGTTACTTTCTATCCACAGTTAATCGGTGGGACACCGTGATTTATTCTTCGTCTCTTTGTAGGCGGAATACCTTCTTCAAGTTATTGGCTTTCACCAGTATGGATTTCTTCGGGGCAATGGTTTTGTGGCCCTTTTTGGTTATGCCGGCATTTTTTCTGGTTTAACGGGTATGTTAGTGGGATTTGACTCGTGCCGGAAGGGTGGGAGAAGGAAGGAAGGAGGAGCACACCGTTTGCTGCTCTGCTTGGCTAGGGGCTTGGAGAGTTTTTTGTTGCCTTGTACCATTTCGAAATTATTATTTTTTTGCTCAGGTCTAGCAAGGTATCGCACATAGATAGTACCGGTATTGGAAGTGAGGTGAGGTGAGGGCGGAGATGTTGTAGGTAGTACGAGTTACCCGGCGGTGTTAGATCATAAGAGGTATCCTAAAGTTGCAGGTTCTAGTTTTAGGTTGTGAGTTAATGGAGAAGTCCCTTGTCCAGCCGTGAGGGATACGAGACGAATCGGACGACCCGTGAGTAAGACTAACCTTTACTGACGCTCACATCTACCTGGCAGTTGCGGTGCTACCCTTACTGTACATCTCAATCTCTTGCTTCTTCTTCTTGCCCTTCGTTTGTTAGGGCGAGATCGCTTTGGCGAAAGGCTTTCCTTTCCTTTCAACATACTTCACTCGGTCCACTACAGCACTCCCTCTCCTACATCAGACCCCAACGGCCTCCAAACCGTTGTTCGGAATTCAATTCTTTGCCAGGTCTTGGCATTCCTAGGAATACTGATCCGGCGCTGATATATCATACACTGAACTGTTTCTTTACCCTTTGCAACCCACCGATTCCCTCTAGCGACGAACCGATAATATTGTGAGTCGTTTATTCTTATAGTTGTTTTTTATGCTCACTTCCGGGCTTTTGTGGGATCAAAGCCCTTTACCGTCCTTTTTTTTTTTTTACTGTGGGGGTACTTTATTTCCTCTGTCATTCTCCTGATCTCCGCCCCCCCCCCCCCGTTTTTTGTTCTTGTTCCTGTCATCGCCGCGTTATGTTTGAGAGCGAGTCGATGGGCGCTCTTTAATGATAACTGCGAATTCCAGCTTTATGTGATATTGTACCTTTTTTTTCTTTCGTTTCTATCTATCCTCCTTTCCTTGGGTAGCTCGGCCATCTATTTTTTTATTTTTTATTTTTTATGGCTTCCCCGGAATACTGTACGCGTGCAGTTTGTACTAACTATTGGAAGTCACTGGCTCTCGGTGGCCTTACGGAATTTCCTTAGGGTTTAAGGTACTGTAACTGTTTCTCTTTCGTGAATTCCTCAAGATCGGGGGATCATTTGCCTCTTCCTTTCGGTAAGAGGTAGGAGCATTCGAAGGAACTGATATAATCCTTCCCATTCCCCTTCATCATCAGCGAGCTCTATTTTGTCACTTACTGCCGCGTTGAATGATGTACTGATTGTTTGGTTTTGCCTCCGTGTAGCCTGACCTTTTGAGATATCGACCTGCTCCTGGAGCAACCGTCGACAACTCTAACTCGCTGTCTATAATCTTTTCTTTTTCCTCTCCCTCCCTTCTATACTATTCACACTCTCTTGTCTTGGAGTGAATTCCTACGCATTCTGTTTTTTGCGAAGGCTTCCCACCACTTTGGAACCGATTTTTAAGCCGAGATTTCTATCTCTCTCTCTCTTTCTCTCTCTCTCTTTTTTTTTTCAGCGGTTCACTCTCCGCTTAACCCTCTCGGGTCTTTTTACTGTTCGGTGTCAACTTACGTCGCTTTCCGCAGCTACACTTGAGCAAGCGCCAAACACTGATTTGCGTACTCTCTTCCTTTTACTGCTGCTTCCCTTCTCTTTCTTCGTCCTCCGGGGTGTTGGATTCTCCATCCCCGGCTGCCTTTTCTCCTTCCTCACTTACCACTCGCTGTGCTCTCCTTTCACCATCGCTACGTCTCTCTTTTTTTTTGGCTCCCGTCACCCCCGTTACTTGCAAAGTTACACTTCCTTGCTTGTCTCACTTTCCAACTCCCTACTCATCCATACAAGTTGTGGAACCTCAACTCATCATTCTTAATATCCCCGTAAAACTCCATCGTTCGCCTCCATTTGCTACCCACTTCTCAACCCTAATTCGTATTTCCTTGTTTAAGAGCCTCTCTATTTCTTTTCGTCTCCACAACCGACATAATTATGGCCCGTCGCAGGACAAAATCAATGGCCGAAGCTTCTAATTCCCCTCCACCTACGGCCATTGCGAGAGCCACCCGTTCTCGCAAGAGTCTGGCATTATCTTCATTATTGGAGACTCAACAACCACTCCTCATGACTTTTGAGCAGGGGTCTACAGGCCAGCGAAGGTCTTCCAGATCCGCTCCGAAAAGAGGCGAGGGCTTGGCTCTAAGTCCCACTACTGTGGTCAGCCCGATGGTGACGCGGGGGAAACAGGCGAAAGATGAGAGTGATGGTAAAGGTAAAGACCGCGAGGGTGAAGTTTCCCGGGACCACTGGAGGAGCCCCGAAAATTCTACTAAACGTACGGCGACGCCGCCACCCATCCTTGATGCCCGGTATGTATATCTTTATTATTCCTGCAAAAAAATTTATGTACTGTGCTCCGAGTTTCTAATTGTTAGCTAGTGATGATGACGAGGAGTCTCTAGTTGATGAGGCTGATAAAAAGGATGAAGAGCATCTTGATGAGGACCGTCAAGATGATGATAGTGATTATGGACATAGAGATGAGGATGAAGGGAATGTCCTACCCGGCCCTTTATCTACCAATTCTTCACCTGATGGCCAGGGTTCTTACGCCTCGGCGCTCAATGGCGGGGATGGGGTGTCCTCACCATCCGCTAGTAGAAACTGCGATACTGCTTCGGCCAAGAGGCGACGTAAGAAAACACGCAATCCTCATATCAGCCCGAACAAGCAAAGACAGCTCCGCCAAAAGCAGAAGGAGCGGGAAGAGAAGAGAAAAGGTGATATTGTTAGTTCTCCGGTGAGCGCTGTGGGTTCGGGGTCGGGAGCCTTTCCCCATCTCCCTCATCCGCCAGTGCCCATAACGACTGAAGCTATTCATGCTCCTACCTCTCCTCCCCCTCCTAGTGCTCCTCCAGAGGTCAATCGAGCCTTCGAAGAGGATTTCGGACCATTCTTGAATGGCAAGACGGATACGCATGAAGCCACTAAGAGACCGGCTATGCTTGTGGATGTGTCATCGGTTGACGCAGCGGCAGAATTTTTACTTGGAACCGCTATGGGAGGGTTCAGCGAGGATGAGAGTGGCAAGCGGGTTACTGGGAATTCTGGCGCAGAGACCGGGCAGAATGCTACCATGGTTTCGGAACCCCGGGATGAGGATATGCCTGATGCACCTGTTCAGTCAGGTGCTTCACTACTAGATGTTGCTCCCACCAACGATGCAATTGTCGAGTCTCCGTCGAACCAACTGCTTGCTGAGCTGCAAAAGAATGGTGACGATGCAACTGAGGGTACTCTTTCCGGCCAAGCATCGCCCATAATCGCCGGAGCGTCAACACCCGCTACTACCGTCAACGGGCTCGCGGGCTCGCGACGTGCGCTATGCACGGGCGGTGAATCCTCCCCTAGATGTCAGACTTCTCCAGTGCGAAGGCTCGAGTGTTCGGGAACCAGCGGGGCTACCGAGAAGGACATCTCGAATATTTCTTCCGGGCGCAGACTATCTTTAGGGCCGGGTCATGCGGATATAAGCGAGAGGAATAATGCGAATACGGGAGATAATACGATTAAGGTAAATTGCCGGTGATGTCACGTTGCTACTTACTCTACGGACTTAGATTGGTACTAAGTGCGTGTAGGAGAATAACACCAAATCACGTGAGAGCAATACAAGATTAGTCGTCCGGGATGGGCCACCATCTCCAAAGCTAGAACGCCGGGATACAGAAATTGTAGTCGGTGGTATTGGTAGTCCTACTAAAATCGCCAGCCCGCGCGAACGGATTGAGATCAGGGTTCAGTTGGAAGGCCAAGATCCAGTTGGTTTTCCTTTTTAGTATATGGTGTTTTTTTATTATTAATGCTGTGTAGGATTCTGGCGCTGCCGATGAGGTTAATGTTGCCGCTAGTGTGCTGTTACAAGTACTTAAGTCGAATAACCCAGTGTCTGCCATTAGAAAGAAAAGAAGTCATTCGGAAATTTCTTCGAGAGGCAGGAGGGGGTATGTCTTCCTTTGGTATTATTATTATTGTTTTACTAATCAGGAAGGGCTACTAACTTGGGGTGTTTTATAGAAACTCACCCGGACATGGGGAATCGTCTAACAAATTGTCTTGTCCGACATGTCCTATAACTGAGGAACAAATCTTGTCCTGTCTTGAGAGAAAGAATGCTGGCGACCGTGGAATGAGTCTCGAAGAATTCATGGATAAACACCGTGAACTTTGCGCTAACAACGTTCAAGATGAACCATTGGTGTCTGAAGGGGAGATGGAGGAAGAGGATGACTATGGAGATTATGATGAGGAAGAAGATGAAGGTGAGGAGGGCCATGCTGGAGAGGATCATGAGGAATTGGGGGGAGAAGAGGAAGATTATGCAGTTGATGGAGATGAAGGGTTGATAGAGGGAGATCAGGGAGTGATCCGGAAGATAGCGCCCGCACCATCTGGGGTGGGTACCGTCTTGTGCAAAGTGGCTGAATCGCTCCCTGGTTACCTGAGTATCAAGCCGGAAGATGTCGACAAGGAAATTGAGGTACGGAGGTCTGCCATTACAGCTGGCCGGCTCCTAGAGGGGAAGTCTGTTGAAGATATACTCCTTGTTCCGATCACACCGATCTCCACATTTCAAAGATATCTGGAAAATTCGAAAACCCCCGCGGAGAAGTTTCTTGTGGAAGAGAAAATCGTTGAAGCTTTGGCTGACATACAGGTGGAATATTTGATGATTGATGAGATTGTCAAGCGTAAGGAGGCAAGTACCCCGGATGGGGAAAGTATAGCTGTTAGCCAAACCGCTAGAGGGCGTAAGAAGGGAAAGCCTAGAGTTGCCCGCAATCCATTAGAACCAGAGGATCCAGTTGTCTGGGAGGATAAGAAAGAAGCTGAACTTTATGGGTTTTCTTACGATCCTGCTATTGACAAGCGTGGGAAGCAGAATGCTGATGAACAGCAAGCTGGCAAGTATTCTATTAGAGGGCGGGAACTGCGCAGTCGCCAAAAGGCTGTTGAAATGGTGCTATATCCCGGATACGAGCACATTGATCAGCGAGTCCAGACTATTCAGCCGAAGGTGACCAGGCGTCGGAAGCCCGCCGCTGACAAAGAAAAGTGCGAGGAGTCGCTAGAACAGCTCAGAGCTGGTTCTGCTCCACCACCTGCCTCCGCCGTTCCTCAGAAGAAGAGGCCCGGGAGACCTCCGAAGAACGCTCAATCGTCTCTATTTCTCTCTGCCTCTTCCAAAGATCAAGCTTCAGCGCAGGCGCTATCACGGACGCATTCTGCAGATAATGTTGCACGCCCGAGAGCGGGTGAAAAGCCAAAGGTAGACCCTAACAGAACACCACCTAGTAGCATTAGTGGCACCTTGGTGAGGTCGTCGCCGGATTGTCTAAAGATAAAGTTTCGCGGTGCACGGCTTGCTGAGTACCTTAATATTGTCTCGCAGGAATCGAACCTAGCATCCACACAGAGAGATTTCTACGGTCGCCCAGGCCCATCATCGTTGGTGCCTGCCACGACGCAATCCGAGCCGGTCTCGCCGACCAGATTTTATCCCGACAATCCTACTAGGCAAGGCGACTCATTCATGTCGCTCGTGAATGGGGGGGTCAATGCGCAGCGATCAGAATCTCCAATTTACGATTCAACGGAGAGCAATCCTGGAGATTATGAAGGTGTTGGGAGGGGGAGACCAAGGCCTCGTGGAAGAGGTAGAGCCCGTGGAAGGGCAAGGGGGACCCGTGGACCGGGCAGGCCTGGGCGTGGATCAGGGTTAAGGGTTGAGACTTCAAGCGCAGCTAACCCTGTTGGTCGTGGTGAGCCTGTGCCGGCCAACCCAGAGACCCCAGCTCTTAGCGCGGTCGAATATTCCGAGGCAGAGGACGCTGCTATCAGTGCAGCAGCCTCTGATCGCGGACATAATTATCATTCAAACGCCTTCCAAGCACTGTCTAAGGCTCCCGGCAGCGCGAAGCGTTCCATACCCGCTGTAATGCACTTCAACGCAACTCCCTCCCCCATGTATACTGTATTTCAGACCCGGCTAGGGCCGCATCCGCTGCCCTCAACCTCTACAAGCCCAACCTACCACGAGAATAGGTCTTCCGTTGAAACGGACCATGGAAGACCCCGGGTCCGTGGGAAGACGTATAAAACGCCAACATCCGTCTCAGTGACCGAAGCCCAACCAAGGACAACCAAAGAGGAAGAATTTATCGCCGCACAAAACGGAAACCTGGGGAAGCGGAAGAGAGTCAGGACGGCTCTAGCATATGAAGCGCCTAGACGCAAGGCCCGCGCTGTTGCAGGTAGAGATGGGGCCGTGGGGGGTGGGCATAGCCCTGGCTGCGTGAGTGGAGATAGAGATGATGAAACAGATAGTAGTGAGCCGGATGATGATGATAGCGGTGGTTATGGGAATGAGAAGTAGGTAGAAAACCTCCACGCGTTCGTCGTCGCGGCTGCGGGGGGAGGATTTTCTTTTTTGAAAAAAATCTGTGGTTTTTGTGGATTCATTTCGTTTTTTTTGACATTAAGGTCTGGGTATCATATGCATTTGTGAATCGGAAAGGGGGATGTTATCATTGGAGGTGTTTGGGCATTTGTATTTATGTTTTGTCGCTTTGCTCTACCTTTTTCATGTGACAGTATTTTCCCCTTTTTCACTGTTATTGTAGTATTTGTACCCGGAAAAGGGAGGAAGGATAGGTATAGTATACGAATAAATGGGGGCTGAATAAATTCAGGATAAATGAATTGACGTGGGTGTTGTGCTTGACGTTGGTGTGGTCTTAGTGGTGTGCTGTGGATATGCAATGTGCTGTTCCGTGATATGGTAACTGGCAGGAGTATCCCTGGTGGTGGGCAGGGGATGTCAATGCAGCTAGGTATTGTACAGCATCGTGCTATTGTCCAGGTCGACGGATGCGATACTCATCTGGAGATATTGGGTTAGGTAGCTTATGGTCTTCCTGCATTCTGGAGTATCATAGTTTGTCGCCCCATCGCGAATATTTCTTTGAGTGAGTTACTCGAGACTGGCCTACCTAATGGCCCGCACTCGCCCTGAGAAAGGAGACAGTACCAGTCATCAAAGTCACCGAGAATCACTTGGAGTGTAGATTTTTTCACTTCAGGCTGGCCTTATTCTGCCCCGCCAAGGTTTGCACATATTGACCACCACCATTGATTCTCTCCCCCCCCTTCTTTTTTTCATTTCCGCAGAGATGGATGTATATTCCGCAGGTCGCCTTGGTTTTGGGTCTTTGCCTTAACTTATCGTGTACTATGATATGATAGAAAACACTATGGTGGGCGATTACTCAGCTGCCACCAGTGTACCAGTATCGTACCCAGTCGCCTAGCTAGCTAGCCAGGCGCGCGTAAATTGAGGCAAACGCACGCAACTCGCACGGCGATTGGGTGTCGAGTGACGAATAATGATGGAGAGCTGTTTTGACTTGGTGGCGCGTGATGGGTGGTCCGGCTGGGACAACTGACGTTTACGAGATGGGTCGCTGTATGATATGATATAGTTTTTTCTCTTCTTCTCTTTCTCTCTCTCCCCACCCCCCACCCCCCATTCTTAAAATTGGGTTTTTTTTTACCTGCAGATTGGGCGTAACTTAATTGGAGATTTGATTTTGGGAGGTAAGACCTCTCGTTCGACGTCAGCATGTATCATACTGTATGTGCGCCGGTAACACAACCCACCGGTGACCCCGTTGCGTTTGCGTCCCGGTGGATGGATATTGAACACGGTTTAAAAAAAATTCATTGTTTCCGCTCAAGTGAGTGAGTGATACTGCGCGATCGCGAGCACTACCGGTTATAGTAGCATTCCATTCCGGGACCGACACACCGGAGAGGAAGAAGAACCTGATCCGGTCACGTTTTTTTTTCCCGAGGAGTATTTTGACATTTGGGATATCGCTCTTTACAATAACTTGGATTCCCGGGGGGGGGGGGAAGTGTTGCGATTGCTAACATCATACAAGTATCTTTTCTACGCCTTTAGGACCGGGTCTGGGGATTGCTCTGGGTGGCTTAATTTGCCAAGGATGTCCAGGCGGCGGGATTGAATCTTTATTCGTACAGTGGGAGAGCGTCCCGTGTGGGCCGAGGGGGGTATTCATATACTGTATATATCCGTGGAGGGGAAACTAGAATCTCGTGTATATTGCTAAATGTTGGGTGTTTATGCTGGAGTCAGGGTCGATGGTGAAGAATGTCGTGTCCGGCTCGCCGGTTATCGTTTGCATTAATTATGGTGTAATAATGATAATAATAGTAATAATTGATTAAAGGGCGATTGAGTCTATTTTTTTTTTCCCCTCCTGAATTCCACGATACAACGTGATCAAGTATCATGAAAACTAGTGCATATCGTGCCATTCCCGGGTTTACCCCCCCCCCCCCGCCCTCTTTCTCCCCTCTGCCCTTTTTGGGGTTTCGGTAGGATATGATAAGTCGGTCGCGGCCTCCCCTTCTGTTTCCGTGCCGTACACGGTAGTTGTGAGTACTATTGGACCCCCGACCTGTCTGAAAATTCCTATTATACGCCGTCTATCGCAGTCTCGGTGATGAAATGATCAATTCCTTCAAGACTCCCTTCCCCGCATCATAACTGGTAGGATTAGGGAAGTGGGTTTCGTATCACCGCCGAGTGGTTGACGAGTAGTAGCGAGTGACTAGGGCTTTTGGTTGAAGAAAATATAATATCATTATCATAGCATTTCATCCACTATAAACCATAAATAAAATAAAATAGCATCATATACAACTCCCTGCCATCCTCCATTTCTTGCTCAGAAATTCACCCAACCTCATAGTTTAGCCCGAACGTGAGCAAAGTCATGGAACCCAATCCGCCCGCCAACAATATCATACGCCCTAACCAGCTCGGCCTTGCTCAACCCTTCCAGGACCTCCCAAGCCCTAGCATTCCTCCTATCCTTCTTCCGCCCCACCGCCACCTTCCCCGCAGGCCCGTACCCCATCGCCTCCTCCTCCCCCGCTTCAAACGGCGCATCTCCTCGAATAAAGCTGATGAAGTGCTCCTGGATCGCTGCCTGAACTTTACTCGTCGCCTCGCGCACCTCCTCTGGGAATGTGTAGTTTCCAAAGAGCGACGGCATCTCCACAGCGTGATGTGCTCGCCGATTCTGCGGCCCCCACGGGTTGGGCTGATCGTAGTTGTATTCGTAAACTTCCTTGTTCTTGCTACGCCAGGTCGTGGCGATGCGGTGGCTTGGGAGGGAGACTAGGACGTCCGAGAGGAACTGGAGGGTTCCGTGGTGGATGCGCTTGGTTACGGCAGGGACTGGGAATGAGGGAGTTGTGGTTGTTGGGATTTGGTATGCTGCGAGGAGGGAGTCACCGGTTGCACCTAAGGATCTAAAGGCGGCTATTAGGTCCTCCGGGGGTAGTAGGCGGACACGGGGGGCGAACATTGAGCCCTGGAAGTATTAGTTCTCATAGGATGATTGTAGGGAATCGGTAGTGAAAGAGGGGGGGGGGTTGGTTATATCGTACGTCAAACTCCGTGTCCCCAATCAGCAACGCATCGCACCACTCTGGTGCCGCGGTACCGACCTCTCCCCATCCTTTCGTGAAGAAAGCATCATCATCGGTCAAGGGCAAGAAGTCAAGCCCATCCTTCTCAATGGCCGCGACAATATCCTGTGCCGGCGCGGTCTTGAGTACCTCCTCCCAACCCTCCTTCTCCACATCCGCACCCAAGTTCCTCGCAACCTGCTTCGAGAGGTTTATCCCCCAGGACTCTGACTTGGGATTGGAAACGTACAGCGTCCCACTCTGCATAATCGCGCGGTTGAACAACCCCTTGGCATCAGACTCCAGCACCGCGTTAAGGTGTGTTTCTACAGCGAACGAACCGGCGCTGTTACCGCCTATGGTGATCATCTTTGGATCGCCGCGGAAGCCACGGATGTGTTTCTGCACCCACTTTAGTGCTAAGCGTTGGTCCAGGAGACCATTGTGCACCCCGAGACCGCTTGGGAGAACCCCATAGCCGAATGTGCTGAGACGGTAATTTATCCCCACCGCGATGATAGGTTTTCCGATGTCCATGGACTTCTTGACGAAGTTCGTCATGTCCTGGAGCGGGACACTGCTGGAGATCCACTTATTCGCGCCGCCATGGATATTGACGTATACTGGGAGGACATCTTCTGCGTCTGGGGAGTTTAGGATTGAACTGGGCGCGGTGATGACGAGGTTTAGGCATTCGAATTCGTCTTGTGTTAGACCCGCGGCTGCGCGCTTTCGCTGGTTCTCCGGGATGCGGAAGAAGAGGCCTTCGTCGTCGAAGACGGATTGAGGACACATGGGCCTTTGGGAGGATATTATCAGCGTTGGCCTATCTTGGGGAGAGATGGACGGAGGGCATACCCGTGACTGGTACAATCCATCTCGGCGGGATACGACTCCAGCATCGTAGACTTCGCATATCTCTTGGGAAACTCCGCGAATTTGATGCCGCGGAATTGCACCACGCGCCCGTCATGCAAGGGAACCCCGCGGAGGCGGCTTCCAAGAGAAGGGTGTTCGAGAACAGGTGAGATTGACATTTTCTATTTACTATCTTGGTTGATACTCGAGGGGGGATGGGGGATGGTTGTATGAGGGGTAGGAAAATCTTTACTGTCTTTCAGGGCACTTATATTCATTTCTTCCTACAGTCCTTGGACCGGTAACTTGATATGGTAGGCCAACTGGAGCAGGAAAAAAAAGACTTCTCGGAGTTTAAACTTCAAATCTGACATCTGGCGCTTCTCCTCAACTCCGCTAGGACAATAGCACCCAGTATATCTTCACGAATGAACAGAAGGGGCCCGTCTGCACTGGCTCAGCCCCCGGTAATTGTACCTGAGTCCCATCTCATCCTGTCGCCTCCAGCCTCCGAGGCACGTATGTAGTTTCACAAGAAAATCACAAGCAATCACTCGTCATTATTATCGGCTTCATCTGAATGTCAAGCTCCCCAGGGGCCTCTCGCCTTTAGCCCTGGCTGCGAGACAATCAGCACATTTCTAATCCGCTATTCGAGATCCTGTCACAAAGAGCCGGTGCCTTTTTCCGTGAGGGCTTATACGGTGTCCGGGGTAACTGACAAGCTTGGGATTATGCTCGTGGATTACCTACTCCCGGGGGGTTTTCTGAATTGTTATTGTGCAGACGACAGAAGCGGTGGCGTTTCATAGAGAAATAGGATTGGTGGAGGAGTGGTATAAATTTTTTTTGCTTGCGAGTCGATATTGTCACACCAAACGCCTTGCGCGGCGGTGTGCTGGTTGAGGCGGGGCTTAGCCGGGGTTCGAGTTATCCCTGCGCTTAGCGCGTCGAATTGCCATTCTGGCAGGCGTGTAAACAACCGCGAAAAAGTACTGTGAAGAATCTGCTTCCTCCTCCCCCAAAAATCAGAACAAATCCTCTTCTTGGTCTCTCTTCCCCTTTGTTTTCCTTTCGAAAAACTTCACGTACCCCTAGCTTTCAATACAGTACTAATCCCCTCGTAACCACATTCCATCCATAATGGTGAAGCTAGCACCCTAACCCCACGCCTCAAACCGCCAAGCCACAACACCATCCAGCCCCCACCGGAACTCGGCTGTCATCAACATCTCCGACAATCTCTCCTCTTCCAATCCCGGCTCAGGTTCCGACGTGAGCCAGTTCTTAAAAGCTGAAACACGACGTTTACCACGCACTGGTAGAGCACAATACGAATTAGATAGCAACGCCGAGGCGCAAGCGATATAGTGTGTGAGAGGCTTCGCGCGGAGTTAAGTTTTCTGTTCGTGAGGCTATTCGAACTGCTGCTTGCCGGTGGTTGGCGGGTGCATGCATGTGGTATTAGTACCGGTAGGCGAGTGAAGTAGAAACTACCGGTACTGGTCTTCGCAAGCATAATGGCCTGGATTCGATTAGTTATTCAGGGTGGGTTGGAGTCGGGGATGAGGTAGGGATTGGAGGGGGTTATTGGGCGGGGTCATTCGAGCTGAGGGTTTGGATTTCTATTAATACTGTGGACCGGTGAGCGGTTGTAGTGAGTGAGAGCCTGAACAGGGGTCGGGCGTTGTTGGTCTGGGGCACTGAGGCCGGGGGAGTATGAATTCATAATTGTGAATAGTGCCGGTACGGTATCAGACTTTACCACATGGGTCGTGGGGTTTTGAGTTGAGTTCGGTGGGATGTAAACCTAACCCTGATAATAATTGGTTAATCGAGGTTGGATTGGACATCTTGCGAATATCCTGACACCCCGGTATATCCATTCAAAAATACTTAATTACGAGTATTGTCCACCGTGGAAAGCCACAGTGGAAAGCCTCCGCATGACACGGATTGAACCAAAGAGGCCTCGTGGACGAAAGGTGACATTCGGGAAAGATCATCGCTCCATATTGAAATGTTTAAAACAAAATACGGTATTGAAAAATACCCGATTTACACTGAGGGACCAAATGGGTCTAATGTGTAACCCGCTGACTATACCACCCTGGATGAATGTGAAAAATACCCTTGATGAGACGATGCAGGCTATCAATAACCGAGGACTTCTCGACAATCTTCTCATCAAGTTCCTTATTCAATTTGATCTCGACATCCTCATCCCCATTCTCAATATCGTCCGTAGGATCCTTTAGGAGATCGGCCTCTCCCCTTGCACCGCCCTTCTCCCCGCCTTCAACAATGCCCTCAGTCATATTCCCGACGGTATGCACAACTTCCTTCCCAGCCTTCGGCAATCCCCAAATCTTCCAAAGTTCTTTAATCGATCTCTCCCGCGCCTCCTCACGGAGCATAGAGGTGTTTGGGGCCCATTTCTTGGTGTACTCCTCGGCCGCCTTCCTCGCGTCCGCGCTCCATGGTGCGGAGAGGTCCACGGGTTCTCTGGTACCCGGGAACTTCTCGCTGAGGAACTCCTTTAGGAATAGGGCGAAGCCTTCTATGAACATGTCGTTGTCTCCACCACCCCACTGCTCGATAAAGACACCGTCTTTGTAGAGGTTGAAGGTGGGGTAACCGTCGATACCTAGGTCCGGATCCGCACAGAGTTCACCGCCTGCCCCTGAGCATTCATACGAGGCGAAGGTGAAGTTGTAGAAATTGGTGAAGGGTACCGCTGTTGGGGAGGGGTGAGCGAGGCTGACGTTTGAACGGGCGTAGGTTAGTGCTGTGTCGTACCAGCCCGGTGCTGCTTCTTTCGAATAGTGACACCAGGACATGTAGTGTTTGACAAACCTATGGGGTTAACAATTTTTTCTCTAGGGCTTCGGAAGGAGGATATATAGATGATACCAATAGCCGGACTTGATTGTCTCGTGGAACTCCCATTCCGGGATTTCTATCGGCCCATCGGAGTCTAGGCTAGTTATTTTTGGTGCTCCCGCTGTCGAAGTACTGGTGGCGTTTAGTGTGCCAGTAGGCGAAGGTGTGGATATTTAGAATAAGCACGAGCATCGTATCGTCTAGGCCCCGCCAAAGCAAGTGGAAGTAGCGCCAGCGCAGTTAGCAGAGCGTTTTCAAAATACATAACGAGTGGATTCGTTTGCCAGCAGCAAAAGAGGGCGCGCTGGCGAGGAGGAGCAGAGAGTTATGTATGAAGCTACTTATCAGCAAACATACATGACGGCTGAAGGTAGAGCTCTGGTATTGGACATTTTGTATAGGTTGGCACCGGCAGAGCGCTCTCAGTCGCTCTCAGCAGCATGCTCAAGCAGAGATATCTGGGAACACTGTATTTTTGGACAAATCTGTTTCCCCGGTGAGGAAACCGGGAAACTTTCTGCCGTCGGTGAGGCTCCACCGTGCCGAGTAGGACCAGTGTAATGATCCTCGCAGAATGGAATGGGCTTGTAAAGAACGATTGTGTCGACTGGTATAGGAACAAGCAAGAGACAGTATTCTTTATAGGGGTTTCCGCCATACATGCCCAATCCATCGTGAAAGGCCACCCGTCGAACGCCAAGCAGAGAGTGATCCGTCATGAGTGTCCTCTACCCTGGTTACAGAATGCAGACCCACGTATTCTTGACAAGAGATCCCTTGCAAAGTCGGTAGCGGGTGGAAGAAATCTGCCGGGTAATTCCAGCGGGTCATGCGACGTGTTGGTATCTTGACGTTACCCCTATTTAGCTTTCTGAAAGTTTCTGTTCCGTTTTTGCCCTGTGGGATGCTGAGAACCCCCCCCCGAATGCAATACAATGCCGGTATGGCTATCATGGAAATGCGCTGTATAGCCCCTTCTTAGAAGTGTTGTGAAAGTTGAAAGTCTGAGACGCATTTAAAAGTGAGCTTCGCTGTGATAAGATTGCTAATTTCTTACATAGAGCTGGCTTGGTTCATACTTGAATATGATAATATAATATTATAAGAATATAATGTTTTCGGGATTATAGTGATATATTTTTATTTCCAAATGCCAAATGGAGCCATAAACATATATAATGTTGTGCTAGGTAGACAGAAGAGAATATTCTATGGTATATATTAGTATTAGATAAAGTGAGTATGTTGGAGAGTTCCTCTTCCTTCCTTTACTACCTCCTTTATCTATTCGATCCCAAGCCGCATTAATCCACCAACACTCATTGCTCTATTCACTGGACCGATATCTACAACCTTGGGCAATATAATTCTAAAAAAAGAGATGGCATTAACAATTCCTTTACCAGTGCACATTGGTACCTGCCACCAAGAAAATTACACTCCCCCTACTGGCCTACCACTTCCACAATCACATCCCTCCTTGACCTCCCTTCCAGCATACACAGAAGGTGGCCAGCCACCACCATACATTATCCCGTACCCCGATACACGATGTTTTTACGGAAGGCCAATACCATACACCTTTCTTTTCTGTTCTACTTTTATCATGGGATTCACACTCTTTATCCTGTCACTCAATTTCAAGCTACCAATTATTCCGGCGATATTTCTAGTTATTTTTACACCATTGGTGGTCCCATTTTGTTACGTTATATTCGTGGTAACCAGGACCACCCTCGAAAGGAAGAGAAGGACATTGGGGGAAGAAGGGGGAGAGCACGAGGAAAATATCCTAGGAGTTGATCACTGAGACAAAATGGATGGGATACTTACTAGTTTCTCTTGCAGAAAAAAAGTACTAGTAGGATAATTAAGTGGAATAGGTCATCACTTGGTTTTTTTTGTTATGTTTGATTTGTACTCAAATGGCACTTTGTGGTTCCTACATGGCTGGTTTCTGTGATGTTTTGTCTGATGGGTATCTTAAATATCACAGGTCTTACAAAGTGGCTTGGAATTTGATCAGAGGGTTTATATGGGGACCATTGGGTATTGGGTCACCCTGGCACTTTTATCACTGAGTCTTTAGTGTTTTCGCTCATTCAGGTGTGTTGTGTGTGAGATCCCCTCCCTCCCGTCCCCCTTCGGTTCCGGGCGTCCTTCCAACCTTGCTGCGCATATAGCGGTCAGTATGGGTCTGCTCCCGGTAAGCCAGAAGCGATTTGTAAGATTGCGTTTTGGACATAGGGCGGCCCCCTCGTCGGATGGTTCAGACAAAACGCAGCTTTTTTGTTTTCTTTTAGAGGACAATACTGTTTATTAATCCCATAACTGCAAGCACTAGCATGGTGCTACCTGGTGGATGGGAATTTCTGCGAGATCCGGAGATGGGCATGTAGGTTTTCACATGAGGTTGTTAACTTGTAGCTTGGCTGTTATCCTTTTGTTTGAGTGGTAGCCCAAGTGTTACTTGTAGACAACGAACATCATCTCCCCGCTTTCTTGAGCAGTGCACGCAGAAGTTTATAAAATCCGCTGATATCCCTAAAAATTATCACGTTTAGCGGAATACCGTGGCCCAGACTGCATATAAGCTATCCATCAACATGGGCAACGGCAATGCGAACAACGGCAACATAACAGGTTGTTTCAACAGGATCGTCTAGAATTCCGATGAGGATGCACAGATTATGTGTTAGCTCTCACCACTAGAGCCAAATACCAGACATCAAGGCATGCGCAACGACCGATCCGACGGCATTGGGGATTGGCTTTTGAAAACAAGCGGGTTTTAGGAATGGAGAGGTAGTCATTGTGGGGTTGATAAGGCGATCCTGTTTTGAAGCGGGAATCCGGGAGTGAGCAAGACGCATCTAAGGCAAGCGGCGGGATTCTTTAAAGGGGAGTGAAATTACTGACGGTCGGGAATACTAGTTCGCGGGTGATTGACAACGTACAATCAGTTGGTAAAGGAGATCAACGCTGCATGCTTGTACAGTACTGCGACTTCCTTGCTCAGAAAGAGCAGACAGTCACCAGCATGATGCGAACTATTCTGAAGCAGTTAGTGGAGGGAGGGAACATCCCGAATTCTCTGCACGAGGCGTTTCAAGAAGCGAAAATGAAGCTTGGTGGTATAAGGCTGCGGCTTCCGGATCTAATAGAAATGCTCAGGGTCACTATTGGTTCGCTACCCCAGGTTTTCATCTGTATTGATGCGCTTGACAAATTCCGACCGAAGGATCTGCCAGAGCTTCTTAAGTCGCCGAGAGATAATGCCCTGGAGTCCTCTAAGACGCGAATATTTCTCACTGGCAGGCCTCGTGTCAAGGAAGGCGTTCAAAGATATTTTTCTATGGCGGTTGTGATATCGTATCCATCAACCCCAACACGGAGGACGTTGTGGGTTATCTGGAGTTGGGGTTGGACGGAGATGCCGATCCAGAGGCGATGACCGATAATTTACGTACGGATATTATCGCTGCTGTTCTGGAAAATATATCCAATATGTAAGAGCATCTATCATTTCCACCGTCACTAGCACTCACCCACGGTTGTGTGTAGATTCCTCCTTGTTTCGCTAAATATGGATGCCACTCTGGGAGAGGTAACAATTTGTCAAAGAAGAAAGAAGCTTGAAGAGATGAAAAAGGGCAATGGATTAAGTGATGCCTGTACGGTAACTCTAATCCGACTGAGGACACAGAAGGGGAATAAATCAACATTCGGACTGAAGGTCCTGATGTGGGTGTTGTATTCGGAGCGGCCATTACGGGCCAAGGAGCGCTGTCGTGCCTTGGGAGTGGAAGTGGGATATTCAGATCCAGATGTCGAAAATTTTCCCGCATTACGGACACTATCTTCTTGTTATTGGGGAAGCACGCAAGAAGTGGGATGACGGAAAAGGTGAGAACGCTTGCACCGAGAGACTTCTGGATAGATTTGATGAGCATATATCCACCCAACTCATGTTATTGCACTATATTGAAGATGGAGACTCGGTCCGTTATTATTGCCAGAAGCAGGGACCCGCAGGATTTACAGGACTACACGCAGTAGCTTTTCTCAGGATTGCGGGGATAGTTTCGATTGTGTTAGAGATGAGGGAATGGGATGTTAATGCAACCGATATCCTGGGGAGAACTGCTCTCACATTGGCAGCTAGGAGTGGGCATGAGGGAGTAGTCAAGATGCTTTTGGAGCGAAGGGATGTCAATCCCGAACACGCAGACACCGCATATGGGCGCACACCACTCTCGTGGGTAGCTAGGCGCGGGCTTGAGAGTATAGTTGAGATGCTTCCGAAACGGGGGGATGTCAATCCTGACCAAAGAGACTATGGGTATGGCCGGACGCCACTCTTGTGGACAGCTGGGAGCATAAGGGAGTAGTCAAGATGCTTATAGAACGGAAAGATGTCTGCACCGCGACGCTAGATAGCAAGAACCAAACACCACTGTCAAGGGCTCTCTCTAATGAACACAATCGAGTCGTTGGGATGCTGCGTGAACCGGACAGTGTCAATTCTGACACCTCGTTTGCATCCTTCCTTCTTCGTTACCTAAAACATTTCTACTCCATAAGTAATTGCCGAGCTAGGGACTACTCTAGGCAAGACCTCTCTCGATTTACGTGCTCATAGTCCTTGATAGAGGGCGTATTTTTCCTGTTCCAGCCTGCCATTTGCTATCTAACTTATATACTTTCGTTCTTCTTTTCTTCACCCTTTCCTTTCTTGGAGTTCTGGTTAGATTTGGACCCTATCACACCTCCTTTATTGCTGTTCTTCGTTCCTATTCTTCGTTCATCTTTGTCTTGGTTTTTTCCTCTGAGTAGTAGTCTAGTATGGCCCATTACAGGAAATGGGTGTTGTTGTTGGAATATTGTCCCTGAGTTTCGATTTCATACCTACTATTGGCTTCCTATGTGATCTTCACGAACTTTCAGTTATACCTTACTTGATGTCTGAAACTGTTATCACCCTGTTGTCTCCGTACTGTTTCCTCTCGATCTCCTTGCAGTGAAAATTTCTCTCTTGTTTCTTTTCTGTTTCCTTGTTGTTTCAAAGGGACAAGACTTTAGTCCCCTTACCGGAGATGAAAATTTTCATCCACACGGCACCGGACAAGATGTAGATCATCTTGGGATAAAAGAGCCTTGCTATCTACTTAGAAATGACATGCGAATTCTGACCTTTCAATTGAGAGCCTAAGAAAATCTCCTGCTGGTTTTTTATCCATCATCCCTCCGTCTATACTTTTCTCTCCTCACGTTACCGAACGATTTATTTTACTTCAGTTGTGATAATAGACAATACATATTAAGACGCCCGTCTTTTATATTTGCAAACGTTCGGTTCGTCTCCTACTAGTTTCTCAATACCTCCAGGTGAACACCACCTGTTTCTTTTACAGGCCGTCTATCATACGACTGCTGGTTCCACTTTGTCCCATCACCGGGGGTGCCCGAATTTGTGAAATAAACCCTAACCCTAGCCTATAGAATATACAGGTTTCTAATACCGGCGAATTGTCGTGCTTGTATCGTCAAGGGGGCAAAGATTTCTCCACTGCAGTGTAATTGATGGTGTAGTAAGTACAACTACCCTAAATCTGCCTAATTCCAAAATATCACACAATCAGAGCAAGGTATAGATTACTCTATAATCCTTGACGATCCTATAAACCATCACCCTCTGTTAGGATTTTAGCAATGATGGCAAGATAGTACCATAAAGCCAAGGCATGGGTCCAGTGAGTAGGAGACAGGAGATCATATGGGGGCTTGTCCGAGTGGGCAGACAGGACAGGTGGGGGAAGTGGACACACAATGTCATGAGAGCTCCAATATTTCTATTTCTTCTCCTTTTGAGCACAAATTTGATATTAGCGATCCAGGAAGGTGTGTAGATGAAGAAACTCACGACAGAGTGTAGTGCCCAGCTCGTACCTTTCTCTTGACCAACATCTTCTCCGGAAACAAGGGAGAAGAAACCAAAATGGTATCATAGTTTCAGAGTTGCCCGGCGATTCCCCAAGATTACGCTTGAAGGCCTCAAAAGTAGGCACACGGCCGACTATTCAACCTGCTCCATTGACACCAAAGTAGTTTCTATTTTCCTGTTCATTTCTCCCTCGTAACAAACCCGCAATTAACAGTCTTCCGCCACTGCTGTGCAATTTTCCCGTATTCGAGATCACACTTCCACTTGTATGATACAAATTTGCATGTTCAATTCAGATCCCAGTCACCGATTACATAAAATTGGAGGGCAATGGGAAAGGCGGGGCCAAATGATATATTATGAAAAAAAGACAGCTTAGGTTAGTAGCAGTCCCCTTCCAAGCATTATATTGCAAAATTTTAACAATCCCCAGGGCAACTGCACGAGCTCATAATAGTGCAACGCTCATTAAGTTAATTTCCTAAGCGTCCCTGGACCAAGTTGTCGCCATCTGAGCCTGTGGATTATTTATTTCATGATGAGCAGCTGGGCGTCCATTTTCTCATTCCATAATTGCCGAGTGGGAGCAATTGGTGAAGGCAAGACCTCCGCCGAACGAAATATACATACGCTCCTTCGATAAGTATCTCATCTCTGATGTCACGTAACTATTCGCTACTCATTCGGGAGGTCTTTTTTTCTGCTTCTTTGCCTTTCCTTCCTTGGAGTTTTAGCTAGCGTGGGTCCATATCGTCGCGTTTCTTGTTTATTCATATTGCTCATTAATATTTCTCTAGTTCCCTTTGTGGACATTGGTGTACATTACTGTATAGACTCCCCAGCACAAACGCGACCAAGCTAGCGTCCTGGGGTGATGATTTGCCATCAAATCAGACTGTCACCATTAATCACTTTATAAACTTGAAATAATATTATACAATTTTTGAAATCCTTCACAATATGATCTTACTCAGACTGCATCTGGCAGGACTACTTAAGTCCTCTTATAACTCGAATGATCCTACTAAATTACTGACATAATCACTCGGATGGTTTCGCAAAGCAGAGATTTGAGCGCAAGAGCTATTGCAGTCATCGATGTTAGTGCTTTTAATAGCACTAGTATTATCTCTATATCGAATAGCTTTTTCCAAGCACATCTTAGCTCTAACTTGCGTTGTGTTAGGACATAAACTTGCAGATTCCTGAATAAAAAAAAATCCCCAACAGACGGAAATGTGGCAGTAACGAGAGTGCTTGTTTGAATTTCAAGTTTATCCGAAAAAAACGGGGATACCCGGATGGAAGAAGGACCAATGATGATATACAACGGAAAATCAACTTCCTATGTTTGCTCTCGATCCCAATGGTTTTTCCCCGCGCCACCCCCCGTTCCCACAGTGGATCCAGCTGCCCCTTCAAGTAGTCTATATATAGACGGAGCCGCTCCCTAAAAAGGCCACTGCTGCTCCCGGAGACCAACGCGGCCAGACTCGGTGCTACTCGAGCAATACTTCCTAATCTCTGACTCTCGAGCTATTTGAATTCAATAAGGACTTCCCAGGTTCACTTTCTCGACCGGCGTCATCCAGTCAATCCAGAAGCCCAACACCATCTCTATTTAACTCTAAAGTTTTATTATGGTGTGTGCCATAAGAGATATCCCGAATGTTAGGGAATGAGAGGTACACCAATATTCTTGGTAGCAATTCAACCGCATCAAGCGCTAATCTTTTTGTTTTATAGAGGCAGTATCAAGGTGGGAAAGCACATAACAGAAGATATGTAACTCTTAAGGTCTAAGACCGAGGCTTCAAGAAACCACGTGATGACATGACCGAGGATATCAAGGAACATATCTCTAAGTCATGCAAGGAAAATGAACAAACGGGAAAAGGGCACCCCATCCGCGAAAGCAATTTGAAGCTGCACACCTATGCCACGCGCAAAGAGGGGAATCGTCAGGCATGAACTACTATATGGGCTTCATGCAAAACGTAATGTGCTTCCTAAAATCATGTTTTTACTTGCATAGTTCATCATGAGGCTTCCCAATTGTCGCTTGAGGTTGGCGAAGAAGATAGCGGGGGCTCTATCAATGATTGGAAAGAGTAAAAGTCGGGGACCCGAAAGAGAGGGGTAGGGGCTCGGGCTGTTACGCTCAATGCGCGGCTCGAGCATGAGTGTAAGTATGATACCGTTAAAACTGGGAATAACTATTGGACCTCAAGCTAGAACGTTGGAGGTTTCTCTCCTAGTAAGGTTGATTGGTGTTTTTCTCTTCATTTGTCTCAGAAGAGGGCTGAAAGACAGTTTTTGTTTTCGTTGTGTTTCTCCCTTTAACCCAAAGGAGGAAGTTCTGAACGTCTTAGCATGAGGTATAATAACTACAGTGTTCACAGCACCTCGCTCGCCTGATCTCGTGTTCCTTGGCAGGAACTGGTGGGGGTCAGGTGCTACATCTCGGCCTTTATATGATTGGAGGAAATAGTGGTACTGTGCATGGCCAGCCACACTCCAAAGCAGTGAGTCTCCGCGCATCGACACCAACCTCGGGCCCAGCACCGGGGTAAAAATTTATTTCGTACACTGACCTTACTGCCTCCCCACCTTATCCCTTGTTTTGAGAATAAGGATATCATTTCTGTTCTACCAGTTATTTTAAGTAGGGCTGTGACTCAAAACCTTTCTCTCGTCCTGTTGGGATGTAATATTGAATCTAGGAGAAATAGCTATAGTGCACGACTTGGGAAAGTCCTTAATCTAGAAAGTAATAATGGCATAAGCACTGAGCATCCACTCCTCCACTGGACAGATACTGGCAATGTATTCGATGTCCGTAAAAGTACTCTGTGTCCCATCGCGCCAAAAGTCCAGCAACTCGCTTAATACACGTTCCTTCCGTCATGGAGAGCAATCGTCAAAATCGAAATGCGTTGAGTAGGCTTGGGAACCGAACCAAAAGCTTATGGAAGCCGCACTAGTAGCTGAAACAAGGTGGGTAATGAAGTGTGTTGCCGGTGAACATACAGGGGGAGAATGAGATCAAATTTCCTATCCGACATCCAAAAACCTATTTAACAACCGTATATATATCTCAGTTCGCTTCACTGCAGACCCAACGAGTTCGTTTGGTTAACCCGGGTTATGGTTCGTTGGGCCTGATCGAACTTTCACCAGGTTCGGGTCGGGTCGGGCTCGTTCATTTTGGACCCGGATTAACCCATTAGAGAGGTTGAGTACAGTACAGTATGATAAACCTTGTTTGCCGGTGTGATAATCCTTGTGCTGTATATTACCAGCGCACACCACTCCAGAATGAACATGCTAAACACCATTGGGTGTCATATTCACGACCTCATGACGAGTGACGGGAGATGAGCATCTGGGTCCCTGGGACATTATCCCACTGCCTCCTTGTGGGCGTATGCGTGCAATGGC
Organism: Tuber melanosporum; assembly: GCF_000151645.1. Taxonomy (NCBI): domain Eukaryota; kingdom Fungi; phylum Ascomycota; class Pezizomycetes; order Pezizales; family Tuberaceae; genus Tuber; species Tuber melanosporum. The sequence continues at coordinate 992,936 of NW_003298808.1, read as the reverse complement.
GGTATCCTATCATAGAAGATATACGCTCAGTATGCCTATCAAGTAATCTTAGAGCAAGTAGTATAATACTTTCACAGATTTTCCTCTCCGTATGAGTTCCCCAGCAACAAGAACCATATTCGAGAAGGGGTAAGTGGTGGGACCGAAGAGAGTAGATAGGGGGCCGCAGGCATCCCGGGACCTGAGGCAATTTGGTCAAGAAAGCCCCAAAAGCGCAAGCCCCTCGAGGCCTCGAGGGAGTCAGAAATGACACTCTCCTTTTATAGACCTTTAGCTCAATAACAGCAGTGTGGACCCTGCAAGCCCTTTCGCCCAACTTGCTAGGGATCCCTCGTTTTTTCTTGGTGCGGGGGGAGAGATCTTATCAGGTGGGCTATCAGAGGGTCAGATCGAGCCTTCCAGATAAGTTGTACTCGAGTACTAGTATCATACTATAGTATCTGTGCATGGCCAAAAGGAGTAGGGGAGAAAGCTAGCAGCGTCCTGTGGGGCATCAGGTAGTGAGTAATTAGACGGCAGACAGTCAACATGAGTTGAAAAATGCATGGCTTTGCACGAGTAGACACGAACAACCAAGAGTAGATATCATACTTGGCATAAGATTTCAATTCAGACCAGTCCAATCGGGATTGCTTACAACTCCAGAAGCCCCTCTAAGTCCCCGATTCGTATCCTGGAAGGGGATGGGGGCAAACACCAATGCAACTACGGTAGTCTAGGTTTCTAAATTCTGAGAATTCTGTGTTTCTTTTCACAAAGTCTATCGGTTGATCAACATACTGGTATGATAATCCCTCGCCCTTTTTGACCATGCGCGAGTACAGTACGAGTCCTGTATAGGTAGTGATAAGGTGAGCACAACTGTCCAGATCCCAGCTATGGAACACCATTATCTGGAGCCTCAATATCAACGCGCCACCAAGTAACCATAAGGCAGCACCCCCGCTTCCCTTCAACTCCCAAGAACTCCGCCATCACTATTTCACTAAACCATTTACCCTCTACAACATCCCAAGAACCAAGTAATAGAAAATGTTTCGCTCCTTCTCTGATAATGTCAACTCTTTCAACAACTATCAAATTACTGTTGCTGATGACCGGTCCGGGCTCCTGACCTGGCTGTCCCCGCTAGAGCCCCAAATACGACACCAGGGTATTCGAGGCAGCCGTGTTGAAAATGTGGGCGACTGGCTACTGCGAACCGACGAATTTCGAAGCTGGTGTGGTGGTGCTCGCGAAGAGAAATCTGATAATGCGACTTTATTCTACTATGGCGATCCGGGTGTCGGTAAAACATATCTCAGGTAAGAGATACAATCCCCTAAGCGAAAAAATTAAATAAGAGCATTACTGAGGAGTAGCGATGTTAGCTCCCTTGTAGTAGACACCTTGTGCGACCGAGCCAGAGGCCAGGATGTCGCCGTCGCCTGTTTCTACTTTGATTTCGCTTTACGGAAGGAGCAGACTCCAACGAGCGTACTTGGTGCCCTGCTGAAGCAGGTTGTCGGCGGGTTGGAAAATATGCCAGGAGATATCGCCGAGGCCTTCCAAGACCAAAAAAAAGTCATTGGTGGCCGGGGTTTGCGACTTCCCGAAATTGTCAAGTTGCTACAGACCTCCTCGTCCTCACAGCGCACCTTCATTTGCATTGACGCTCTGGACGAGTGTGTGCCAGAACATCGGGTCAAGATTCTCAGTTCGCTAAGAAAAATCCTTCAAAAGTCTCCCAACACTCGTATATACTTGACCGGGAGGCCGCATATTCGGGACGAGATCGAAAAACGTCTCGCCGGAACGGTAGTCGCTGTACCTATAAGTCTCATCCGGGATGATATTATCACGTATCTCCGTGCTAGGCTGGAGGAGGACACAATGCCCGAAGTGATGGATGATAGTCTTGAGGCAGGTATTGTGGAAAAGATTCCCGAAAAGGTTTCCGAAATGTATGTAGGAGAGGCAGTACCAGAGACCACGTCAAGGCATGTGCTAACGGATGCATATCTAGATTTCTGCTGGCCTCCCTGCATATCGATGCAATTCTACGAGAAACTACTATTCACCGTAGGCGGCAGAAGCTCAGCGCCATGACAGAAGGTTTAAGATTAGAAGATGTGTACGGCGCAACGCTAAAGCGGATAAAAGATCAGGGTGGGGAGAAGTCAAGACTCGGAATAGCCGCCTTGATGTGGATCTGTCACTCGGAACGACCGCTACAGGTAGATGAGCTCTGCCATGCACTTGCGGTCGAGATAGGATCAACGGATTTCTATCTTGATAACGTTCCACTGATAGGAACAGTGCTGGCCTGTTGTCAAGGACTCATCTCTGTGGACAAGGAAGCCTTGACCGTCCGGTTGATCCACTTGACCCTCCAAGAGTACCTTTCCACTCATCCCGACCTTTTCGGTAGTGCTCACTCAACAATGGCAGAAACCTGTTTGACCTATTTGAATTCGCCGCAGGTCAAGGATCTCCCCTACAATGTTATACCCAACCCCCGCGACACACCCTTTCTCGAGTATTCTTCAAAGCACTGGGGGGCTCACGCAAAAAGCCGGCTTTCAGATTGCGCGAAATCACTTGCCCTGGACCTCTTTGGCCAGTACGGTGGCCACATATCCGTTAAATTACTTTTCGGGCAACTTTGGTATCACGAAGACTCCAGTGATCTTCCCCTGTTCACTGGGCTGCACTGTGCATGCTTCTTTGGAATTGTGGAGCTTGTGGCTACTTTGATGAGTATGGAAGGTTGCGATATCAATCGAGGAGATTTTCTGGGTAATACTCCGCTTATATGGGCTGCTAGAAACGGGCACGAGGGGGTGGTGGAGTTGCTACTGGGGTGCAAAGATATCAACCCCAACATACCCGACCAATGGGGCCGAACACCGCTCTTGTGGGCTGCAAGTTCTGGGCATGAAGGAACAGTGCGTCTACTTGTAGCGCGAGAAGATGTCGACCCCGACGAACCAGATAGTGACAGCCAAACACCCCTACTTTCGGCCGCTATGAATAGGCATGAGGGGGTAGTGAAACTGCTGCTAGCGCGAGAAGATCTCAACCCCGAGAAGACTGACCGAGGGGGCCAAACGCCACTGTTGTGGGCAGCCTTTTCCGGGCATGATGGGGTGGTGAAATTACTACTGGAGCGAGAATGTGTCAACCCTGACAGACCAGATATGCAAGGCCGAACACCACTCTTGTTGGCCGCCAAGTTTGGGAACGAGGAGGTGGTGAAACTATTATTGGAAAGAGAAGGTGTCAACCCAGAAAAACTGGATAGCGACGGTCAAACACCACTCCTTGAGGCTGCCAGGTTTGGCCTGGAGGGGGTAGTGAAGCTATTACTAGCACGAGAGGATGTCAACCCTGACCAGCCAGACCGTGAGGGCCAAACGCCACTCCTAACAGCTGTCATGTTCGAGCATGAAGGGGTAGTAAAGCTCTTGTTGGGGCGGGAAGATGTCGACCCGGAGAAACCGGACCGGGAGGGCCTAACACCACTTCTTTGCGCTGCTAGGTGCGGGTGTGAGGGAGTGGTGAAGCTCTTATTGGAACGAGAATGTGTCAGCCCCGACAAGCGAGACCGATACGGCCAAACACCGCTCCTGGCGGCCGCTGCAGCCGGACATGAGGGGGTGGTGAGGCTTCTGCTAGCGCTAGAAGATGCTAAGCCCGACACTCTAGATGGCAGCGGCCGAACATCGCTTATGTTGGCTTCTCGGTTGGGGCACGAGGGGGTGGTGAAGCTGCTTCTGGCACGGGACGACGTTGACCCCATCAAGCCTGACCAACGGGGCAGAACAGCGCTCTCCTATGCCATCACTTTCAGGCATGAGAGTGTGGTAGAGCTATTACAAGCGCACACCTAAAAGCCGTGAAACCCCTAAACGGCTTAGCAGTCGGGGAGGCGACATTAGCTCCCTCAACCTAACCTCGCACACCGTCTCCGAGCACAGATAGACACCATTCCATTCCACTCTTCCCACCGAAAGAATCAGGCAGTCTCGGTGCGTACACAACTGTTGTACGGATATCCTAGTTTTTCCTTCTCTAGACGTACAAAAAACCCTGGCTAAGACCTATGGAAGGAAGATGGATCCCCCTAACGGGTGTATTTTTATCGAGTGAGGAGTTATGATCTCCTTCTACCCAGTCGTTTGGCATCCTCGGGGGAGCCAGAAAGAATCTCCTTTGTATCATATCTTCCACCCTCCAACCGCCATTTTCTACCCCCACATTTCCCCACTTTGTGTTATAGATATCTTGGGCATCCATGCTTTGTCTTCTTTTTCTCTCATTTTCCCGCTTGTCACGAATATAGAGGGATAGATTTATAGATGCACAGTACATTAAGCGTTGACTCCCAGTTACTAAGTGCAAGCACTTCAATAACGATTCTGCGGAAAACGATGCCAAGAACAGTATCTAATAATACTAACCAGATGGGCATGGTATTTCAGACAGGTGGATGGCCACGGCGTAGATTACGACAAAAATGCGCGGTCAGCATATTGGACGTGTGGAGCAGGTCTTCGCCATGCATTCAAGCCCGCCGATTTCCACTATATCCTATGAAGAATAGCGCCCCTCACAGCACCATACTCGCCCATGGGAACAAAAGGGTTACCAGTTCGTTCACCCCTTAATATGAATTCGCCCACATGCGGATCTCTCAGCCGGTCGCGGGAATGGCTTTAGCGGCGCCCCGCAGAGGCGATGACGATGGAGGGTCGGATATGCATATGTGGTCCTCAGACGGGGCAGTTAATCCGTGGGTGCTGTCGCGCTTGTCAAATTGCCATGGACGCCCTTTCTGCCGAGTAAACAATGGCAAAACATTCAGGGAATTTTTTCCCCCCCGCAGTCAACGGCCTCAGCCGCATACCAGGAATGACCATTCATTGGAAATGCCCGCTGACTGACCCTGGTATCCGAGCATCGTGGCAGGTCGGCGGGTGGTGATCGGGAGAAAAAGACTCTGTTTCGGGCCATCTCTGAATATTTGTTAATATGCAGGAAGGAAATTTCCTTCCGCTTTCGGTTCTCTAGAAGAAGCTTGAAACACGTATCTCAAGTCTAGTATTCCCTTCTTCGACATCGCACGGAGCCGACACAGTGGGTTTAAAGACGCATTCTGTCAAGTGCTAAGTATCACCACCTAGCCCGGGATCAGTTGCGCCAAAGAGATTTCTGCGCCGTAAGAACTCGAATAAATGGACCATGTACTATGATACCGGTATGTATCATAGTCTGAAATTTCCTCTTCCTCAGGAAAGTGGGGGGGGGGCTAAAAAAACAAAAAACCTGACCTCCCCGGGACAAACGAGAGAGGAAAAAGGGAAAAGAAAAAAACATCAGGCCTTATAGCTCCAGCACCCCTAGCATGGTCCGATTATTCGAGTTCCTACGGTACGACAACCGCATTTACAAGTGGAGTTTATCCAAATCTTTAAGAGACCCGTTTGTGCCTTCCAGAAGTTACCCACCACTCGTACCCATATATATATCCTTGCCCCCTATTAGGATAACCTCGGCTCACAACAGCGGAAACGCATTCCCGGTTTATATCGAGTGAGGATTTATGATCCATTTCAACACTAGACTCTAGCGGTGAACGCGAGGCCTGATAGAAGCTCCTTCTGATTGCCATGACACCCGTCCCAAGACTTCCCACCACTTCGGAAGACGCTATGTGGCCTTCTAAGATGGTGGCACTCCCGAAGAGTGTTACACAGTTCAACTAAAATAATAGCCCAACAAAAAGTTTAGCATGCATGGTAAGGAAAAGCTGCAATAAAACACTCAATTCTATGACGAAAAAGCTTTTATTGCTTTTGTCATATGTTCTGATCCTTCGCTTCCTTCTGCATTTGCTCTGAGATTCTTCCCACTGCTTTTTGACTCTCTTCTTAGAAGTTTTCTCCGCACTACCTATTAGATCTTATGCCGTTTCTACGGTCTTTTATAGCAGAAGTTCTAATAATTTTGCGAGCCGAGACAATACAAGTTACTTAAGGATAGTTTGAGGCATGGGGTATGATCCATCGTATGTGATCTAGATGACAATATCTGAATATGTATAGATTATACATATCAGAAAAGGAACAAGGCCTGAACAGGAGAAAGGCGAAACAGGCAGGAAGGACAAACTTGAACCATGGTCACAATGTTATTAGCTCCACATTTGGTATCCTCCTAGTTAATACTCCTACTGACAGTTTCCATTGATTAATTCTATTGGTCAATTTATTCCTAGTGCAACACGTGATCATGACGAAAACTGTCAACGTAAAGTCGCGGTTATTACCTTTGAATCCCCTTATGATACTTGTCGAAAACGTCGGCGATATCATACACTGTAGCAATAGCTTTGTTCAGCCGTAATTCAGGTAGAGCTGATAGTGCAAATCCCCCCCTCTCCCCTTCCAGGAAGCCCAGATCCCAATTGCCGACGACCACGGGTAGGGTTTCGAGAAGCCCAACTCGTTGTGGCAATTAGTCATTATACGGTAAGTTTCTTTTACATTTAAGCTACAGAGCGTGGGTATGATAGTATGGTGGGGGACAGTATTAGCGATATTAGAGCAGGTTTGGACGGAATTCCTATAATCACCAAAAACTATTACTAAAAGAGGCTACTCCAGGTTGTGATATATTTGACATCCTAATCTATTATTGTGCCGGCATTGCGATATCTGTGCTGAATGTATCCGCTCTGAGTTTTGCTCCGGCCTCCCGGGCTCACTGGTCTTCAGCTGTTAGGGCCGCGTTGTCGCCGTAGACCCGTAGCAAGGCCGCGGACCTGAAGGATCATCTCTTCCAATTTTAGGGATCACCCCGAGGACGCCCAATAACATTATCCCTCATCCTAGCCAATATATCCCCTTGTATGGCCTAGCCTGGAGGCATTCGTAGGAACAAACACATCGATCAAGACCACCGTGGATCACTGCCCGCGCGTCTAACACCACACATAACTACACCAAAAATCGCGTTCACTCAAGATCTCTCCACAATGAAGAAGGATCTGCATTTATTTAAAGATACCCACAACCGAAAAAAGGACACAAGAAAAAGAGAGAAACACCCAGTTTTAGTTTCCATTTTTAGCGCTTTTTCGCAGCGGCCTCCTTGAGAACCTATACCCCGATTCCGGTCAGCACGCTTGCAAGTTGGGAGGAGAGAGGGAGGATAATGACCTTCTTCACAATCTTCTGCTCCTCAATCAAGAACGCACGGACAACGCGGTCCTTTACACAATTTGCACAACGAGATCCACCGTAGGCACGCTGGACGGTCTTGGTAGGCTTGGACACTTGGGAGTATTCACGAGGACGGAGAGCGGGGATCTGTGGGATATTTGTCAGTTGTTGTCTCTTCCTCAAAACTCCAACTCGAATATTCTGCGATCCCGGGGCAGTGGTGCTGGTAGTGCTAGTCGGCCGGTTGAGGAAAAAATTCCAACATAATCACTCCATCACCCAATTCCAGCATCCACCAGCATCCCACCTCACAGAAATCCCCAATCGAGCGAGTAACACCATCCCATCACCACTACCACAGCCACTGCCAATCGTCTAGAAGACACAAACATAGACAAGTCAAGGCAAACTCACGCCAGGAAGTTTAATCCCACAGTCACCACATTTCGGTGGGCTCCCTCTCTTCTTAATGTGAAGGTAGCGAAGCTTTCCCCCGGGAGTTTTAATAACACGGACCCTATTGCTGCGAGTATTGTACCTAAATAGCCCTCCTACAGTCAGTCCCTGAGTCCAAACCCTCCGATGTCGTCCCGGTGTGTGATGGGAACAAGAAAAAAACTTACGGATTCCTCCGTCTCTAAATCCAAGTCAGCGCTTCATGCAGGAAAAAAACTCATCCAGAGGGAAAAAATAACATACATAGGTCAATCTAGTAGAAACCATTGCGTCCGGTTATCGTCGTGGCAAAATTTGTCGTTTGGGTAGTTCGTCGGTCGGTCGTCGTCGCCCCTGGTCGTTGGTTGGTGTGGTTTATGGAGTAAAATTGGAAAGAGTGGAATAGTATCCGAGTGGTGTGTGTACCAATTTAGCTCGAGGAGAATTGGCAGTCATAGGGTTTGCCCGGTTGTGGCTGGTAAATGAGGCTAGTGCTTCGCCACACAGCCCTAGCCCAGGAGGAAGACTGAGGTTACACAAATACTTCGTGCCGGGGCCTATCATACGGTAGGGTACCGTACTGTACTCATTCTAGTATGATACTTGGGATCTAAAATGTATCCTTCCTTAACTAGAAGTGAATCGCTAGATTTTCAAACTGAGATCACTGCGCTCGAGTATTCTATCATCTCTTGGGTGCTCTGGAGGGCAAAGGACTTTTGGTCGTAATAGCGAAACAACCCTGTACGCGAATACCGTACTCGTACAAGTACCATGGCTAATTTTAGCTACAAACATTATTATGATCATATCTACGCTCATTATCACTGAAGAATGCTGAGGTGGCACCCCTTAGTCATCTCGGTCATGGACGCGGGCGCAACATTTTCCACCCGATCACTTGGTCTAGGAGATAAACTACCAATTACCAGTACGAGTATCGTTGTGCCTTAGGATCAACGCATGATACCGGTATCATACAAGTATCATACACCAGGCTCCAATAAACAAACTTCAACTTTAGTCTACCGGTACCCTTCAATCCAGCCCCAAACTCCTCCGCCCACTCCCCCCTCCACAGCCAACCCAATCCTATAGAATCTCTCGCCCTACAACCCCATCCGCACCGCAGATCCCGCCCAAAACGCCCCTGATCTACGCCCCAATAAGCCAAAGGCTCGAAAGTAAAAGACCTCTTCCAAAATCCCCTTCTCCCCACCATGTCATCCCTAAAATTCTTACACGGATCCAGGAACATAAAACCCACCCGTCCTCTCCCTTTTCATCTTCGCCCTCCTTTTCATTCATTCCTGTTGGTGGTGCTTTTCCATAAGTGCGCTAACAACAGGATCAGCACCTGGCAGCAGTCCCCCCTCCCACCTCCGGCCTCAAGCTCCTTCACAAGCAGACCTGTTGCAGCAACGCAACAACCGATTTCCCGCGAGCACGAGAGCTAGACCTGTTCCCGGATCCCTTACATTTGTATTCACTTCCGACGTTGTTGTTACTGTTTCTGTCGTTAGAGGAGACTTTTGGATTGAACAATCTGAGCTGGAGGGGCTATTCTACTGTTATCACAGCTACTACCACCACCACCACCAACCACAGCCAGTACGATAAGGCAGAAGGCAACGGCGGCAGGAATGAGTAAGGGCATCATGGAAAACAGCACGAGTTCCGGTGGCATCGCCACCGCTACTACAACCGCGACTAACTCTACATCCCCATCTTTACAAAAGGTAGACGCGGAGCAAAATTCCCAGACCTCCACCGCTGCTCTCGCCCCACCAGAAGAATCTGGAGAAGACCTATACACAATCTGCACCCGCCTCTCACAGAAGGTACACCGCTTTTTGGAAACCGACTTCTCTAGTGAACTCTTAAAAGGTGTGCAACGCCAGACGGCCATTTCCCTAGGCGTGATTGAGGAGGCTTTACAGCGGTATAAGTACCTTTCCCCTACCCCCCATCCGTCCCCCTAATACTAAAACTTTTTTAACAGATTAGAGAACCTCTCCATATCCTTCAATGGTGGCAAGGACTGTCTCGTCCTCCTAATACTCTTCCTCGCTTCTCTCCCCCCGCACCTAGCTCCCCCCCCCAAATCTGCCCCCAACGCTTCAGGGGAGAGTGGAGAAGAAAAGATAAACTCAGTATATGTAACAACAACCCACCCCTTCCCACAAGTCGATGCCTTCGTGCAAACCTGCATCACAACCTACCACCTCTCCCTAACTCGCTACTCCCAGTCAATGAAGTCATCCTTTGAACGCTATCTGCAGGAAAATCCAAACGTAGAGGCGATATTCGTGGGCACAAGGAGGACAGACCCGCACGGAGAGTTTTTGTCGCACTTTGACGTTACGGATCACGGATGGCCAAAGTTCATGAGGGTGCATCCGGTGGTGGACTGGGGGTACAGAGAAGTTTGGGGGGTATTTATCCTTTTTTCCCCTCGGAATTGCGCGCAGAAAGCAGTCGCACTAATTGTGGGTGTGACTGGGGAATAGTTTCTCCGGGAATTGCAGATCCCGTATTGCGTGCTTTATGATATGGGGTATACGTCGCTCGGTGGGACTAAGGATACGCACCCTAATCCGGCGCTTTTGGAGGATGGGACAGAGGTGCTGGAGGGCGAATGCGGGGAGAGAAAACGGAGGTTCAGACCCGCGTACGAACTTGTGGAGGACGGGCAAGAAAGGTTGGGTAGGGACCGGTAGAGGCTCCCCCCTTTTTTTTGTTTATGATAGATACTAGAGAAGAGGGGGAGGGGTGGGTGGTCCAACGGGGGGGTAGCATGTCTAGATTTTCTTTCCCTATTTGATTTTAAGGGGTTTGAAGGGTTTCATTTCGATGGTTAGGGTAAACCTATTAGACCTTAGAGGTATGATACGATCGATACGCAATTGTGCGGGCTACCTATGACGATATGGGCGGATCTAGGCTCTATAAACTTGGTGGTTTCTTTTTTCTTCCCCTTTTCTCTTCCACCCATTTCTCATGCGTCTTGCACTCTACTGTACTACCACCCCTTCCCCCGCAGCTAGATTTAGAACTATCTCACTATAAAAGGTAGAAGACTCGACTATCATATCATATCATGCCGCAATCTACGTCGCAAGTACAGCATAAACCAAACCCCATCCATACCAGCGGATCCACAAACCACACCAGAACAGCACCACCACCACCACCGCACAACACCTCGCCGAGCGAAAACCCCCAGACACTCCCCCACCAGATCGCAACACAAAGGTAGCGTGAGGGATCGCATACTCCCCCCCCCCCACCCAAAAAGCAAAACAAAAAGAGAGAAGAGCAACCGCTCAATCTTGAGTAGCAGATAATCTCAAATGCATTACCCACGCACAACCCCACTTTCCAATCCTCATCTAATCCCGCCCCCCTTCCTTCCGACGGTCATGCATCGAACGGCTTTTACCGCACCCGGGGAATGTGGTATCATACTCCGACTAATATCGGCACTTCAGTCTTACCAGAGGATGTCGGACGAGCACGTACGCTTCACATCTTTGTTTTGGGGGGTGACTGTGTGTGTGTGTGTGTGTCTGGCCTGTGCGGTGGGTGAGGTTGAATCAACTTGAATGTCGAGTGATGGTATATGATCCACTGTTGGGGTTTTATGGTATTACTCGTGGGGTGGTATTATGCGTTTGGAAGTGCTTGTGTGGGTGCGAAGTCTGTTTGTGGGAGTTTGGTTTGGTTTAAGAGGGGAGGGGGGTATGCTTTGTGTGGGTAAACTGGGTCATTGGCCAAGCCAAGTACCGTAGCGCGTGTATGGTGAGCGTCATGATCAGGGGATCATCGAGTAAGAAGGCGACTCCAGAGTGAAATAGATATGATAAGTTATAACTTAGTTCGGCTACGATAACTTAAAGAAGGGACCGAAAAAGTAAAGGGTATGCTGGAAGGTAAAAAAAAAAGCCATGAATACAGCGAAATCAAACTCCCTCAATAAAATAAAGTAAAATGAAATAAAAAACACCGCCCCTTCTCCCCCCCTCTATCTGTTCTAACACAACTAGTGCTGCTTCTTAAACCCTCCAACCACATCCGCCACCAAAAACTCCATCTCTAGACCCGCCTCTTTATACACCGTCTGGGTCAAAATCTGCGTACGTCGGTGCACATCTATAAACTCTTTCTCCAGCGCGGCCAGGATACGGTCCACCAACACGGCATCATCATCCCCGCCGTCTGCAGCAAAATGCTTGTCAACCCTCTTCCTCAGTGTCTCGATACCACGGCGGATTTCCTTCCCGTCGTGATGCGTTAGCGCCTTCTTGAAGACTTGTCTCGAGTGGGATTGGCGCGAGGGGATGTCGTCCGCGCCGTTCCGCTGTATGACTTCCACGCTCTCGACGAAATCTAAGAGTTTGCCTAGCGGACGACGAATGACGGAGGAGGTGTAGAGGCCAAGGTGTTCGGCGAGATCGCGTTCCGCGCGAGTCTTGAAGAGCGTGAGAATGGGGTTTGTGGTGTTCAAGGGCAGTTCTTCCAGGTAGTGGTGCATGTTCTCGATCATCATTATGTGGTAGTTTAGCTGCTCCTTGTCTTCTGGGTCGAGACTGGAGCTTGTGACTGTCGGGCTCTCCTTCGCAATTGCGTGCAGAGATTCAAACATGGCTTTATTAATACGCTCGTAGCCGTCATTGACTAGGTCACGGATGTCAAGGTCTGTGGAGGACCCGGGGACCTCAGCGGGGAGTTGATCCTCGATTCTGCTAGCAAAGGACTGCGTGGAGTGTTAATATGGGGGCGTTCAAAATGGTCCATGGGCGGTCACTCACTGGGAACACCTTCATAAATGGAATAACGCCCTTTCTCTTCTTAATCTTAACCTTTTTCTCTTCAATGGCCTTGACCTGATCATCCAGAAACCTAGAAAACAACCCTGCAAGACGATCGTGCAATTTCTGCAACATCTTGAGCAAGAACTCCTGATCCGTATCTAGGAGAGCTGCCATCTTCGTCTCAAGTGCATACAGCACACCAACGCCCTGTAAAGGGTCCATTCTAATAGCCCACTCAATAAGACTCTGCAAATCCTGGGATAAGAACCCAAACAGCTCCGTCATAAAATCCGACACCATCTTCGCCTTCGCCTTGTCCGTCTCAGCAGGCTTCAACCCGCTGAGATCCCTAATCTTCCGGTGCTCCGCCGCCGGCGAGTTCGCGAGAAACTCAGAAAAGTCTTGTGGCAGCTGTGACGACATTTGGAAGAACTCAACCACGAAATTCTGCTCTCTTAGTATTAGGTTATACATCTCTGCCAGGGCTCCTGCGAAAGCCTCATGTGAATTGATTATTCCATCTTGATTCTTGTTTTTGGAGTGGTCACTGGTTGGCGACCTGATTTTTGCCAAGGTTTGCGACCGTTTGACGGTCAATTTTCGAGCAGCCGTTACAGCGACATTGTCAGCCTCTTTCTCTTGCGCGGTGAAGACTGTTCTAACGTTAGCACCCAAAGATTTGCCTTTGATGCAGGCGGGTAATTTACGTAGATCTACTTCATCCGAGATGGGCTTTTTGGTGATCTTCTTCCACGCTAGCACGTGCTCCCTGAATTCGTCCTGGAATAAGCCTGAGACGGGTTTCTCGTAGAGCTTTTGCAACCCGTAGTATTCCTCCAAGTCAGCGTCTTTGGTAAAGGCAATTAATCCAGAGAATTTGTAAAGAGCCATATAGGCGCTATCGTGTCCTAGCAATCTTGGTTGCCCAGGACTCATCGGACTGTTCTTCGAGTTCTTTGCAAGCTCGACGACCTCTGCCCCGAATTTGATGGTCATGAATTGTTTCATTCTTGCCAGGAATAACTGGGCATCCTTTTGATACCCCTCCTTTCGCTCTTGAAGAGCCTTCATAGAGCCAATGCCCTCATCACTCCAGGAACCTCTTCGGCCATCCCCGACAGGTGACTCGGGAGCATGTCGCGCCATCTTAGGGTCAATAATTGTCATCGCCTTATAAAGAGCAAGCAGAGTGTCCTCAATAGACTGTAGAGCTTGAGGGGAGTCTAACGGTCCATATTTGAGCACCTCAAGTTGTTGCGGCACAATGGATATGATAGACATGAGATTCTGCAGCTCACGCTGCAAGGTCTTCTGGTTAGCAGTTTGGACTTGGAGGCCTTGGGACTGGTTTTCGATGTGAGAGATGTCATCATTCAAGCTCTATATTTGTTAGTGTGAATACCTAAAAATAATGGCAGAGGGCTATGCTCACGGTTAGTTCAACGGCATATAGAGTCAACAGTGAATCCATCTCATCACATTCCTGAATCGCCTTATCAAGGAGGCTGGATAACTCCTCAATCCTGGAATCGCCATCAGTATTCACGATAACATCCTTAGCCTCCACCTCCGCAATATCTTTGCGAATCTTTGTCTCCAGAGCATCGACCTTCCCTTGTGGATCCCAATTGAATTCTCTTAACAGGTCTTCAATATCAACAGTCACCCGCGAAGTATCTACATCATTTAGATAAGAGGATTTGACCGATTTACGCTTCCTACCCTTAGTATTTGGTGATCGCGATCTACTTCTCTCACCCCGTTCGCCAACATCACCTGGTCCATCTGGCGATGTGGACCTCCCCGAGGCCGTAGGAATTTCCAATGAATCATGCTTTGGCCGGCCAGGGGACGCGTTTCGCGGTGTAGGGGAAGACAATACCGGAGGTTTGTCTTTAGGTGTAAGAGTAGCTCTCCGAACTTCGCTTCTTAGCGGTGGCTCCATTTGTTTTTCTTGAGACCTCTGGTTGGATGATGGTGGCGGGAGATCACGAGTTCTGGAAGGTGAACGTCTACGTTCACCCGGCGCACCTGCGGTACCATATGACCCATTCCCACCACGTGCGTCCCGATCCTTGCGCTCTTCTGGATATTTGATCTTTGGCACCTCCTCCTGTCTACCCGGATCCTGAGAGGGTGTTCTGGACATGGCGGTCGGTGTTGTAGGAGTTTTTGGTCGCTGCCTTCGGTCTCCCATCATTCCTCCTGCAGCGTATGTATTTGCTGCCAAGCGGAATTGCGACGCTACGTCTTTGCTGGACATTTTCTTGGCTACACCACGTGCGTCAATCAGTAGAGAAGGCTCGGGGGGAGCTGCTGGAGGAGGTGGTCCTCTATTACCACCGCCGTAGGGATACTGGTCTATAGCCTCTCGCGATTGGTGACTAGAAGCGGAAGGGGTACGGAACATTCTCTCAGACGATGGCATACGACGAATTCCTCGTTCGTCCTCTACAGGAGCTCCCCTGGTCCCAGACCGATCCCTACCAGACCTCGAAGATCCATCCGATGGCCGCCTTCCTGGTCCTTGTGGAGGTATAGGGGGAGGTGAAGGATCGCCGAGAGCTGCTCCTGAAGCGGTCGAGTACGCTGAAGCTCCAGATATATTCCGACTCCCGGGGGCCAAATCGGGCGGTCTTCTACTACTACTTGGAAGGGGATCACTTGACTGCGATGGTCGTAAAGGGCCGGGGCCAGTGCGAAGTCCGTCAATCCCCTTATTCCTTGGCGATGGTTGTCTTCCTGGTGATGCCATATTATCCATAGAGACAGCTGAGGTGAGATTGCGAAGGGGTGTCGGTTTGAGTGACGAAGAAAACTGTGAGGGACCCGGAGACACAGGCGAGGGACCAGCTGGCGAAGCTCCCCCTGTATCATCCCTCTGACTTTCCTGCAGAGAAGCCGCACCACCCAACATCTTATCGACCTCTGTCCCTCCAAAACCGATCAAAGTTGGAATTTTCCCGCCCGTGTACTTTTTGTAAATTTTAAGCAGCGACGAGATAAAAAAATCCTTCTCTTTACTCGAATTGGCTTGCCAATAGTAAGGTTTAATAATAGTGACAGTGAATCCCTTCTCGAACGGTGCGATGTGATTCTCTATCTCAGACAAGTCATCCAAATTCCATGTCTTTCCAATCTGGAAGCCACCGTTCGGATTCTCACGAGCTTTGTGCATGCGAACTCGCCCAGTCTTCCGCACGGCAACGACAATCACCCTGGACTTTTTCTGATCGCGAGGGCCATCTGCTAGCGGTGGGGACGATGGGGAGGCTCCATCCTCGATAACTCTGCAATGCGTGATGTAAGATTCTAGGACTAGCACACGCGAGCGGGAAAGAGACGAGCCGCGAGCATCAGTTCATCCGTAAACAAGCAGAGGAGAAAGGCGACCATTAACGTACGAGCACCATCGACATCAGGTTTTGAAAAGCACGAAGCAGTGATCCGCCTCTTCTCATCTTCAAATTGTCGAGCTTTAGCACCGGCAGCTGTGGGAGGAGGTCCAGCTGCGCCAGGGCCCGGGGCTCGGTTCGCTTGAAATTGGTCTGCCATGGTGGCGACGAGGACGGCGTGTTGATGCGTGGGTAGGGCAGAGAGGGTATTGCTCGAGTACTCGTATTGGAAGAAGAAAGGGGAGCTGTCTCCAAGTAGGGGCAGATCTCGGAGACTCTGTGTGTGGAGCCGTATGCAGTCAGGCTTCGCAGGTCAACGTTTGAAGGTTGCAACAGAAGTGTCCCTAGAGGCAGGAAGCAAGGCAAGGTATGCCTCAAGTCGCCAACCAGCCTCAGGGGTCCGACGGAGGGTTGGGGCGATCATGAAAGTGAATATGGTAGAATAATAGTCTTTAGAGCGGGATGGTATTACACGGAATTCACAATCTATGAAGGTTTAGCGATGGCTGTCTTGCATCCTATACATGTGAGGAATTGTTTGGGACGCAGGTGGGACGAACAGGCCGGTGGTTTAACCGTGGTTAGGAAACATGAAGCCACAGCACCGGCACAAGCCACAACGACAATCTCGACCTGACACTTCCCCCGACCACCGCCACTTGACTTGCGGGCTTGAATTATGGTGCTGAGCATCAACCTGGAACGGTCGGATTCGGGGGGGGATACCGGTACAAGCACTAGTACTATCCGACGATCCTAAAGCAGAGCTTACATGTTCCACCACGCACGGTAGCTCTGCCGTCTTTCTTGTGTTATTTGGAATTTGCACTGAAAGTTCATGTCGTACCTGACTATTGATCTGACTGGGACTCCCCGCCCTGCCACAGCTCACCCGAAGCGCCAACACCGGGAAGTGACAAATAATTTCGATTGTGGGGACTTTCATCGTGATACCCACCTATATGATACCCGTACCGGCACTCGTAGAGGGCAACAACACAGTAAGACAAATTCTTTGATAGCGGGAAGAGATATCAGATCACACGTCCATAGCCTCGGCCCAGTCTCGGCAAACAACCCTCCGACCTCCAGGCGCAAATGTTCTCGCACCGCACGAGCATTGTACCGGTACCCCAGTACTCGAGTACCCGCTGCCCGCATTACAAGTACCTGGTACTCGAGTACTCGTAACCTATCATACTCAGCCCCCTTCCTCCTGGAAACCTCCGCGAATAATGCTCCAGGTATGATGGTTGTCGCACAGACACTTCTTATGACGCAATCCGCTGTATCATAGCATTCCAAATCCTCCTCCATTAATTTACTCCCATCTGTAACATGGTCTGTTGGACCTAAATTATCCCTTCCAATTCCTCTAACAGGTGCAAACACAACTAATCCCGGCCACAGATCCCGCCCCCCCATCTCTATATAACCTTCACACCCTTGACACCGACAAACTGGCCATCATCTCAACTGGAATCCTCTCCTTCTTCCTCCTAACGCTCACGACAACGTTAATGTTCACATCTCTCCTCCCTCGCTTCTTCCGCCTCTTCTCAGCCAGCAAATTCACCTTGGGTCCTCTCGGCGGCAACATGTCCCTCCCGGAGACCACCGAAAAAGCAACATTCGCCGCTGGGTAGATATACCCTTCCGTCCCCGCTGGCATTTCAATACTAACAAAAATGTGGGGGAAAAAGGTGCTTCTGGGGTGTCGAACATCTCTTCCGCAAACACTTTACAGGCAAAGGCCTGTTGGATGCTCGAGTCGGCTACATAGGTGGGGACACCGCACACCCAACCTACCGTTCCGTTTGTTCCGGGACAACCGGCCGTATGTACCTACTGACGTCCCCTTCTCACTCCCCATACCGCTAACATTACCAGATGCCGAGGCGCTCCAAGTTCTCTATAACCCTTCAGAAGTCACCTACGAGAAACTTCTAGAATTCTTCTTCCAGATGCACGACCCAACAACGGTGGATCGCCAGGGGCCAGACGTGGGATCCCAGTATCGCTCGGCGATATTCTTTCACAATGACAAGCAGGAGGAAGCTGCCAAAGCGGTGCTGGAGAAAGTTACGAAGCAGTGGTATAAGACCGACATGGCGACTCAGGTGATCCCCGCTGGGGAGTGGTGGGATGCAGAGGATTATCATCAACTTTATTTGGATAATAGTGAGTTTTCCCATCTGACATTTGATCCTCGATGTGAGGGAGAGGGAGAAGGATACTAACAGCGGAGCGGCAGATCCAGGAGGCTATGAGTGTCCTTCGCAGTAAGTTTCTTCTCCTGATAGTCTGCTTGTTTGCTGGAAGAGGTGCTGAAAAGGGTGTAGCTATCTGCGGACCTTTCCACCGCTCGCTTGATTGGTTAGGCGCAAGTGTCGAATTGGTGGATAGCTGGGTTACGTGAGGTTTAGTGCCAGAATGGAGACAATAAGGGGTCTTTAGCGTTGAAGTCCGAGTTTTGATTTGTACACGAGTGATTTTTCATGAATTTCGGACATCGTTAGTGTGTTGCATAATATGAAAGGCTTCGATAAACAGAAAATTTTGGAAGAAATGCTCGAGCACTCCTTAGCTACAGCAACTGGATAGATCCGGGAGAGGAAGGTGGCGGGGGCTAGGTTTAGGCCTCGATCCTGTTAGTGATGGAGAAACGAGAAGAATTAGTGATTATTCATGAAGCGGCGAGCCACTGAACACAACAAGACAGCGCCTCCTTCCCCAGCCCAGAGGCCAAGCCCGCCAATACACTCGCCTGTTCAGCGGAAAGGAGTCTTCCACCCCTCTTTCATCATCCTTCAACGGCACCTCTCGGAATAGCCCAAAGATAATCAGAGCTTCTACATAGTCTTATGATCTGAGGCCTCCCCTTTATCATACAACATGGGTACGTCGTGGCCGGTTTTGTTTAGAGGGGGGGGGTTGTGTGGGGATTTTTTGTTTCAAGAAGCGAGTAGGATGTCATATACCATACCTATTCGAGTATGATACTGCCAAATATTCTCCTTTCACGGGAGATTGGGGGCTTGCTTTCCCGTGCTAGCTAATACTGCGTTAGTTTTACAGCTAGGGGAGGTGGTGGGCGTTCAGTGTTTCCTTTCCGTTTTGCGACCGTTTCCCATAGTCTACAAAAATGGTGGAGAAGCGGGGCGGAACGGTCGTTGCCAAACAGGCAGGGCTTTAGTTCCCTCAGTCTCTTCAACTTTGAAAACTCCAACTTTGTATTGTAATCTTGGAAACAGAATCACCTCTCCCCTCGTATCTTATACTAATAGGGGCTTGTTTTAAGTCCTCACAACTTATCTGATATTAATAAAATTAGCGCCATAGTATTGGCAATTGTGAGGAATTTTCTGGCTAGGGGTTGTGGGGGTTTTCCCGCTACTTGAGTGCACCACGATAACCGAGAGCTTGAGATCGAGATTCAGTACCGTATTATAGCAACATAATTTTTGCACTGCAAACTCCTCTAAATTTGGAGGTACCTTTTATCTAAAGTACCCACTCAAAAATTTTCTTCCGACACCGGGTTTTACACCAAATTTGGCGAAAAACGGTCATTTTCAGACCGACAGTTCTCAACGCTACCCTGTTGAAAACACTTTAAATTCCTCCCTTAGCTAGATAATTGCTATTAATTTAAATATCTAGAAGTAGAACTGTAGAGAATCAAAGCTGTGCTTATTGTGGCCTGTGTGAAAGTGACCTAGATTTTTGTATGGGGCTCCATACAAAAAAGTACATGACAACCAATACCTCATACCTAGATGACATTTCTTCCATTTCTTTTTAATATTTAAATTTTTTATAATATCCCCTATATTATCTACAGGTTTTCCCAATGCGCTGCCAAATTTTGGCATATTCTCCTTGAAATTGTGCTGTGGGAGAGGGTGGTCGGGTTGGATACTTTTGGTGTAAAAAAGGCATCGGACGAAAACTTTTGAGCTAGTACTGTATCTACCACTACCATAATCCCTAATATTGCGCCATAGACATTTATCAAGAGAGCTCGTTACTTATGAGCGATGTAATCTAGATAGACATTAAGGCTCTAGCAAATTCTCTTAATTTTTACAGAGCGATGGTGCTGAGGGTTTGCAATATGGAGATAAACCGCAAAATTGGGGGGGGGGACGAATTTTGTCGCCACGCTCATAGCACAGTGATCGATTGACCATGGATGGCTATTGTTCAAGAAATACCGTGGACTACGGTATTATACGGTATGACGCTAGCCTTCAGCCTATCATCTTTGCCGCCCTGCCAATATTATGTCACCAACATCGCTAAGTGTCATGTCAACCAACGTTCCAAGGTAGACTATCATACTGTACAATAGACGGTCCCTGGGTCGCTTTATTATCTATTCCCATGTCTGCAGAGAAGGAGCCTATACTAATGCAGTACTTTCACGGCTTGCTTTTTTGCTCGGTTGTGGTACTGTACGAGTATTGCTCGAGTACCAATATGCGTTGAACTGCGTGCTGGATAGATAGCCAAGCTTTCGCTATCATACAATGAGGCGCCGAAACATGTGACGTCACGCCATTTATATCCCAGTGCCGGCGATTCAGAGTGCCGATACCAAACAGAACGCCGGCCGGCGGACAAGATAGATAAATCCGAATACCCCGCTTTATCACAGCACCAAATTTCCCTCGAAGCGTACCGCCATTGCAATACTCAGAGAAGGAAAACAATGCCCGCCCCACAAGTCTACCCCCTACCAGCGAGAACCCCCCTACCCTGCGCACTAGAAGTCCCCTCCCCCCCATTCCCCTTTACAAAACTCCAGCTAACCTCACTCAGGGCAGGGCTCTCCTCTCAACCCCAACCTTCAACAAAGGTTCCGCCTTTTCTGCGACTGAACGCGCAACCTTCGCCCTGGAAGGCCTGCTCCCGAGCACCGTCCAAACCCTGGACCAGCAGGTCCAGCGTGCCCATGGCCAGTACTACGCTTGCGGCAGCGATATCGCTAAGAACGCTTTCCTGACTAGTATGAAGGAGCAGAACGAGGTTCTGTATTACGCACTCCTGGCCAGGAACGTTAAGGAAATGTTGCCAGTCGTGTATACGCCAACCGAGGGGGAGGCGATTGGGAATTACTCGAGGATGTTTCGGAGGCCTGATGGTGAGTTTTTGTTTTCCCTTGCATTGATTTTTGGGGGGCGTTGGGGGGGAGAGGATTGATGAGATTTAGGGTGTTTTTTGAATGTTTTGGAGAAGGAAAAGGTTGAGAGTGTGTTGGCCGAGTGGGGGGGCGAAGGAGATGTTGATTATATTGTGGTTTCGGATGGGGAGGAGGTGAGTGATTGTCGGCCCAGTCTGGGAAGGGGAGAAGGGTTAATGCAAGGGGGGGGGGATTAGATTTTAGGGATTGGTGATCAGGGCGTTGGTGGGATCGGGATTAGTATTGCAAAGTTGGTACTTATGACATTGTGTGGTGGGGTATGTATAGTTGGCTGAGTGCACTGCGGGTTTTGGTTGAGCTAATACATTTCGGTTTGGTATCATAGCTTCATCCAAATAGGTAACATATTCATTGTTGTCCCGCGATATCATACATTGAGATGGAGGGCTGACGGCGCAGCTTAGAACCACCCCAGTAGTCCTTGACTGTGGAACAAACGTATGATAGTGTAATTTCCGATTTCACCCTCTTGAAGTCCAGACCCGATAAGATAATACTAACCAACCCCAGAACCCAGACCTCCTTAACGATGAACTCTACCTTGGCCTCCGCCAACCTCGAGTTCGCGGAAAAGAATATGGTTCCCTCCCCCCCCCCTTCGCTCTATAACCCCACCCCTTCGCTCTCACTCATGCATTTGATACTAGACGACTTTGTAGACACCTTCGTACAAGCGGTTCGCAAACTCTTCCCCAATGCCACCCTCCACTTTGAGGACTTTGGCCTAGGAAATGCAAGGAGACTTTTGGAAAAGTATCGGCCGGAAATGACCTGCCTCAACGATGACATCCAGGGAACCGCCGTTGTGACTATGGCAGCTATAACCGCTGCAGCGTGGGTGATAAAGATGCAGGTGAGTGACCTGCGGGTTTTGGTATATGGCGCTGGGACTGCAGGGACTGGTAAGGTGTATCGCCCATGGATCCAAGAATGAGTTGTTGAGGAGGGTGTGTAGGCATCGCGGATCAATTCCGCAACGCAGTAACTGAAAGTGGGAAACCTATAGAGGAGGCAGTGAGTCAAATCTGGTATTACATCTTCACCATTCCCTTAGCCTTCACCAATATGATAATATCATAATCATACTAATTTGACTTCACACCTAGGCTAGTTGACAAACAAGGCCTCCTCCTACACTCCCACTCCTCAACCCTAACCCCGGCACAAAAGCCCTATGCCCGCGCAGATTCCGACTTCGCCTCCGTCAACACAAAGGATCTATTATCCCTAGTGCGCTCCATAAAGCCCCACGTCCTAATCGGCACAAGTACGCACCCAAACTCCTTCACCGAGTCCATCGTGAAGGAAATGAGCAAACACGTGCCCAGACCCATAATCCTCCCGCTATCAAACCCCACACGCCTACACGAGGCACGCCCTTCCGATGTGCTCACATGGACGGACGGGAAAGCGCTGGTAGCGACGGGCTCGCCCTTCCCCCCCGTCACGCTTGGGAAAACCGGGAAAACCTACGACATTGCCGAGTGCAACAATGCTACCGCTTTCCCCGGTATTGGCCTCGGCACTGTGCTCTGCCGCGCAGACAGGATCTCGGATAAGATGCTGCTTGGCGCGATTAGGTGCCTTGCGGAGCACGCACCTGCACTGAAGGATCCGGATGCGCCGCTGTTGCCCGACGTGGCGGATGTTAGGGGGGTTAGTAAGGATGTAGCCTGTGCGGTTATTAGGTGTGCGGTTGAGGAGGGTCTGGCTCGGGTCGCAGGGATTCCCGAGGAGGAGGAGGGTGAAGGTGGGTTGAAGATGTGGGTAGAGATGCAGATGTGGGAGCCTGAGTATAGGCCATTGAGGAAGGTTAGGCCCGAGGAGAGTTCTAGGGCGGCACGAGGTGAGTTGGGGGTTGGTAGGAGGGCGTAGCGGGCTGTGGTGTTGTGATATCGACCTAGGTTTGGCTGGGGTTTACAAGGATTTAACTTGGCTTTAAGGAGGAACTCAGTAGGCGGGGGCGTAGACAGACAGAAATATCATACCATCACTGCTAATACCCAGCTAAAATTATCAAACCCGCAAGAGAAGAGACTGTACACAACAAAGAGGAAAGAAGAATCCCAAAGAGTTGGTGCGATTTGTGAAGGAGAAAACTACCTCAATAAACAGGCGACAACTAAATTCCTCTACACCCCCCCCAACTAATCCATCCATCGCAGGGAAGCTAATCAATCGGCGAACCCATTCCGCACGCGCTCACCGTGCTCGTTTTCCATCCCCTGTTCACGCTCTTTCCGAATACCCTAATCATGATGCTGGAAACGTTCGTACTAGGACGTATACGTACGTGTTATGACACTGGAATGCTCTGGCGCTGAAATTTTTCTCCCTGTATAAATTTCTTTCCTTCTTGTTTTTCCTTTCCTCTTCTTGCCCTCTCTTCAACCCTCAGACAGTCCAAGCGAACATCTCTACCCTCAATCCAATTTCTTCATTCCCTCCCCTCCCCTGGAGCCTCTTCCCTTCACAGTAGAAAACCCCCGATCCAATCTTCACGACCATCCTCGACACAACCGTTCTCCATTCTCAACACATGACGAATACGCATACCGAGTGACGTTCAGTGATCCATAGCGAATTCTACTCACGTATTGTCGCCAAGAATGCCCCCGTCAGCCGATATCTTGCGGGAGCCCTCACCAAATTTTCGGCTTGCGGAGGCATCCTCGGTGAAGACGGGTGAGTAGGGTAGATAATAATATGGGGTTTCAGTCGCTGCTAAGTCTCCGCTGCAGCACGCATACCCGAGGTTTTCGTTTTCCCTTTGGAAAACAGTAAAAAAGGTTCTTGGGGATAGAGGTAGGTAGGCAGGTATGGATGGCATTCATGCAGGATGTGGAGATCTGTAAGCACCAATTATATCACAATGGATTACCCCCTTCCTTTACAATTCTAGGACACGTACCGGCAAGAACACGCGGCGCTTCCGTCGTGCAGTTTCTTCAGGGCGGTGAGGGGGTCGTTGCAGGCAAGAAGGAATTTAGGGACAGTACAGAACAGTACTATCGGGCCACAGTCAAGCCATGGGCACTCGCAGCAAAGGCAACACTCCAGGACATTTCCCCCATTCCCTCTCGACCGAGGGAGGAAAACACCGACGCAGTAGCCTCAAACCCTCCATTTGACGGTACTAATCCTGAAGAGACCGGGAGATGGCTTGCTGCTCACCTTGGGTAGGGTGACAGGCACTTTTCGACCGGGAGGAGGTGGACAGGACACAGCCAGAAATACCCGAATCATCGCACAAATAAGTCCAGAAGCCGCAAGTTCACAAACCCCCCACCTAAAAAACACCTACGGTCCCGTACTGTCATGCCTGCGGATGCCCCCCCACCCCTGGTATGTTGCTCGCATCCATGTTTTAGGAAGTAATCCCTCATGTCCCCCCCTTACATCGTGTATCGTCGTAGTGCGCTTCCCTGTACTACGTTGCGATACAACCATAACTCACGCGGGCTACATTGCCAACCTTTTTTTCCCCCAACCCCAACCCCTCCATACGATAACATAGATAGGTATCAAAGGAACCAACAACGATAGAGCGATTACAAAAACAACAAGGCCAAGACACGAGATTGAAATTGAAAGGGGTGGTAGGGAAAAAAAACCCCTCATCTGCGCTAGAATGTTGTTCGAGAAGTATGATAGACAACCACAAAAAATCCCTAACCGTGCACGAGCACGCTACAATACCTCCCCCCCCGCCCACGGAAAAACCCCGTAACCTTTGCGCATGCTAGCCTTTCGAAAGGGGGACCAAACAAGCTTATCACCGACACCTTGGCGCTCTGACGGGCTGCGGTAAGGGATGGCTTTGTCCGACCTTGGAACCCCTCTAGGCTTGGTGCACTGTACTGTAGGATGGTGTGGTGTGGGTGTAGGGGTGCCGCGTGGTTGGCGGGGGATACTCGAGTGGGGTGGGGGGATCTGGATACCGGTAGTTGGTTCTTATCAGATTATCGGATGTCTTTTTTTTTTCTTTTTTCTTTTTTTTGTTGTACGATACAAGTACTCTTATATCATAAGGTGTTATATAGTAAAGGTGGTGGTGGGTGGTGTGGGATGCGATACTGATAGAAGCACAGTCGGGTGATTCCCGGGTGCTGTGGGTGATTCCCGGGCGCTGTGGGTGTGGAGAGGTGGGGGATTTTCTCGGGGTTGGCTTCTTGCATCTATCTATCATACTCGAGTACTCGTACAGTATCATACGGATGGGGGAGGGAGGAGGGAGGCTACAGTTTGGAAAGGCAAAGGATTTTTGCTGTATGATGTGTGATAAATTTTTGTGACCCTTCCATTTTTTTTTTGCTCTCTGGGGTGCAATTGTCAAATAAAAGTGCGACAGATATGAGCGGGAGAGAGTGGCACTTGTACATCTGTTAGTGCTATATACAGAGGTTGTCTAGCCTTATCTAGTCTATAACTTGGTGCTTGATATTTGTATGGGTGTGATGGAAGGGGGGGGATTTGTGGGTATGACATGCATAGCGAGCTCGTTGGTTGTTGGTCGGTTCGTGTGATGGCAAGGTATGTATCCTATGATACTTAACGTCTAGTATTCGAAGGTTGTGCTCGGTCGGTACCTTCACGCCCCTGTGATTCCCTTCCTCACTTTCCACCAACTTCCCCTCCTCCGAGATTTCGCTCGTACTCCCTCAACACACCACCCATGTCAGCCCCCCCTCCCTCTCTATCCTCTATCCATGCTGTGATGGTTCACACTAGGTTAGAGTGAAAAACACTAACGCTAATGCCCTGTCGAGAGCCTCCCCTTCCTACCATCACATGGTCCATCATAGGATCCCTCCCTCCCTCCCTCCCTCCCACCAATTAAGAAGAAAAATAAATTATCGGGAGCGATTAGTTGCGCAAAAACGTGGTTTTCCCTCCTGTCTCACCCCATCTAGGCACAAGGGCTCATGAACCGGGTATCAAGTTAGTTCCGATTTTTCCTCAAAAAAGTAAGTCCAAGAATGATGCCATCTCACCTGTCGGCCTTTGTGCTCTCGGATGTATTCCTTTTCACTTCTGTTTCCCCGCAATTCTTCTGATCTTGGAATAGTTTCGACAGCCTGTAGTGATACCTGGACAATCGATCTCTCAGGGTAGTGGAAGAGGGTGACTGAGATATCACTACTATGGTTAGCTCTGGCGTGGGAGTGGAAGGTAAGGAAGAGGGTGGATGCACACTTGCACAATCAAGATGAAATCACTCCCCTTCAGAGAAAACCCTCATCCCATCCAAGCTTTCTCTCACAAGCCCAACGTGAATGCCCCAGGAATCCCCTATCCCACAGGCCAAATGCACATACCGGTACTCGAACGAAAGGTAAAATGCTAATAATCCTATCCCCCACCTCTAAAGTGAAGTGACGAAGCTCGTAAGACACGCGCACGCACGCGCACACAAAAGAAAGAAAGAAAGAAAGAAAACCCCAATAGCTCCCTTCCGAAAAAGCAAGAGAAAAACGATTCAGACCTCCAACCCACCAAGAAGCCGCCTATCACGCCTGCGGGTCCCTCAAGCTCAAGAGTTGGGGGATAGGATTAATAAACCAATTGCTGCAGACGTATTTCTCTCCTAACATGTAAAAGTCGAATATGCGCGCAAGCCAAAAACTCTATTAATCCCACCCCCCAATCCTCATGCCTAAAGGGCCCGCAGATGCGATACGCGGCTTGCCCGGGGGGAAGAGGAAGGGGAGGGAAAAGGTGATCTTGCTCGGGGGGGGGGGAGGGGAAGGTAGTGGAGGTGCCCTCGGGCTCCTTCTTTCTTTGACGTTTTGTTGTGTCCCAGTAGGTCTTTGGGGCTTCGTGATGAGCTAGAGGGGAACGAGGGGGGGGGATATCTGGCCCTTTTTATAACCGGCCTCCCGAGTGTAATAACCCCCAGCACAATAGGGAAAACTACCGGCTCACCAAAGGAAATCCTATGGCCAAGGAAAAAGTGAAGGAAATGTTGCGCAAATGCAAGTCTTCATTTTCGAGGTGTGGTATTTCTCCTCCTTTTCTATGGCTCCCCCGGCTTAACCAATTTCGAATCCGCTGGCATTCGATCCAAATCTCTCAGCAGGCTTGACCAAATCTACTCGCATGCTAGGCGTAATGGAAAAAACACCCCCGCCATTTAGCGGGCCGTTGGGAAGTTGAAGCGGGTCCTATCTACAGGAAATATACTTATCCTGAAGCTAGACTGTTAGCACACATCTATTTGTTCCGTTGACGGTGTAAGCGCCCGCGTTAGTTGGATGGAGGTTCCGCGCCAACCGCGGGTATTTCGTTTTCTGCTCACTTGCGCGCTATGGTGCTTGACTTATTCAGGGCTTCTTCTACCTGAGTGGCCGGAGTGCCGAAGCTTGGAGAGTACAGCCGCGTCCATAGGGTTCTCCTACCCTCTTATGCCTCAAAATCAACACATATTAACAACAGAACAGCAGGGCCCTTTTAGGTAACTCTTTTCGGATCGGCATCTAGGGGCATTGTAGACTTTTATCACAATTCGTTTTGCTGAATGATTGAACGAGAGCGCTAGTGAAGCCTTTCCAAGCGCTAATGGTGCCTGTGAAGGTACAGGGACCTCGCGGACGCGGCTGTAACATTTCGGTGAAGAATTAGTGCCTCTAGTTTACTCGGAGTAGGAACCTTTGGCCGCTAAACTCAGTTGAGCAGAAATCACAATCGAGTGATCAGCTGTGTTTTGGTAGCTCCGGAACACAACCTATATCACAGGGGTCGTTTTGTTCACGAAAATGCAGGATGTAAGCCAAACCAGAGCTTAAATCGCTATATCTCCCGCACCTGAGAAGGGTTCGGCAACTCAAATATGACGGCTCAAAAAAAAAAAAATTCTGCTAGCACCTTGTTCCTCCAGTTGAAATAGGCGAAGCCTAAAGAAAATTTTAGCCGCAGACGCTAATAATTAGGCGCTTGCTACTACCCTTTTAGGTACAGCGTGGGTATAAATTCTCGTACCTAGCCATGGGCTTGCATAACAGTTAGGATTCTACTGGAAATGCAGATTTACAGCGCCAGTAATTCCTGCATATAGGAGGTGGATCTTGCATTGAGGGGGTGTTTGACGTAAGTAAATATATACCGATTCCAACTACCTTCGCTAGTACTTTTCCAATCCATTGAGGGGTCCGGCATAAAGAGCCGTTCAGAGAGGCTGGCTTCGGGTTCCACGGGAACTGGCTGCTCGTCCAGCCGCAGAGGAGCAACTCACAGCAAGTAGATCATTGATTCGCTAGCTTATCTCCAGAGAGGTGTAGCCGATCCTAACTTCATGCCGCCTTTGTGTTAGTGCACTTCCCGCGGCACTAGCAAGCAACCTGAGGGAGAGGGAATTCCGAGCCCCGAAGGAACTTGCTCACGCCTTGAAATTGTGTTCTAAAGTTGCCATAGAACCATGATAGTCTCATTGAGAACTCCTAGGGCTAAATTTATTAGCGGGGATTAATTCACGGAGTTTTCACCAGGCGTAATGTGAATAGGCAGTGGAGATTTGCATATGCACATCAAATCAATATCATATAAGAAAGAATGGACCCACCCACCCTCAAAAATGAGCCCTGAGCTCAGGCTACAGAAGGTCGCCGAAGTCCAATATAAAGCTAGCTGAAATACCTTACATCCAGTGTAGACTCAGAACTTAATCGCTGACCTTGCATAATTGGCCCCCGCACGGCTGTGGGCCTCGCATGCACCTCCTGCTTTTTTTTGCGGGCATCATAGAAGAGTTCTGTTTCGGATTCAATCAGCACCACATGTCTTCCCTGTTACCACAAAAGAGTGATAAAATGCTTTCCACCAATATTTCATTGGATAATCGCAATCACAAGGGGTTCTCGAAAATGGCTCAGGGCGACACCCTCAAGATTAAGTATCCTTTGAATACAGTATCCGAGAGGATCGGGATACCGTACTGGATAAATCCGATATGTTAGACTCTGATCCACGGTTGAGCACAAGCTATGCGTATCTAGTGGAACCCCAGGTTCCATACCCGTCGGAAAGCGGGAATTGCCAGCACGCCTACGGATAAACCGCCCGTCTAAGAAGCCCCTTGCCTTGGTTTGTGGTCCTGCTTTGGAAGGAAAACGAGGAAATTGTGAGCCCTGATTCTTAGGCGTTCCGCCCAGAGTCACACCAGATTCCATCATCAAATATCTCCACAAAGATTCCCAGTACTTCCTCGGGCAATGTGCAAGGGCTAAAAAGAAATTTCGGGGGAGATAACCGTTTTCACCCACTTAGAAATCTAATCCTGTCTAACCCCCATCATCAGCTCCGGAACCATTATTAAAGTTGGAGTTAGAAGTGAGGCCTGCTTAGAATGGCTAAGTCAAACCTCTTGTTTATTTTTTTTCATCGCCTCCATAGTCCCCCTCATCATGCCAGAGGTACTCTCGAGGGCCAATAAGCATATCTGAGGAGAATACTGGTATGTAGAGCACCACACCTTCTCGGCTCAGTTTGCTGTGCGAAAAGCAAGGATTAAGGAACTCGGAGAATTCTTGATGACGAAAGAAAATTTAGACAAACATCTACTGCCGGGGGAAAAAGAAATAGCTTCCCCATCAAACCCACTCTCAGTATCCCTGATACTAAAGCGCAAACGAGGGGACAAACTTCCGAGGCAGAGAGGTCAAATTAAGCGACCTAGCCTCGCGTTCGTCACATAACCATGGTCGCGATGCGGACCCAAATCGCTCACCTCAGCGATTAAGCCTGGAACAGCCAATTGAATTTCCCAATACCTCGCCAGGCGCACACAAAGCTGAAACTGGCATTTGCTTGCGCCAGCTACCGGTATAATCCTGTGGGGTTCCTAGAAAAGCTGTCTAAATGTACATGCCGATTCCTCGCCCCATCATTCTCCATCACTCGGACCCCGATTGCGGCCCAGGCCCCTAAAACCCCCCCACTTTTCCCGGTGCCATTTCAAAGCTGCAAAGCGACTTTCTCAAGAACAGAAGGTGCCCTGATCCACTATCCGCCCTCAAGCCATTGGCAACTAATTACCCCTACTTGCTTGATGTTGGTCCTGATATCCGGTCATTTCAGTTTGGGGTGGCTTGCAGATAAGAAAAATACACGTAGAGTTGTTTAAAATTGACAAGGTTCAGTTCAGAGGCCTATCACAGCATGTGACATTTCGTCCCTAGCCAGCATCGAGCATTTAGGAGGCTAGTTGTCAAAGGAATCTGACTGCAGTATCCGATGTTATAGCATCTTTTCCCAGTCTTGATGAATACTGAGGAGAGAAATATTGGCAATTAATTTGGGAAACTAAGTTTAAAAAAACAAGCATAATGGGTTGTAGCCTCCCCAGGGCTAGGCTCAGGACTTCCATCCACCTAAAATTATCGTGGGTCCTCAATAATCACCATCCCAATGTCGGGCCTTTCCAAGTGTAGAACGTACCACATAGTAGATTACCCCTATCGTTGAAAAGACCTTCGGGCGGCAACAAGTATCCCCCATACTCACTTTGGACTACTGGTGAAATTCACACAGCTGTCGTGCAGAGCTATGCATCCCCAGAAAGGTAAGGCTAGCGATGGCGTATACTCAGCTTCCCACCCAAGGCCCTGCCCTTATTCCGCAAGTTAGTGGGAATCTTTGCTATCAAATATCCCGCAGCCTGGACTGGACTGGACTTCACGTCTGGGACACGGCCGTGGTTGCGCTTTTGTTCCCATGGTCTCTTCCATTGGCACAGTCGGTAACGGGTCTATCAGTGCCTGAGACACACCTTTTGATAGGGCAATAGATTCCGATTCCGTTAGTCATGTGCAACGGGCTCCAATCTCCGCTTTGCCGATTGGAAAAATCTAACACATGGCATTATTTAGGTGGAACCCAATCCTAACCATCAGAGGGGGCCACCTTTAGCATCTCCACAAACTAGCATTCTCGGCCTACTCTCTGTGAATCTCTGAATTGGAGGTGGAAAAACTGGAAGGCACCCTCACGATGCTATAATCCCTTCGAAAGAGTTAAAGAGATAGCTCACTCATTGCACCTACGGTGTTCCACAGCAGGAAATGGTACCAATTATGAGAAACGTAAGCGACCATAAATAGTTCACAGCTCAGGGGCAAGCCTGATTGGGAAGTCCCGTTATAAAAGTTGGTTTATCTGCACAAAGATTCAGAAAATGCCTACCCCTGGTCTCAATTTCGTATCCAGGGGTTACCCTCATTAATACCAGCATTGCTTCCATCGAGACCGGATCGCCGAGATAAAAGGAAGAAAGATAAACAAGTGTATCTTTAAAAGATTCAGTAGTTGTCTACCGTATTAGCATAGATTGAGTGAAGTTTAATACCCTACGATCCGACCTGTCGTATCAGCAGGGTGACAAAAAACTCGGGTGATTGGCTACCCCATACCAAAACCAGCTGTCTGCAGGACCCACAGTTCGACACTACCAGGGTAAGAAACTCCAGAAGCTGCAAGAATCAACTGGTTCTCTCGATAAGGGAAGTATAAAACCTGTGAATTGATAACCTGTGATACGCCATGGCGTGGCAAGACCCAAAACTGACTTGAGGCTTTGCATGGAGGTACCATACAAAAAATGGAAACCACCTTTGCTCTTAGTTAGTAACTTAGCCCTCCAATCTCATAAAACTTCTATTCAATTTTCTCCATCGAAAACTGCTCTCTCTACCCGTTTCCCGGTTTAATTTGGATAAAGTGGAACCCTCGTATTCATTGGGGGTTAGAAAATGCTTGGTAAAGGGGGTTTGGCTCTGGTGGAAACGGCCATCGACTCGAGCTTTTGTCCTAGCATCATACCGATACTCTACCTCCTTCTAGAACACGACTCAGCTGATGGTAAGAACTATCACTCGGATAGGGGGATTCGCCGGCGGCTTGGTATCAGACGCCATGAAATCAAAGATGATAAGGCTGAAAAGTGACATGTAAGGAGCAGCGCCATCAGAGCATCAGATCCCAGTGTATCGGTACGATATGTGGATCTGCTCGCCGCTAGGGTTGGTTGTGGTTTGGTGGCGTTGAGGGAGGGTCGCTACCCTTTTATAGTATAAGTAGACAACCGGGCCGAGTAGCGAGCCGGTATGTTGACCGCGGTGCCAACATGAGCCTATACTAGCTCCGGAGCAAGCATGCTGTAGCAAGTGCGAATATCCAGACACTCGCCTAAGCTACACCACGACAAGCCCTAACGTATCCGATGGGGAAGCGGGACGTCACGTGGAAGCGTGATTTGCTTTTTGCGCTCTGAGAGGGAGATGCGGGGTAATACAACCTGGCTGTTTAGCCGAGTAAACCTTCAAATTCGGAAAAACAACAACAACAATGGGGAAAACAAAGGTTCGACAAGAAGATAGACGGGAAATTCAGCTCCAAAAAGCGATAAAGGCCATTCGTGATGGATTGGAAGGTGGAGTTGGTGCTGCGGTGGAGATATTTGGAGTATCCCGAACAACCCTATACTACAGGCTTTCTGGGGCCCAGGGGAGCTGAAGGGAGGCTCATGCAGGCCAGCAGAGGTTGATGGGGGCAGAAGACAAGGCAATAGTCAAATGGTGTTTTGATATGGATGATCGAGGGTTTCCACCGAGATTGGATATAGTTCGTGATATGGCGATCCATTTGGAGGTAAAGCGATTAGGCAGCGAGACAAAACCTTTAGGACAAAAGTGGATTTCCCGCTTCCTGGATAGAAACCCATCGATTACAGTGAAATACAGTTCTCACCTAGAACGACAGAGGGCTCAAGCCAATGATCCCCGCCTGATTAAGGACTTTTTTGCAAAACTAGCACGGCTTATTCATCAGCACGGTCTAAAAGCTTCTCAAATCTTTAACATGGATGAAAAAAAGTTTTTACTTGGTCATGCAGCACGAGCTAGAGTCCTGTGTCATCGTGGAAGAAGGAATCCAAATGTCACTCATCAGGGAGGTCGTGAATTGGTCACAATAGCTGAGACAATAAATGCGGCTGGATTCATACTTTCACCATTAGTAATTTACCATGGTACAGCACAGTATTTGGGATGGCACAAAAATCTTACATCTCAGGAGAAGGATTATGTTTTTAGCTATTCTCCAAAGGGTTGGATTGATGATAGATTGGCTTTAATGTAGTTGCAGAATATTTTTGAACCGCAAACAGCAGCTTTGATTGGAGGATTACCACGGCTTCTTATCATCGATGGTCATGGTTCACATATTACCTACCAATTTGCCCGCTTTTGTATTGATCATAATATCCTTCTTTTATGTCTACCATCACACAGTACACATCTTGTTCAGCCACTTGATGTTGGCCTGTTTTCGCCCTACCAGCACTACTATGAACGAGAGGTGGATGAGCATGAGAGATCGGGTCACAATTCAACAGGAACCGGTATTAAAAAGTCTTTATTTATTAGAATGGTAGCCAATGCACAGGAGAAGACATTTACTTCTTCCAACATTTGCAAGGCATTTGAGGGGGCTGGGATCTGGCCATTGTGTCCAAGGCGGGTGCTTGGAAAAATGGTACCGGTGGTTGTGTCCCGCCATGATACCTTGGATCTACTTTCAACACCACGCCAAAGCAAGGATATCCGACACTGTGTTCAAGCTGCCGAACATTTACTGGACAGTGGGATCAGTTCTCTGTCACTTCAGGACTCCGGGCCAAAGGTCAAAGATTCACAAGTTATGATAACACGAGTCAAGGTTAATATGCGAGAGCTTGGACATCAGTTGGAAACAGAGATTGCACACCGTGAACTGTACCAGAAACAATCAAAAAGGCTGCAAGGGATCACATCGGTTTACAACAAAATGGATCGAAGAAAGCTCACCGAGGTGCGAATTATTACGGGTGGTGATCTCATAAAGTTACGGGATATACGGCTAGAGAAAGACTCAGAGAAGATCAAGCAGTCCACTGCTAAAAAGACCATGAAACCTCCTGGAGAGCAAAAAAAAAAAGCCGTCTGACCAGCAAAATCACAACCTCTGCACCATGTTATTATCGATAATAACCCTGAAATAATCCTGGATTCTTACGTTCAGGAGAGTATTTCTAGCGATGTTTACCATGACAGTAAAGAGAGCGATTGGATGTCCTCCTCGGATACTGACATTGCACCAACCACCTCCCTCAGGCAGGAAAGTCCTCATTCGCCACACTTATCCTACCGACTTCCCAATTAGCCTCTTCATATGACTCTTTGCTCTCGCAAGCCTTGAAGTTTCTCCTGGTTTTTTTTTTTTTTCTTTGTAGGTCTTCCCCCTCACACTATCAATCCTATTCGCTTGAGGCTAATACAGCTAGTATAAGGCTTAGATTCCTCAAACTACAATGTTTTCATTTTGGACAATTGTTTCCAGTTCTTTTGAGTTTTTTTGGCCTTCAATTCGTGGAGTTATTTGATTTCAATGGTTGGTGCCTGTTGACGAGCAGTCTATCCCGGATCCCGGTGATGTCCCGGATCCCGGTCGTTGACGTTAATCGGGATAAAAGCACTGGTAGTTTACTGGTGCTACCACCCTCGCTGTTCGAAGCACGATATCACATAATTTCAACCGCCAGCTAGCACTCATGGCTTACCAGTGGAGATATGAGAAAATAGTCTTCCCGCGAAAGGCTTCAGGAACGAGACTGGGGTGCATTATCTGTAAGAATGTCTGTTCTAACGTATCTTGAAGTATTTTGGTGTGCTCCGCTTCGCGCACATTGCAACCAGGAGGTGATCTGCCGGTATTGGACTTGTATTACAATGGTGATACAACTTCGTATCGCGACTGTACTTGTTATGATACGGTATGATACTTGTAAAAGTCGGGTTCACGCTGGGCTGCCCAATTGCCTTCCGGTGTTTTGCTTAAAGTGTGCCGATTTGGGGGGGTTTTCGTGCCCTCACCCTGGCTTTCTTGCCATTACTATAACTCCAATCTGACTTTTGGGAAATGTTATGGTATGGATATCATAATGATATGAGTGGAGTTTTATTGGAACCTACACATGGGCCCTAGCACCGAGGAAATTATTTCTACCTAGCCACGTTCATATCCTGGCAGAGCAATTCTAAATGAACAGAAAATATTACAAGTGGGACCAAAAATGGCCAATTTCGCACATATTCCAGCACCAATAATTGAGCTAAAAACAGGACAACTATCATACGCAAAGAGTAGAAAAGCTCTAGACCTCTATTGTAACCTCAAATGAATCTAAATTCTGAAGAGCATAGTTCACAGTAACAAGAGGGAACAAAACGTTCTTCAAAATCACGCCAAGACCATTGTGTTTGGTAGGAGAGTCGTGTCTAGGAGGAATTTCAAGGTTCAACTACGTACGATATTATAGAAAATAATGTCCTTACCGTTTCCAGTAGCTCTATAGATAGTTTGTATTTTTGTGAATCTTCTCCAGCGTAGTGATAACTTTGTATAAAAGCTGCTATTTTTGCTGTAAAATTGTTAGTTCTATGGTACTCAAGTAAGTCACAGTCTTCTTCACCATACCCACTGAGAAACTGGGAGGTTGACGAACAGTGGTACTCGGTCAGCAAAGGCAAAGAGGGAAATCAACAAAGTAGGGTACTGTAACAAAAATTGCTTGCTATCGTATGATATGATATGGTGCTGATTCCTGTTCGTCAGCCGCCTATAATAGCTTCGTCGTGGTGAGGTGAAGGCTGTCCTGGTCGCGTGAACGCATGGACCAACACCGATCCCCCCGCGTTATCGGTCTTCGGATGATGAGGCTCTTGAGATGCCAAGCCACCCCCTTCCTAACGCAGCGGCCCCATGATCCCCCATTCTTCCGCCATCACAAGTCACCTGGACTCAGAACTCCTCCTGCGTTTTTAACGTCAAGTGGGCTCCCTGCGTGAGCGCAGTAACCAACGAGGAAATTGCTATGATAGCGCGTGGCCCCCATTCCAAACTTGTTTGTACTATACTCGAGTACGAGCGCCATAGTACCGGTACTCGAGAACAAGACTTCATGACCTGTTGTATCTCATGATCGTCAGCCCCTCCACTTTGTCAGCACTCCAAGCCCAAAGCAGGCAAGTTCTTCCCCACCACGGAAGAATTCCGACTCGTGAGCTATTATTAATCCTTGTATCAGCTACTGCTGCTCAAGCACATGGAGCCCAACCCTGACTGTTGAAATATGATCACCCGGAATGGCACATAGCAGAGAGTGTCCTCATCGAGAAGGCGAACAAACCCAGATATGATGTTGTGAAATCTTGGAGGATGATTCACCTGCTGCCGGTCTTGGCTAAGATTGGTGAGAGAGTGGTGTTAATCAAACTCACGTGTCAACTGGAGTTGGAGGAGACACAATTTGGGTCACGGAGGAAGAGGGGGGTTCATGACGCCATGGCGGTGGTATTGGAATTCTGGCAATTCTACCAGGACAGGGCCCGGATGATTGTCTCGATGGATGTAGAGGGGGGGTTTGATCATGTGGATCACAATCTTCTATCGGATTTCCTGGTGGCTCGTGGAGTGTGCCGGGAGTTGGTGTGCTGGGTGAGGAGGTAGTGTCTGAGGCGCACGGTTCAATTTCGTTTTAATGGACTGGTGTCAAAGGATTACTACATGGCCTGTGGCATACTGCAAGGATCGCTGTTGTCCTCGTTTTTGTTTGGGGCATATGTGGCCGACATATTTAGGCCGCAGCTACGTGCAGGTGTTTCGGTGGCGAGGGTGGTTAGTAGCTATGTCGATGATGGTGTGATTTTGGTGGCTGGGCCTTCGCAGGAGGTGGTCGCTAGGATTGCGCAGGAGATGTTCTTGGACTGCCGGAGAGTCGCACGGGGGAGGGGTATGGACTTCTCGCTAGGAAACTGCAGTGGGTGGGGCTGGATGACACGGCATGGGATGGTGTCTATTTCGGGGATGTTTGTTTGGAGCCGGTGGAGTGCCTTAGGGTGCTCGGGTACTACCTGAACAAGCATATGCACTGGGACCACCATGTCGAAGACTGGCTGAAGTTGGGATTGGGGGTGAGGAGGAGAATTAGGGGGTTGACGAGGAGGTGGGGGGTTGACAAGGGGATTGGGGTATGGGAGGTGTACCGGCTGGTACAGGCCGCATATCTTCCGACTGTTTACTATGGGCTTGAGTTCTTAACCGACTTTCCGTCGTATGTGAAGAGGATTCAGGTTCATGTGAACTATTGCATCCGGAGTACATTCCAGACTCCGATGAAGCTAGCCAACAATATCCTGAGTGCTGAGTTTGGAGTGGTCCTTGTTGGTATTCAGGGGTGTTACTTGCAACGGAGGTGCCATGCCAGGATGATTATATACCGCTTTGGGGAAGATATCCCATGGTGGTCGGCGACCCGGGCGGATTGGAAATTTGACGGGGTGCGAGCCACGGAATTGTACTCCGATAAGGAGCTGAATGTCCGGCTATCAATTCGGGTTGACCGGGGCAAGGCAGAAGCCTTGATGGCTTACCGGAAGTTGAAGGGAGATATGGACGGGAGGCTAATGGTGTGCACTGACGGATCCAGGACTGACAAGGGTGCTGCTTGTAGATGGGTGGCTTACCTTGATGGTGTTAGGGTTGGGTCTAGGAGATTTGGTGTGCCATCTAGATGGTCGATCGTGGAATGTGAGCTGATGGCCGTGGTTAATGCACTTTCGAGTGTAGCGGTAATTGCTCCTGCTTGTTGATGAGTGCTCCTGCTACTAGATTGTCAGCCTGTTCTCTCAATGGTGAGGAACATGGGTTGTGATGATGAAACGGCAGGTGTTTGGGATGCACTTGTGCCTCTATTGAACCAGTTCGATAGTGTGGGTCTGCAATGGGTTCTCGGTCATATGGAGATCGCCGGCAATGAGGAAGCTGATAAGATCACGAGGGGCTCAGTTGGAAGGAACCCTGGGTATGTTATTACGAACTCTTTTAGGCTTGGAAATATGATGATAGCTAAAGATTTGAGGCAGAAAGAGTGGGTGGCCTGGTGCAAGGCGGAAGGGCATGGGTACTACTCTAGTGAACCTACCAAACCCCGTCATTTGAGGGGTTTATCGAGGATGGACAAGTATGTCCTGGTGAGGCTGAGGAGTGGGGCCGGGATTGGGGATCATGAAAGCTGTATTGGGAGTGATGATAGGATGCACCTAGTCAAGTGTGACAGGTACGCTGAAATGAGACCTGATATGGGTCAACTCTTTGTTGACAAGTACCTTGATGGATGGGTCAAGTGGTGGCGGAAATACACCTGGATTGGGTTGGGGATACCTGAACAGAAAAGTGATCTTGGGGATGTACGCGTGGTGGCCGGGAATTCTTTTATTGGGATGATATTTGTGGAAGGAGAGAATGGACACGTGGTTGAGATCGCCTACAGGAAGGCTTGTGATAAATGTGGTGGATCTAAGGTGATCGGACATCGGTGCATGCTACCTGTGATTCTGAATACCATGCAATGCAGGTACCCATTCATGATTGGCGTCCAGGGAGATTTTCCATGTGACTCCTGTGGAGTGGATATTAAATACCGGTTGAGATGGGTCCACTTTGAGGGTAATAGAGAATGCGTTGAAAGTTGGGATGAACGATTCTGGGATGGGCTCTCAGAGGGATTGGGACAGTGGCTGGATGAATATTGGTACACAGTTGCGCTGTGGTGGGGCAAGATAATGGGGAAGACAGTTGACGGGCACTGTGGGTGGTGTGGGGTGGTGTTTGAGGTTGTGGAGATGCACCTGCGGTACTCGAAGAGTTGTTGGAATAAATTGTGGGAGGAATTTATATGTTGGCTTGGTGAGAGGGCTGAGCATGAACTTGTTGATGGATAGGTGGGGCTGTGAGGCAGTAAGACGCATTAATCTGGGATCCCACTTGTGGGATGAGTACCTGTGAGACTGCTGGATTTATGTTTGGGAGGAGGGTTGCAAGATGGTATTTGGCCATGGTAGTGTTTATTTTGTTTTGTTTTTATTTTTTGGAATGGTGTGGTGTTGGCTTATCACAGAAACATAATGCTGTTGGGTACATATACCCGTTGGGCTGTTATCCTGTTAGGAAGAATAAATTATTTGAATGACTGTTCCGAAACCCTGATCCTTGAGTGCTTGTCCCCGAGTGGCTAGGAAGGGGGGAGGATGGGGAATACGGAGAATGCAATGGTACACCATTGCTTTTATCCCTATATCTTTCATGATCCCACCGTCTAGGTGATTGATCTGCTTGAATTCGAAATCCGTCCGCATAAAAAACCCTTAACTAGTATTAGGGTTGCTACTCCAAACTTAGGATCTCTACAAGTACTCGAGTACAAGGAGGAAAACAGTAAGAGATCGAGCAAGATGATACGCTATTGTCATATCTTCACATTTCTATTCCTTTCTTTTCTTATTACTTCTTTTTCATTTCCCCAGGAGCTCCGTTCAGAACTACCTTTACTCCGTCCGCCGAAGAAAGCTCCTCTAAATGAGTTCAAAACAGCTCTTGAGAGTTTATAGGAAGGCTTTTTCGACTTGTCATCCGGGACCTATCCTGCTGACATATCGGATTTAATCGCCGAACAGCTTTGACCGGGGGATGAGA
Source organism: Tuber melanosporum (assembly GCF_000151645.1). Lineage (NCBI taxonomy): Eukaryota > Fungi > Ascomycota > Pezizomycetes > Pezizales > Tuberaceae > Tuber > Tuber melanosporum. The sequence continues at coordinate 953,320 of NW_003298808.1, read as the reverse complement.
TAGAATGAGCTCGATCTGAGATCGATATCGGGCCATGCGATGAGGTGGAGATTGCCGTTGCCAGGAGCCCAGCGAACACGGCTCCTGGAAGAGACGGCATGACTTACCCTTTCTGCAGGTTCCTTATGAGGACCAACTTGGGTGTGTTCCGGAGGATGATAGGGTTTGGATTGAAATACGACCACCCGGAATGGCAGGTGGCGGAGAGTGTCCTCATCGAGAAGGCGGACAAACCCAGATATGACGTTGTGAAATCTTGGAGGATGATTCACCTGCTACCAGTTTTGACTAAGATTGGTGAGAGAGTGGTGTTAATCAAACTCACATGTCAACTGGAGTTGGAGGAGACACAGTTTGGGTCATGAAGGAAGAGGGGGGTTCATGATGCCATGGCGGTAGTGTTGGAATTCTGCCGATTTTACTAGGACAGGGCCCGGATGATCGTCTCGATGGATGTGGAGAGAGGGTTTGATCATGTTGATCACAATCTTCTCTCGGATTTCCTGGTTGCTCGAGGGGTATGCCGGGAGTTGGTGTGCTGGGTCCAGAGGTGGTGTCTGAGGAGAACGGTACATTTTCGTTTTAACGGACTGGTGTCTAAGAACTACTTCACGGCCTGTGGCATTCCACAAGGGTCGCCGTTGTCCCCCTTTTTGTTTAGGGCATATGTGGCCGATATTTTTAGGCCGTGGTTGCGTGCAGGTGTTTTGGTGGCGAGGGTGGTTAGTAGTTATGTTGATGATGGTGTGATTTTGGTGGCTGGGCCTTCGAGAAAGGTAGTTGCTGAGATTGTGCAGAAGACATTTCTAGACTGCTGGAGAGTGGCGAGAGGGAGAGGAATAGACTTCTCCACAAGGAAACTGCAGTGGCTTGGGCTGGGTGATACGACATGGGATGGTGTTCATTTCGGGGATGTTTGTTTGGAGCCAGTGGAATGCCTTAGGGTACTAGGGTTCTACCTAAACAAGCATATGCACTAGGACCACCATGTCGAGTATTGGCTTAGGAGGGGATTGGGGGTGAGGAGGAGAATTGGTGGGTTGACGAGGAGGTGGGGGGGTAACAAGGGGATTGGGGCATGGGAGGCGTACTGGCTGATCCAAGCTGCATATCTTCCGACTGTTTGTTATGGGCTTGAGTTCTTAACCGACTTTCCATCCTATGTGAAGAGAATTCAGGTGCATGTGAACGACTGTATTCGGAGCACATTCCGAACCCTGATGAAACTTGCCAACAACATCCTGAGCGCTGAATTTGGAGTGGTGCCTATCATGTTGCAAGGGCGATACTTGCAAAGGAGGTGCTACGCCAGGATGATAACATACCGCTTTGGGGAGGACTTCCCATAGTGGTCGGCGACTCTGGCGGATTGGGAATTTGACGGGGCGCGAGCCACGGAATTGCACTCTGATAAGGAGTTGAATGTCCGGCCGTCAATTCGGGTTGACCGTGGCAAGGTGGAAGCCTTGGTGGCTTACAGGAGGTTAAAGGAAGATATGGACGGGAGGCTGATGGTATTCACTGACGGATCCAAGACTGGTAAGGGTGCTGCCAGTGGATGGGTGGCTTACCTTGGGGGTGTCAGAATGGGGTCTCGGGGATTCGGTGTGCCATCCGGATGGTCGATCATGGAATGTGAGCTGATGGCTGTAGTTAATGTGCTTTCGAGTATGGCTGTCATTGCTCCTGGATGTCGACGAGTACTCCTGCTGTTAGATTGCCAACCAGTGATCTCGATGGTGAGAGACATGTGTTGTGATGATGAAACGGCAGGTATTTGGGATGCACTTGAGCCTCTATTGAACCAGTTCGATAGTGTGAGTTTGCAATGGGTTCCCGGTCATATGGGGATCGCTGGCAATGAGGAAGCTGATAGGATCGCGAGGGGTCGGTTGGGAGGAGCCCCGGGCATGTCATTACCAACTCGTTTAGGCTTAGGAATATGATGATTGCCAGAGATCTGCGGCAGAAAGAGTGAGTGGCCTGGTGCAAGGTGGAAGGGCACGGGTAGTACTCTAGGAAACCCACCAAGTCCCGTCATTTGAGGGGTTTATCGAGGATGGACAAGTATGTCCTGGTGAGGCTGAGGAGTGGAGCCAGGATTGAGGATCATGGAAGCTGCATCGGGGGTGATGACCGGATGCATTTGGTCAAGTGTAACCGATACGCTGAGATGAGACCTGATGTGGAGCAGCTCTTTGTCGACAAGTACCTTGAGGAATGGGTCAAGTGGTGGCGGAAGCATACCTGGGTTGGGTTGGGGATACCCAACAAGAAGGATGATCTCGGGGACGTCCGTTTGGTAGCGGGGAATCCTTTCCAGGGGACGATATTTGTGGAAAGGGATGACGGCCATATGGTTGAGATTGTGCGCAGGAGGGCTTGTGATAGGTGTGGGCGATCTGGTGAGATCGGACATCGATGCATATTGCCTGTAATTCTGCATGCCATGCAATGCAGGTACCCGTTCATGATTGGTGTCCACGATGATTTTCCATGTGGCTCCTGTGGGGTAGGAATTAGATACCGGTCGAGGTGGGTGCACTTCGAGGGTAGTCGGGAGTGCGTGGCGGATTGGGGTGAGCGGTTTTGGAATGGGCTCTCGGTGGAGTTGGACGAGAAACGGGATGAATACCGGAACTCGGTTGCCTTATGGTGGGGCAAGATGATGGGCAAGACTGTTGACGGATGCTGTGGGTGGTGCGGGATAGTGTTTGAAGTTGTTGGGATGCACCTGAGGTATTTGAAGAGTTGTTGGGCTAAATTGTGGGGGGAATTTATATGTTGGCTTGGTGAGAGGGCTGAGGGTGAATTGATTGAGTTGGGGGATAGGGCTATGAGGCAGTAAGACACTATAATCCGGGATCCCACTGGTGGGATGAGCGCCCGTGAGACTGCTGGATTTATGTTTGGGTGGAGTGTCGCAAGATGGTATTGGGCCATGGTAGTGTTTATTTTGTTTTTGTTTTTATATTTTGGAATGGGGTGGTGTTGGCTTATCACGGGGACATAATGCTGTTGGGTACATATGCCCGTTGGGCGGTTATCCTTTTAGGAAGAATAAATTATTTAAATACAGGTATAGACTGGACACGCGCTGTATTGGGAACATACCTTGCAGCTGGAGCCCACACCCTATCCGAAATTCCTGGTGAAAGAGCTCTTTCAAATACATGCTTTGCGCAACTGATAGCTTTCTTTTATGGTCAGGATGACCAAGGACTGCGCCGTCAAGCTTTCGACGATATTCTGTGGGTGGTACTCGGCTGGTTAGAGGCAATAAAGATGATAGATTATCGCAAGGAGACCTTCGAAGATTCCGAATGGGCAGGGGCGGAATGGCGGAAGCCTTTTGCGCAACGAGCGCTCGAGTTCTACCTTCTCGCTGAGGGAGGTTGGGATACTGCGCTCTGCGCCGGCGGGATGCTCTGGAGCCCTTACCTGGATCCCTACAAGGTACGTATGCCTAGTAGGCAGTTATCCTTTTAGGAAGAATAAATTACTTAGTTAAATTACTTGAATACAAGAACGCCATAACGAACGAGTTGTATATATCTGCTAGCATCGGAATGTACCTTTACAACGGCGATCGGAATGAGCGCTATTTATTCAATGCGATAAGAGGGCACGAATGGTTAAGGAATAGCAACATGACAAACAAACAGGGGCTTTATACCGACGGCTTCCATATCTCGAATGTCAAAGGTGTGGGGGAGAAGATATGTGATGTCAGGGACGAAATGGTTTACACGTACAACCAGGGTGTGCTCCTAAGTGGGCTACGTGGGCTCGCAGAAGCAACAGGCGACGAAGGGTATTTATCAGAAGGATTCGAACTGGTGGATGCCGTAGTGACGAGCGAGAACCGTGTGGGGGAGATTGTCCGTGACGGGATTCTCACAGAAAAGTGCGACATTGGAGGGTACTGTTCTCAGAATGGCCACATGTTTAAAGGTAAGTTAGGAATACGGTAATAACATAAGAAACTTGCTTTCGTCTGTTACACCATGATTCGTTTTCTCGTTTGTTTATTCAAAACTTATGTATGCATGCATCAGGCATATTCTTCCACCATTTGACGCTTTTCTGCGAGCCTCTGCCTACCGTATCATCCAACAGCGCTCTCAGCGGAGCAGCAAGATCCCGGCACCTTGAGCGTTGCACAGATTTACACAATTTCATCCGCAAGAACGCTGCGGCAGCATGGAGCACCCGTAACCTGAAGGGCGTTGTCGGAACCTGGTGGGGTGCACCGAAGCATGTGTCCTCTTCCGACAAGTTCGAGACAATTCTGGACCCCGGAGCCGTAGATATTCAGAACGGCGGCGGGATCGGTCGCCCGCTATCCATTCCGATGGACAACACACCAGGCGGAGACTTGAACGACAGGGGTCGCGGAAGAACCGTTGAGAGTCATTCGGGTGGATTAGCGGCTTTGAGAGCCGTCTTGCGAGTCGCTGAGAGGAGTTAAACCGTTATATACCACCCTACGGTAGTAGAAATATCCTGTTTTCTTCTTCTCCTTTTTAGATTCCTTTCTATATTGCCTCCTACAGTATAATATACCAATGCCCTAGGATTTTTAGGCTGTATGTGTTGGGATCTCCTTGTCGATTTTTAGTTAGGCACGAAACGGTACTCGCCCGTATATCAGGGCCATGGTGCGGTACCATACATGAATAGAGGGGGGCTTAGCCCTATTATGCATAGCGAGCGAGGATACTTTCTATCAATTTGTTGGCCACCTCGATGCCTTTCAATTGTGGTTATCGATAGTTGGCTGGACTGCAGTTCTTCTAGCCCTCCACCCACAATTCCACCTACTTGAAACGGAGAGGTGTGAGGGGGCCTAGAGGATATTTACTCGTGGACATAACATTGGGGCGGGGAGTTACCGTCCGGGGCATGAACTCGCCTCTATCAACTTTGTAAAGGATATTATTGTGGTGTCGAGCTGATCTAATTATCATACTTAGTAGAGTGGTGGGTAGGGCAACTTGGAGGTGTCCGCTGCTTAAGCTTATCGCTGCCGTGCAACACAATGGGACAACGCACACTTTCTCGCCCACTCTCGCTCCTTCCCTATTTTGCAGCTTTTCTTTCCCTTATTGACCTTGCCAGCAAATTTTTATTGTTATTTTTTCCGTTTTCTTATTTTATTTTATTTTGTAATAATCCCATCCTACTCGTTCTCAGCTTCTACCTGCATTCCAAAAATCTCGGCTTTTATCATATGTACTTGTGCAAGGTTTTTTTTTTTTTGGCCATCCATACAGTCTGCAGCCTCGAACGAGCACCCGAGAGATAGTCTACAACTCCATCTCCTACCCACATTTCTACCAAACACAACACCCCTCACCCCCTCTCTCTTCCTCTCGCTCACAATCATTCACCTCCCCGACACCCAATGCCCACGCCTCCCTTCGTGTTCGGCGTAACCCCCTAGTACCGTACAGTACGAGTACTGGTATGATACCCTCATTCATACTTACATGCGTGCTCGTACACATCTAGTACCATACACATATCATACACATATTACTCGTACACACACCACCTCCCCCGTCTATCAATAGAAATCCCCCCTCTTGTTATTTTTTTCCCTCCATTAACCGCCATCCATAACACGCTTTCCACATCCCATCACCTGTTCCCTTCCACCCGTATCTTTTCTCCGCCCCTCCAAAAAAAAAATTAAAGCGGAGCGATACGGAAGGGCAAACGAAACATCCGGACCGTGACAAGACATCATAACTCATTTCAATACCCCAAACCCAACCTTATCTCACATCATCAAGTTGTTTCTCCTAACCTCTATTACAATCCTCTCCATCGGCGGATGTCCACGTATTGGCGGCTTTCAATATCCAGGTCCCTGCTAGCTACTTTCTCTGCACGCCGGACCAACAACGATCGAAGCATGAACCGTTCCAGCACCGTCGACGCCAGCAAGTCTCCATCCTCGGGAGCGGGCCAGGATACTAACGGCGGTGCTCAACTGCGGGAAGACATAATCCTGACTCCTGCCTCTACAACAATGTCGGAAGGAAGCGAGGGTGAAAGAAATGAGAGGCGAGAGGCAGAGGGGGGGTTAACACGGCCGACCGAAGATAACGCCGAAATGGGGGAGCCGAAGATGGATAACAACAACAATCGCCGCGATAATATCCCAGAAGTGGAGGATTGGGCTCAATACACGCCATCCCGCAACAGAGACATTCGTGAAGAGATGGGCAGTTTGAATAACGAAATTCCGAACCTAAAAGAATTATTCGCTAGAACTAGTTCTGCTATGGACGAAGAGGCCGATGTAAATACCCCCCCTTCTCCCTCCGTCCCCACCTTTTTTCCCCAGCCTACTTTGTTCTATTTTTGGACATATAACCATTGATTTTTTTCTTCCCGATGTGACAAACAAACCGGAAAAAAAATTAATATAATGGCTCTTAGCACCTTACGAGAGTAAAGGCAAATCACCGATCGTCGCTCGCTTCGCTTGCCGAATCTCACCGAACTGAGATCTCAAACCTTACTGCGTCCCACCAGAATGAAATCAAAAAGCTTGAGGAATCACACGTGGAGGAGATGCGGAATGCCCGGAGAGGCTATGGCTTTAATAACGATCTCGTTCGTGGATTGCATGAGAGTTATGGGAAACAGATCGAATCATTAGTTCTCGATCTAGGAGAGGCTAGGCGACAGCTGAAAATGAAGTTGCGTTCTATTTCATCAACTTCTTCCTCGCCTATGGCAACAAAATCTAGTGTTTCTTCATTTCCCGACGAGGACCCCTTGGTCCACGATATCCTTGCGAGAAGGTTACCCATGATTCTCAATTTTGGCGATCTTGATAAGGCACTTTCAACTACCGAAATATCCATCCCGCACCCTGGATCTTCGTTCAGGGCTGTGTACAAACACCTTTGCCATGCTGCCAAGAACCACCTTCAAGCTCTTAATGCTGCTGCGGAACTATTCGCTACTGGTGCTAAATGGACATCGGAAGTTCGGAAGATTAAGCACTGGTATCAATCCGCTCTCGAGGAACGGATCCATTTTAGGATTCTAAATGAGAGCGGTGGAAGTAATATCAAAGATTTATGGGAAACCGGGTTATGGAAAGCAGATGATTTTATTCTGCAGGTCGATTGTGCGGCAGAAGAAGCCTGGCCGAAAGTTCACGTATATGACGAAGGCATTGCAGAGCAACGAAAAAAATTGACCTCACCCAGCGGGGGTCGGCCTTCCTCTCTGAGGTCTCAATCAAGAACTTCTTTCGGTCTGACATCGGAGCAACTTATCGAAGTTGAAGGTGAAACATCGAGAGGCTTTGATGCCACTGCTGAATTGGAGAGGATCAACCGGGAGCTTGGCGAACTGGAGGTTCATGACCATTTGAGGCATGCCGGCGATGAGAATAAGGAAAATATCGATGGTTCGGTGCCGAAACGCTACGTGACCGTGGAGGAAGTTGTAGACGAGGACGATCCGGTCAGAGCGGCCGGGGAGGGAGCAGAAGATGAAGACGTCGGATTGTCGGTACCCTCCTCCCCAACACCGACTCCCAAGGAGCCCGGGGAGACCACTGTGCCTTTGGGTTGGATGGACAATAACAATATTGGTGATAAAATGGGATCTAGCAGTAGAGCTGCGTCAAACCGCAGCCTATTTTCAAAATTTCTGGAGGAGGGTCTTGGGACCGGGAAGCGGGACAAGAGGCCTACCAGCGGATCAAACGCGTCTGATTCCTGGCGATTTGATGATCTTTTCTCCTCGCCCACAGAGAGGAAGAAGGGCAAAGAGAGAAGTACAGTGTCCTCAGATGGTTTGTTTTTTCCTTTCATCATTCTTCGCAATCCTTACTTACGTTTTGGACCCATAGAATCGTTGCAGGATCGGGATGAGCAAACAAATGGAGCTAGGGGACCCCAACCTTGGAGATGGATCTTGACTCCCGGTGGAACGGTAATCACACCACCGCAATATGATTCAGATAACCAAGCTCCTAAAGTGGGGACACAGAGCTTCGAAAGAGCTAGTGCACCGCGTTTGGGGAGGTTAAATGAGGAGGATACCGAGGATGAACATATCATTAGCGAATCAGACCAGCCAGACGTTGAACAGGAGGAACTAAGAACAGAGAGAAAGAGACGTAAGCCTTTCTTCCTCTTCGGCGAGGGACCTGCGGCTTCTCCGGCTCCTCCCCCGGCCCCCGAACCATCCACGCGAAAGTCTCCGACACTTCCAGCTTACCTTCGTGCTGAGATGGAGAGTTCATATCAGAGCACAAGGATCGACGATGACTCGGATATTGACGATAACCAGCCAAGGGAAGCAGATATTGAGAATGCTTTCTCGAAAATGAAACCCGGCCCATGCGATACTCCCGTAATGGGTAATTCCAGAACTGCAGTTTCCTTGACCCCGCTTCTCGGAGATAGAAGTCCAACTCCTCGGCGAGGTGGGCCTTCTCTAAGGCTCGATACTGACAATTTCAAAGCCACTCGCGGGCCGGGCGAACGTTCTGCACCAATGCCCAAGGCACCCAACCCAAGTGCTTCGACGAAGGGGCCCAAGTATAGAGGTGGCAGCGGCTCCTATGGCTATCCTGGACCCAGCCATGTGCAAGAGGGAGGGGGTTTAGACGAACCATGGGAATCAGCGTCTGAAGGAAGTGCCTCTGGGAAATGGGGTAGTCGACGTGGCAATCGATGTGGCCATGGGAAAGGCCCTAGCACGCGTACATGGAGGCGTGACCTTGATTCGGAAGATTTCCGAAGCCGATCTGTTTCCCCGCAAATTCCACCGCCAAGTCGTTCGTCAATGACCACTACTGATAGAAGCGCCGATTTTATCCCTCCACCGCAGACTTACCAGCAGAATATCGGCAGTGGCAGCGGCAGTAACGGCCCTGTTCGCTATGGTGGAGTGCGTTATATGGGACCTTTGGGCCCCACCCATATGCGAAATTATGCAGGTGCCCACCAAGCAGATATGATCTTCCACCAGCAAATGAAGAATCCAAAGGAACTCTTTGCAGCCGGCTATCGGCCGAACGGCCCCCCGCCTTTCATCAGCCCTATGGGTCCGGTATACGCTCCAAACCCCCCACACTCGGTTTCTGCTTTTGGAGGTGGTGCCATGGGAAGGTCACCTGCGTTCCTCTTAGGAAATAATGAACAAAGGGTCGCATCAGAGAACGGAGGCAACTGGCCGATGCGCCCTCCGCTCACGGCGCACCCACAATTTGGCCCGCATATGTGGAATCTTTCCGGCGAGGGACCCCGCCGAAGCTATTCTACTGATTCCATCTCTCCGCATTTGTGGAAACTCGATGCGGAGGGTGGACTGCAACAAGCCCCAGGTCCCATCCCAGGACCAACGATGCCGCCACAGCGTCCTGGATCCACGATTGCGGACCAAACCGCATACCAAAACCAGATTAATGCCTCTTTGATGAGTGCCCTGGCCAATGGATATGCACAACAGCCTAGCACCCCCGGAAGCCATGGAAGCGTGGTGGGGCAGATGCCAGGTCCACAGTGGTACCTCAATATGCAGCAAGCCCAAGCCCAGGCCCAAATGCAAGGGAACCCAACTATTCCGCCCGGATTTGAAGCCTGGACTAGCAGCCCAATAGGAGGGATGCCAGGGCAATGGGCAATAGGTCCATTTAGCTCATGATTTTTGTTTTTCACTAACTAAAAAACAAAGGCTTGTAACAACTGAAAAAAATTGTATTTTTGTATGCTTCTTTTCCTCCTGTTTTCCTGATTTGAATCATTTCTTCCCCCTTTTCGGCGAGCGGATTTGCTTTTTTGCTTCCCATTCCTCATTTGCCCCGATAATCGCTTTTTCTTTGCTTGTTTTGCGGTGGGGTCAAGGGGTTTTACATCACTTTAGTGATCACGGTAAATGCGACGGTTTCGATGCTTGGAAACGAAAAAAAGGATATCATGGGGTGTTTTTACTTTCTCTTTACATTTTACTCTTTCTTTTTTTTTTCAACGAAAAAAAAGAAGCTATTGTATTCGTTTGCTGGTCAATTTTTTCTTCTGCCCGGCCCGGGTGGGGCAGAGCGGTCGTTTTTTATGTAGGTTCAATATATTGGGCTTTGGTTTTTTTCTTTTTAATTTGTTCGATTGTGATGATGGCGATATTAGCGGTGTTTGGAGGTGGGTCTGAGTGAACCCACCGGAGAGAGTTGACGAGGGTGATGGGGAACGATTGGTGCATTCATGATGCTAATTGAAGAGCACTAGATCATCAATTATCACGCGAACCTGATCACAGGTTATCACTCAGTCTCAATAAATTCCATAATTGGGAACAGAGTGAAGGAAGATTTAGGAGGAAATAGGCCGGACGGTATTCGATCAGCGGAACACCACCAGCAAACCTGGTTATTGAAGAGCCATCCGGAGCTATAGCTCGGGAATTGGGCGTGGAAGAGGCGCTTGAGAAGGTAGGCTCTCGCGCCCTATCACATTCAATCCGATCTCCTATAATCTGGCAGTTTTAAGCTGGCTTGGTTTCTCTAGGGGTCCAAGATTTCTCCCTCGTAATAGCATGATGGGCGGTGAACTTAAGTGGCTCAACAATGCTCAGATGCTCTCCATTACCTTCTGTTAGGGTGTTAAACCGGAGCTTGGTATTTCAGCATTAGCACTGGGCTTGGGTAAGAATTTCCCCGAGTAAATGGCCTTTCGGCTTGGTGGCTAACACTTCCCATGTCCCATACTTTAGGCCAACGATCATCCCGACGGGTCACCGGAGCTATTTTCTGGCTTGACTAGACCATTCCATGTACCTTGGCTCTCCACTTATACTGATACATATAGTATGGTGTGATACTCCATTCTCTGGCAAGATTTACTTGTCGCCAATGCATTGAAGTAAGAGTTTTCTTTGTAATCTGTCTCAAATTCCCAACAAAACGCCTTTACCTAACCCTTTATGGCCAAAACCAGGTCTATTTTGGACCTTCCTGACTGTATTGAATGTTTTACTTCAACCCCTGCTTCGCTTTAGCGTGCTAGCGGCAGGCAAATTTTGCCAGATAATGCGGCCTTTCCAAGCTTCAGTCGACCAGGCTGAGTCACAATAAATCACTCGTTGTCGGAAATGATATCACATTTGGCACAAGGCTGGCGAAATAACGACTTTCTCTTTCGCTTTTGGCATCTCTAATTGTTTACCCACAGCTTGGCAAATTTGATTGGATTTCCTATTTCTTTGATTTCTCGCCTAAATCGGGATTCCTGGAACATCTATTGTAGCCGAGCGGAGGTTCCATTGAAAATGGGTATTCTGCATGACCGGCGAATAGTCTTATTCCCACCCTTAAGGTGATTGATTAGACTCTATCTACTTATATGCAGTGCATTGTATGAGACAAGCCCTGGTTCGCCACACCGCACTGTATTTTCGGTGTTTTTCTGCTTGCTAAAACACCGTCTCACGTGTTTCCTGCAAACACAAAGCGCGTACCACAGGTTCACCACCTCGCGTTGCGCTAAATACCATTGACGGGCCTCAGCGGATAAATTTACTAAACGGGTAACCTAAATACAATACCGTTTGATACTCGCATCGGGTTTTGGATTCCTTGACTGTCTTTTTTGTGTTAGTTTTTCGGGACCAAAGGAATAGTACCGATGGCGCACCCTGTCGATTGACCCTATCGGTGCGGTCGTAGCACCTACGAATCGGCGCCCGATATCTTGATGGCGCTGCAGCGGGCTGAACCCCCATTGGCCACACTTACCTCATCACTTAACATTACATCACTGAGAAAAAAGCTCGAGGGGAGCCCGTCATGGTTGAAGCCTATCGGAGTTATGCGCTGAAAGGGGGTTGAAAAGCTTGACGATTTATCACGTGGCAGCAGCGCAGCACTTTTGGGTGACTACGAGTAACTCAGCTTTTGTGCCTCGGGGATGTGCTTCTGAGACGGAGCGACGAAAACATATTGAATCCCTGCTTGTGTGAATAGGAACGGGCTTAATTCTGCAATGGGGGGAGAGCAAAACTCTTCTCACCGCTTTCAGCCCTGTTATAAAGAAAGTGTTGTGTCGGCTTGCCGCGCTGAGATTGGGATTGGGGTGATTAGCCAGATGATGTTTGGTGATTGGGGGATCACGTTTCGGGCCGCCTGAACAGTAGCCGACTGTAACCGTCACACGATTACATGGGGAATCTACTGGCGGATTACGGACCCAGCAGAAAAACAAGTTATCGGTAGCCGGTCTGAATTATGCGGGGGGGCGTTTGTTATGATAAACCAGGTTAGTTTTAAACCCCCCTGGGAAGGGTGATGGTGCGAGGGCTGGAGGGGTCTGCCTGGATGAAGCTGGCTGATATGCGGTGTTTTTCAATGGGCGTTAGGGGCTGTAGGTAGGATGCCTATGGGCAAATTGGATATGCGCGGAGCCCGCCTCCTGCCGGTGCAGTCACTAGACATGCAAGTAACCAAGCGGTGAAACGGTGGACTGGACTAATGATCCATTCCAAGGTAAGCGATGCTTCTTCATTGTCCGGAAGGTTGGAATTCCCGGAGCTTTGCGATGTGGGCCCTGGTTATATCTGAGGTTATCTGGGGAACTCCAAGGCTGTCATACAGTACGTGCTGCACCTCTCCACACTCCATATCTCTGAAGATTGCTCGCCGTTTGCTGACTTCTGGGTTGCAGAGAGCCCATTTGCTGGGAATGGCATCGCCGTTCTATCTCTCCCCTTAAGTGGAAGGGGCTCCTCCGTGTGTGCGCATTTTGCTAGACCATTGATTTTTCGAGTGTTAGGCAGGCTAGCAGACGGCGAAGGAAAAATGAGAACTCGATTATTTGCACAACAGCCTTTGTCTTGCTTTTTTACTACCCCCCAGGGAATTTGTGGGAATGCGAAATGGAAGAATATGAACGCGGTGGGTGAGTGAATGGGGGAAGGGGGGGAGAGGGGATGTAGATTAGAGCCATAGAAATGCTATGATTGAATGAATCAGTGCGATACTAGGCGATGCTCGAGTGAGATGCCGTGCTGTTGCGCCTTGGGAAAGGTAAAACATCCCTTATCGCAGCTGTGATCTCCCACGTAGCTGCGCAGGCAGTACGATAGGAGTTGCGATAAAGCAGGTGTCGTGTCCCTGAAAAACGTAACCAGCTCAAGAGCTGCCACTCATGTAGTGAAATTAATATTATGATAATGTTATTATGAAAACTATCGTCAGCTAGGCTCGTCATACTCGCAGCCGTAATACCTAACGAGGCCTATCATGCGTGTAGCCCTAACCTACCGCGCTGGCGTCCGAGTGCCCGCGCATGCCACTATCATATCTTATGAGGATGAGCTCTGCTAAATTAACCTAACTTACTAACTCTTGGTTGATCCCATTTGGTATCATAGTTACCCTCCCCGACAAACGGGAAGTCGGTTCAACAACCAACCAACCAACCGACCGACCAACCAACCAACCAACGACCAACGACCAACGACTGCAATTCCCCTTTCTCTTCCTTGACCTCCTCCTTTACCTATAACACAAAATAAATACTTCTAAACGAAAGGAAAAAAGGAAGCCGAAAGCACTGAATGCCCCTAAAGCGCCTTATCCAAACACTGGCACCAAAAATGACTATCCGTATCACCTCTACCACTGCCCCCACCACCCCCACCACCCCTACCCCCGCTACCAACCTCGCTATCGCTACAACTGCAACTGCCAAAACTGCTCCAATTGAAGCGGCTGCCACCGCCGCCACCCCACCAAAATTTACCCTAAACCCAACTACCCCCCCACCTACCATCCACCATGCATACATGCAATCCGCTCTCCAAATCGCCACCTCAGCCCTCCAAAGCAATGAAGTACCCGTCGGCTGTGTCTTCGTGCACGGCTCACGCATAATCGCCAGCGGCCGAAACGACACAAATCGTTCCCTTTGCGGGACCCGCCATGCGGAGCTCGTCGCGATTGACAAGATCTTGGCTACCCATCCGCCGTCCATATTCAAAGAGACCGACCTATACGTTACTGTCGAGCCATGCATCATGTGCGCTAGCGCACTCCGCCAGATCGGTATCAGGAAGGTCTACTTCGGCTGCTCGAATGATAGGTTTGGCGGATGCGGTGGGGTCTTGAGGGTCCATGAAGGGGATGGGATGGGCGACGGAAGGAATGGTGGGAATGGCGGGGGGGGAGGAGGATATGAGGTTGTCGGCGGGATTTATTCATCCAGCGCTGTGGTTAAGTTGAGAGAGTTTTATGTCCAGGAGAATGGAAGGGCCCCTGTCGCTACTAGCAAGAAGGGGAGGGAGTTGAAAACTGATAACCTGCCTGTCGATGTGGACGTTTTGTAAAGGGGCAAGAGGCTATGTATGGACAGGTGGATTGATTGATTGGTTGATTGATTGATTGATTTCAGGGGTAGTTTAGTATAGCTTGTCTGATGATTGCGACGATGATGGTTATGATGACGGAAAAACCTTTTTCCCTCTCCTATGTTCCCTTCCCTCTTCCCTTCCCTTCCCTTGCGCATTTTTATCTTTTACTAGTACAATTTTTTATTATTATGGCGGGCATGTTGCTAGCGACAGTGTCCTTGCTTCTTTGGTTGGTCCGCTGGCGAATTGGTGTTTGGGCATTGTATTTTTTTCAACTTTTCACTTTCCCGTATTCCACGACACATTTTCATTTCCTTTGTCTTTGCTACCATAGACGGGCTGGGCTGGACTAGATTAGATTGGCTTAAATTCCGGAAGGCGTTTTCTTCTCTCTTACTTCCTTCTCCAATTCGGGCAGTATGATAGTCGGTGCCTCGAATTCTCGGAACCCCCGGAGTTTGGTGGGGCCTACTTCATCATGTCAATGGGCTTTGTATCCTGGGGCAGCGTATAATATTTGCTCTCCTCACCCACCTCCCCCAGAGCGGCTTGTTGTAGATTCGGGGGTTTGTCCATTGGTGTCTGCAGTGATTCTGATTTGGCTATGGAATATCCATCGACATCCAAATTTGACCCGCCACATGATAGAACCCACTAGACCCGAAAAACTGCGAGTTGGTGCAAACTATTAGAATCTAGAATGGTAGTCTAAACAGAGTTCATGGTTGAACACACCATGAATAAGAAAAAAAAAAAAAATTTAAGAGAGTGAGCAAAAGATAAAAAGACCATGCAAACAGCGAGAAAATAGAAGCGCCCTACAACCGGTCAACTCGAATAATAATAAATATTATGCAAGTAATAAGCCCAGAGAACAATGAAATATTACTCGTACATACAGACCCGATAGCAGAGTTTCTGGTGATAGCTGAGCACGCTAAACCTGGGATGCTAGTCCGTTCGTGGGTCTAGCGCTTCTTGGCGGGTTGAATACTCGTACCGCTCGGGGAGGGGGCAACGGCGCTAACCTGCTCGTGACCCCAACCTGCCTGAAACCTCAAGTGAGCATGTTTGTAGAGTTTATATTGTGAAATAGATATTTGTTATATCATTTATTTGTCCCGATAATTTTCTCAATCCTCCTAGGAGCGCTCGCTTCAGTCAGCTTTTCAAGTAACTTGAAAGAGTCTTGTATCAGCTCTCAGTGCTGAACAGGAAGTTTTCTTTTGGCCTTGCCTTCTGCCTTGTCTTCTGGTCTATCTACTGCATATCTGAGCTATCTACTGCATATCTGAGCAGGAGTGGTGTTTGCTAGGAAGTTCTTTGATTGATGAGGTATGCTTAAACATGTCTGGTGGGATTAAAGTTATAAGGACATGGTAGTTAGCTTTCTAAAACCTCAACATCATTCTCCTCAGGATTGTGATAGAAGTACTAGTATACACTGATATGATATCACCTAAGATAGTGATTGTACTAATACCTTTACCCCAGGAAATCTGTGAGTAGAGAAATATAAACTTATTGTCCTGGCAAATGCAATCAGTTTATTACTCTCTGCAATTCTTATCTCATTACTTGTTTGCTTCAACCTATTAGCAAAAAAACATGTCCATACTATTTACTTGATCACCTAGACTTCTCAACTACTTCAACAAACCCGAGAAGTAATTTTTCCTTTAAAGTAATATGTATTTCTTAAACTGATAGATTTGCAAACTTCTTCATATTTTATTCACTACTCTAGGCCACTTTCCTCCTCCATGTAATTTTCCAGTGCCTTTATTCCAGGCGCAAATTATATCTTCCTCTCATCTTTATAGTTATAGACTAGGCTTCCTCAACTTTAATATAACTTGTAAATCTAATGTTGTTGTAGCCTTCTCTTAATACTTCATATTAAGTTATGAGGAGTAAAATCTAAGTGTAATTTTCATGTCAGTATTTCCACATAGCAATGAGATACGACAGTACAGTGAGGATAATGTGCAGTAAGTACCTTGTTGTCATCCATTTTCTGCAGAGTGAGAACTAATCTGATTGGTTGGTTGATATCACTCAAGGGCTGAACCCCACATTATACAAGTTATCCAGACTTGGCAAAGTGACTTGACCATATAAATAGTTTTTTTTATTCCTCAAGGGCCATCACCAACTTGGTATACATGTCCAATAGCATTATGTCTTCATGATAAGCCAACACCACCTTTTACCAAAGCAAAACAATTCAAAAACAAAATAAAAAACAAAACAAAACAAAAAACAAAACAAAACAAAATAACACAACATCAAACAATCATCCCCAAACATAAACTGTCACCTCAATAATAACAATTTATCCAATCTCACTCCTAACTCAACAAAGGAAATCTTCTATCAATTTGTCTCAACATCTAGTCGTCCTCCTGAAATGTCTTCTTGCTACTGTTGGTATTCTTGCTGTACTGCAAACATAGCAGAACCTAGACCTCAAGTACCCACACTCTTTAGCCCACCACACCGTAAACGTAGTACAGTATTCCATACTCTCCCCATCCCACCTATTCTGCAGCCCATCTCAAAAAGATTTTGTCCATTCTGCTACGCAATTTCCATTGAAATTATGATGCCACCACCTGGCCTTGAACGCAACCTTCTTCCTACAACCTCCACAGGCAAAGTCATGGTCCAGTCCAATCAGAAACAGGTACCTGCATTTCATATGAAATGGTAAAACTAGAAGTATGCAATAGCCACCCTTCCCATGGTAAATCCCAAATCTATCACATCTCTAGTTGTTGGTTATATCAAGGATGTTACCATCACCCCTGTCCACGTAAAATACCCTACGGAACAGGTTTCCGACCACCACCCTCACATTGTCAAGGTCTTCTTTGCCTAATAGCACCTACAGCCCAAGTCAGTTGTGCTTCTGCCAGCATATCACCCACTCCCCAATGTGTTTGTTGATAAGCAGTTTGACCAGGTTAGGCCTTCTATCTTTAAATCAATCACAGTTGACCAAATGCATTCGGTCACCACCCCAACTGCAATCCTCATGCCTCTATAACCCGGCCCCACTGCATAACTGTACCAAGACGTATTTGTCTATCCTGGTAAGCTCCCTCAAATGTCGGAGCTTGGTCGGCTCCCTAGAGTAGTATTCGTGGCCTTGGGCAAGGTACCATGCAACCTACTCATACTGCCTCATTTTGCGTGCCACCATGCTATTCCTAATACCAAAACTGTTAACAATGGGAATGCCAGGGCTCCTTCCAACTGAGCTCTATGCAATAGAGTAAAATATCTCTTTTTCGGGAATCTTCATATGTTCAGAGATTTATTGGAAGCCAACAAACTCGAATGAGTTCAAAAGCGGCATGAGTGTGTCCCATACTCCAGCTGTCTTATCATCACAACTTATATTCCTCACTATGATAAGCACTGGTAGACAATTGAGCAGGACTTCTACTTTTTGACAAATGCAAAACAACAGGATAGCCTACAAGACATCAACAACCACCATTATCTCGCATTCTACGATCGACCACAACAAAGGTACACTGAATCTACATGATCCCACTATCTTACCATTCAAGACGACTACTCATGCACAGGTAACCATCTTACCAGTTTTGGATCCATCTGTGTATACCTTTACTGTCTCACATCCCCCACTCTCAGATACCCTGAACGCCACCAGTGCTTCTGTCTTGTCCTGATCAATACAAATAACAGGGCATGTGACCATCACCTTGTCAGAATTGGTTATCACCTCCTGTGTCCCATCAAATTCCCATTCTGACCGGATCACTAAACACCACTAGAATTTTTCCCCGTAATGATATGTGGTCATACACATGAAACACCTCTGCTGCAGGTAGTGCTCTTGAACCACAACAGGTGTTATCCCAAACTCCACCCAGAGAATGCTGTTGGCAAGTTTGGGTGGTATCTGAAATGTACAATGTATGCAGTTATTAACATGTACCTGGATTCTCTTCACATACGACCTATAGTTAGTTAAGAATTCTAACCTGTAGCATACCATTGGGAGATAGGCTACCTGGATCAGCCGGTAGGCTTCCCATGCCCCAAGTCCCTCTGCCCTCCCCCCTACCTCCTCATCAGTACTCCTATGTGCCTTCTCACCTCTAATACTCTGCTTAACTAGTACTCGACATAATGATCCCAGTGTAAAAACCGGTTTAGGAAGTATCCTAGCACTCTCTAACACTCAATCAGGTCCAGGTCCACACCACCAAAATCAATCTTGTTCTACACCGAGTCATCCAACCCCAGCCATTGTAATTTCTGGGCAGAGAAGTTCATACTTCTCCCCCAGGCCATCCACTGCCAGTCCTCAAAGGTTTTCTTGGCCACATCAGCTATGATAGATCTCGAAGTCCCAGCCACTAAGATCATACCATCATCAACGTATGAACTATATATGCGAGTAGCCGACACTCTAACCTGGAGTCTTGGTAAAGAAGAAGGCTGAGGGTAAGAAGATAGTCAAGAAGGCCAAGAGGAGTGAGGAGAACGCAGTCAAGGGAAAAACAGGGGCGGAGTACAAAGTGAAGAAGCTGACTCCCATGGAGCTTATACCATCACTGAAGTACTTCAAGAGGAGGTGCCAGATAAGGTCTGGAACAAGAAACAGGAGTTGTCGACCCGGGGGAGTAGTAGCTTGCATAGTTTTCGTTTCTCCCTAGGCCTGGTGAGCACAAAGACTAGCAGCGCTACGGAATCCCTCTTTTAATATATGGTACAATATGTGCATTAAATGTGGGGAGGAGGCTGAGAAACCGGGAGAGGATGTTTAAGGTGTTTTCATTTGTTGATTTATTTTTTGTTTAGAAGCTGCTGTGGGGTGTTGATGGGAGGGTTGTAGATAGTGAATGCGGTGGGATAGAGTTGATTTCCTTTGTTAAAGAAAGTGGAGTTGAGGTGTGGGCTCATGCAAGTAGGGTTGAACTGTTTAATGTTGTTTAGCACCAGGAGTATATATGTATTATTTCCTTTGTTGATAGGGGGAGGGGGTTGAAAGGTTGTGCGGAGGTGTATATATGAACTCCACGATGAGTATTGATGATGTGGGTAGTGTGCTTGAAGTCTTCCGGGTGGTTGATGTGGTATTGGGAGACTTTAATGCGGAGGATGAGATGTGGAAGTAACTAGAGGTTAGCTACAAGTGTAGGCACGGGCACTGAGTTAGGGAGTTTGTTGTGGACCATAGGTATATGGTAGAAAGACCCCTGGTACCGACATTCGATGGTATATCATACATTGACCTTGTGATATATCAGATCCTGATTTTGATATGGAGATATTCAGACCAGGTTGGTGCACAGTATATGGCATTGATCGTTAAATGCCAAGTTAGTTTTCCTGACAATATGGTTGAGTCCTGGCTGTACTGGAAGATGGCTGACTGGGGGAAGCTCGGGAAGGTCTGGAGCGATGTCTGAACAGCTCTGGATGAAAGCTTATTGGGACTAGTTTCTAGTTGGGTGGATGAGATGCCCCAAGTGCCCCGTGGTGGTGGGAGATGTGGGTGGTGTGGTGATGAGTTGGAGAAGACACGCACAGATGTGTGAAGACTGCGCCAGATGGGTGATGCACACTGTGAAGACTACCGGTTGGCCAGGAGGATTTACTGGGGGATGATGGACTTGGCAAGAGACTCGTATATTGAGAAGAGGATCACCAAGTTCTTGCCCATCCTGTTTCTTCCCATCGACCTGTTATTTGTAAGAAGGTGTAATTCTTTCTTTCTTTCTTTTTTTTCCCTTTCCCTTTCCCTTATCAAAACAGGTTTTTGGGAAATTATGTATGATACTGTACTTGTAGAGGAGGTATTGATAAACTGCTTAGGTAGTATCTTCCATCGTGAAAGTGGTTATCAACTAGCATCCCGAGCTAAAAAATAATAATATTTACGGTATCATAATACTTGTAATAATTATGATAGTTATTTTTTTGCTCTACTTTACTCAACTACTTATCATACTCATCCGCCTCAGGGGTCTATACTTTTTTCCATCGGGCGACAAACAATACTCTACAGAACGGCACCATACTGTGCATCATTAACGCTTCACTGTTTGCGAAATTATATGACATAACATAGCCACTATAATTAGAAGTAACTTCTGCTAACCAACCACACAGCACGATCCACCGCAGCCGTGAAGAGCCGCGAGCTAGGGACCGCGGCAAAAAAGAAACCACTGCATTAATCATTGATAGGCTATCAGATGCATCAATTAAAAAAGTGTACTTACTATACTACAGTGAAGCGCATACTGTATACTCGAGTAATAGGACGCCTCGTGATTACCTCCCTGCGAACACACCATCCAAGTCACCGGAGTTTTTTCCCATTGGTAGCACGACGCACCAAGAAGCCAAGTGCCCGATTCCTTGTGTCTCACAGAAGGAGGAAGGGAGGAAGAAGGGAGGAAGGGAGGGAGGGAAGAAGGAAGGAATGGACCGTGCCGCAGGTTGCTCAATATTTGTGGCGCGAGTGCACACGACGTCATACCAGAGTGCAAGAGTTTGTGCTACCCGCGTCATCGGATGTTCCATAGTTATACACGGGGTGCAAGTGATGGCTCCTGCGCGAGGTGAATCTGAAATGAATGGGCGTAGAGTACGAGTACAGTACAGTACTTGTATCATACATCTCTGTATTTACAGTATCATACAGGCAGTCGGTGAGCCCCCGCCCGTTCCACAGTATCACATAGCACACGGCAGGGTAACGGCACAAGAGTATTTGGAGTGAGCGGGGAAGTTGTCGCGGTGAATTTTTCCATTGGATGTTTGCCCTACTTGGCTCTGACACTTGAACCCGGTTCAAAGATTTGACTTCTCCGACGAGAGAAGTTTCGGGATGGTATTCACATACCCACCATTCGAGATTTCTTGCATTCTGCAAGTACACATCTCCTACACAGCCGCTGGGCAGCCCGCGGCCATACTACCGTGCTATACTCGAGTACTCATCGGGCCGGGAGGGAAGGGGGGAGAGGCGAAACGTCAACTGACCGAGTTAAAGATGAAGATTGTGCCGTTGAGCGTGGGAAGTTGAGCTTCTTCCCTATCTTACCATATAACATTATTCCCCGCAATTAATCAATCGATCAATCAACTAGACTACCCGATAGGGCGCCGAGAACGACACGGTAGCGAGAACCAGCGCCTCCCCCAGTAGAGGGAGGAGATATCGCACTTGGCCCGGGTGAAGAATGCCGACTCATCCGAGGGAGGCCGTGGTTCATCCCCCACCCCCGGCACAACCTGCCGCCTAGTCCGGTTAGTCGCTACGTAGTTATTTTGCGCTGTCATACCGCCATTACCGATTCCCTTCCTGCCGCACATTAATCTGATCGGCATTGTCGAATTTGTGTACGGTGCTATGCCGGTGGACCAGTGGCATTGGTTGCGCTCCGGTTGTGCGGGGGGGGGGCAAAGAGACACCGTATAATAAACCCGGTTGACACCGGCGCGCCCTGTGCAAAAGCTACTATCTAGTCGCTTAGTACACGCGACTTACTATTTGGTCATCACGAGATCCGGGAAAAGTCGGAGGATTTATTCATTTAGAGCAACGTGTTGAAATTCTGGATGCTTTGAGGCGGCAGGGATGTTAGGTGCCTTTTTTCCTACCGGGATGTGTATCCAGGCATGGTTTTGGTGTTTACATTGCTAGGTGAAATATAAAGCCCCAGTGGTACAGAACTGCCTGTGTTAGGCGGGCTGTAACTTGATTATCTGTAACTTGGTTAGTTAAATAAGGTCCATACTTTGAACCCTTAGACTTTTAGTTGCTTGTAGGCATATTCGCATAATAATTTATGAGGATTAACATGGAGAGTGTAAAAAATCAGAACCGTCACTTTTGTCAGCCTTTTAGCGTGGTGTTGCAGTTCTGCTGTGAATGTAATACCGCTACAGTATAATAAGCAGTCTAACGACCATTGTTTCACAAAAAGGATAAAGTGAAGGTATCATATCCTAATGGGGGTTTTTTATTTTAAAGAGCGTAAGAAGAGCGTAAATACGGTCATAGTTAACCGGTTGGCTTCTACTTAACCAGCTGGCATGAAGCCAGTAGGATGGGAAGATAGGCAACCGGACAGACAACGAAGAAATGCCAGAACTGAACAAACTGGCAGACAAAGCAAGCGAACAGAAACAAAACACAACGGTCAGGGGGATGCTTGAGCCTCGGCACAAGGAAAAATGAAAGACGTCCTGAAAAAGGGAAACAGCAAAAAACAAAAGTTGAATTGGGAAACTTCCTCCTCTTCCTCCTCCTCCTCCTCCTCACCACCTCCTCCTAACAACAATAATGAAAAGACGGCCCAATGCCTTCATAACTCATCCCTCCCTCCCGAGGATTTCCCCGCCAGGATTTCATCGGTAATGCCCTCCAGACCAATACCCAAATTCCTCAGAATCCTCCGATACCATCGAGCGCATTATTGAGCCCCGGTATTACCACCCCTACGACCTGTGAGGACGTACCCGAGAACCTTGTCCGGCGCTTCCCCCAGCTGGGAAAATATCCTCCTTATTTCATCCAGGGCTCTATCGAGCATCCTACCCTGAACCGCGTCCACCGGGACGCCGTAGGCCTCCTCAATCCGAGGCACGACGAACCGCAACCAGATTTCGGTTTGCTCGCTGCTGATTGGTTCTGTTCGGACGGGAGGGGAATTGGTTAGCAGAGGAGGGGGGCAGAGTATGGTTAGGTGCAACCAGAGGGGTTTATGCGTTAGCTTACCAGCGATATCACGGAGCGAAGCTTCGTCCCTAAAAAGACTCGAAATGGCGTCCCGGATCGTTTGCTCCCTCGACGGCGGGTTGACGGGTATGATGGATAGGGATGGCATCCTGAGGTGATGGCAGGGATGGGGGGTCTCGGAGTTTTCGGGTGTTTTCTTGTTTGTTGGAGGACCAGAAATAATCTACTGTTTGTTTTGGCGTTAGTTTGAATATATCACGATAACCTCTGATTGCTCATAGGGTGCGATTGAAGGGGATTGAGCAAGAATGTGGTAGAAGCATACCGGGCTGTTCGCGATGCTATCTGGAAACTGCTGTTCAGGAGGACTTTGTCCCAAAGACGTTTAGAGATTTTGAATTGTGCAAATAAATGTTTGCAAGATGTTGAGTTGGACGGTCTGTCCGAGAGTCGGGGATTTCAGACTTTTATAACCCAAAGACGTGCGAAGTCTGCCAGACCTGTCTGCAGTGGGTATCACTCATCCTTCACATAAAAAATCACATATCCGAAAAACGCTCAAGAGGCAGAGCACGACAGACTCACGGATCCTCAATATCCAGCTTAGACAGCCCTACAATGGTGAGGCGGTATGCAGAATTCCCGAAAGTGTTTGTACCCGTGATCTTTCGAGCCCTCGAAATCATGTAGTGTACTCTGGGTCCTGTTGGAACCAAGGCCGAGGGTAGTGCTGTTAGCCTGGCTAGTTCAGCTGCGGATTTCTCGTAGGAAATGGCCAGAGGAGAAGGTAAGTGTAGCAAAATTGAGGCTACGTAGCGACAATGACGTAAATTCCTTAGGGAATTTTCGTCGGATTGAATAGATATTTGGTGTGAGGTAAGCATGGAGCACAGTTGTGCCGTGGGAGTGGTGCAAGGGAAAAAAGGACTTGGAGAGGTTAGTACCGGCTATGAGTCTCCACTTGATGCCCGAGTGCGCATTTTGACGATATCAGATAGTATTAGATATCCCATGCTCACCGCAGCTGCTTCAGCCCTCAGCTGGAAGCCTTTTGCCCTTAGTGCTTCATATTTGATCTTCTTCGCCTGAGCAAAGACGGAGGAAGTGAGAATCCCTTGTATGTTGTACCCGAGTGATTACCCATGAAAAAGACATCTTTCCCATAACGGCCAACAAGGCTGGGATAAAGTAGACTTAAAGGCCGACAGAAAGGTATGATACACAATAGAAGCAATCTCCAAATCCTAGGCAAGAGAGGCGTTCTCGAATCCTCGAATCATAACACAAGACCCAAGGCGGCCAATCGGGTTTAATCGAATTCTGTTTCCGGACTTGTCCATGCTTTAAGCAACCCGGGTTAAGCAACAAGCCCTGTTTCTTAATTAGACGTGCCAATATCATACATCGGAAATTTTTGGTTGGCATGGGCCCATACCCTTCACTGCTTTTTCCCTATACAAAACGCCCCCATCTCAAAAACGTTGCTGGTCATCCGTCAACTCCCGCAATTGGAAAAACAGGGGACGCAGAGAAAGATCAACTGGACAGGGTAGACTCCATCTTGAGTTTTATGGTGGTTCGGTACGAAAGCCTATGGGATTCCTGGGATATAGTGTCATTGTGCATCATGCGCCAGGGGTTGTATCCATATGCGTAGGTGCGCAATTCTAACATATTATACCAAGGACGAATATATTATTGTGCGATCCCAGAAACCAATAGCTGGTTTTCCAGTTCCTTTTCGGGTTTTGAGTATCCTCACCCGTGTAGTATGTACTTGTGGGATAACTGGCCGGAGCCTTGCGCATGTCCGGTGGCTCGACGCGCTATGGTGCCCATGGCCATCGCAGGCCAGCAGACTACGAGGTGTTGTCCGTGAGATACACCTTAGAGACGAGTGATTAAGATAAAGTAGTGTTAATAATTGTACTTCGGACTGGATGTCTGAGGTATCAACTATCAAATGTCATGTGCGGTTTGTGTCCTCCATACTGCTGGCCGGTAGTTAGTGAGACGATCCGTAAACATTGCAAATGTAGTGAACACACTCTGCTGACATGTGCCCAGCACCCCTCCCCCCCACCCCTACAGTGCCTGTGCCTGGAAAGTCCTTGACCGCAGTGCCTAAGGCTGAACAGCCAGATTTCAGTTATTTGGCTATTCCGTTACCACATATTATTATTTTTGAAAAAGTGATTTGTTGATTCTTGTTATCATGTCGTGGACTTGGGATCGGTCAAGAAAGCTAAGAGAGGGCAGATATAATAGAGATGGGGATAAGGGCGTGCGCCTCAAATCAGCCCACAAATGCTCGCTGAGATCGTGGAGCCAATCGAATTATCATAGCCTTTCATCGTGAGGGCATGCTCTTAGATTCCGCGGAAACCCCGAGAATGGTGTCTCACCGCAACGACGTCGTGGAATTTCCAGCTGCACTAGATTGTTGCATCTGCGAAGGCCTCTTGGGATTTAATTTCAATTGCACAATACAGTACTGTGCGGTTTTTCAAGTATTCAGAACGGGAAAGGCAAACGATCCAGTTATCGTACGTATAACTGGTTCCTCCGCAGGTAACAAATTTTGTGGAGATAACTGCAACCAACTCCTACAACCGGGCAACTCGAGTTCCGAATACAGTGCCTTAAAAATCCCCGAGTGGGATCTTCCAATAATGCGGCGATTGTGGTAGTGATCACCGACGATCACTCGCAAACCTTCTCAAACCTTTGGAGTTACTTTTGAGCTACGAGGGCCGATTGACCGCTAGAATGCCGTATGCCTAGACTCAATCGACTAGAGTTTCTTAAGGTCGGGGACACAGGCCCTGAAGCTACACTACCTCCCTCATAGCTATGAACGAAAAGAAGAAAGTGAAAATAAGCACAAAGAAACCTCAGTGAAAAACTGGGTTAGATCGAAGAAGTAAAAAAAAAAAAAAAAGACGCGGCAACCCCACCTAGCCCGCAACTGCAAGTAATGCCTGGATCTCCTCCTTAGTAAACCCTAGGATATACAAGACGTCTAGCATGGTTTCTGAGTTGAGTCTTGCGGGTGCCGCAACCTGAACAGAAGGTTTTGCATTAAACGCAATGCCGAGACCAGCTTTCTTCATCATTAGTAGATCATTTGCACCGTCCCCGATTGCCATAGTTTGTTCAAGAGCGATCCCGTTCTCTTTGGCGATCTCTTCGAGCAAGAGCGCTTTACGCTCTGCATGCACGATGGGGCCACTAAGGTCCCCAGTGAGAAATTTACCGTCTTCCGAAACAACGAGCTATCGCATCCTTGGTTAGCAGATTATCGGGTATTCTTTCCGAGTGCTATTCATACATTATTTGCGTGAGCGTAATCGAAATCAAGCTGCCCTTTAACATACTCAGCCAACGGAATGAACCCGCCACTGAGAACTGCCAGTTTGTACCCAAGGGTCTTAAGCGCACGGCATAGCTCGCGGACACCTGGGGTAAAAGTGATGCTGGATCTAAGTTGCTGAAATACTGTTGAGGGGACTCCTTTTAGAAGTGCAGCTCGCTGTCGAAGAGATTCTGTGAAGTCTATTTCCCCATTCATTGCACGGGCGGTGATAGACTATAATGGATTAGGAGCTGGATAGGGAATAGGTTTCGGGGGGCAAACAATACCGAAACCTGGTCCTCTACCCCAATGAACTTGGCGATCTCGTCAATAACTTCCTGCTCGATTAATGTCGAGTCCATGTCGAACACAGCAAGACGCTTGTGCCGCCTGAAGATATCATTCTCCTGTAAAACAAGCTCGACATTCCACTTCCTCTCGAACTTCCATAGGCTAGTGTGTCTTCTTAATTCACTAAGGTGTAACATTTCTGGCATGGACAGAGTGATCTCCATGACTTTTGGATGTTCAGCAGAGTCGAGGCAACGATGGTTGGTCCCCCATTTCTTCCATGGCACATGCAACTCATCAATTGTCTGGATGAACTCGAACATAGCCATGTCTGAAATGTAGGGTCCGAAATTGACATATTGTTTCTCAACATTGATTTCTTCTCCGTCGACTGTGATTAGGGACTGATTGGGGTTGTAGAAGAGGGTTGCGACCAATTGCAACGCGGACTCGGTAAGCACACAATTCTTATGCGAAACCGTATGCACAATCCCAGAGTTTTTAATCAAGACGCGTTTGCCCTCGGGCGTAATTATTTCAACTGGAGTTGTGAGGTCTTCGTTTGGAGTAGGAGGCGCTCCGTGGAGATCTCTAATGTGAAGTGCGGCGTTATAGCTTGCGGCTCTTGCAAGTCCCTGCCTGGGCGCGGGGGGAGATATGTTGGACGGTTCGGTCCGGCTCATGATGATGAGGTTAGGGAGAAGGAAGGTGCACCGGGGATAGGGAAGCCGTCTAGTGGCTTCGAGGGGTGAAGGAAGGGAGATAAACAATGTGTGAAAATACGGCCATAAATGAGCGAAGACACAGGGTAAAAAAAGAAGGGGGAGGGGCAATGCAGGTGGCTCTTTCTTTTTGTTTGGAGGGAAGGTTTTTGGTTGCCAAGTTTCAACAGCCTGGCAAAAAGGTTAACTAGCCAAACATATCCCTGTTCCGGTTAATGGTTTCCTGCTCATGTCCCTTCCTTCTACCAGACCCCATAAGTTACCCCTCCAGTGCTCACAATCTTTTGTTTTTTATTGGCTAAAACTGAATTATCACGGCTTCTTGAAACAAATTTTTGTTTACATCTCTACGAATTTTCGATTTCCTGGGGCTACTTTTCTTGAGTAGTGCCCATGGATGCCCGCAAGGTTCCCCCTGGGGACTTTGTAACAGTCCGGTCATCGTCGCCGATGGCTAGGGACTCCTCCTCTTCCTCCTCCTCCTCCTCCTCTGCTGGTGGCCATACCAGTGCTCTTCCCCGGGGCGGCCGTGCCCTGGTACCGATTACTACGCGGTCGTACGATGTTTCTGGATGGGACTTTGGGTTCCTCCAGTTTAACCATGTATATGGTTGTCGGAATGCCTGTGATGAGGATTTTGACAAGTGCGTGAGGATAGTGGTCCCTAACAAGGGCCCCCGAACGTACAAGGAGGTTGAAGGGATTGTGGGGGGTTTTCTGGGTGCACGCGGCTGCCATGAGCAGTGCGGTGTGGCCAACGGGGAGGCATTCGGACTGCTTCGGCGATACGATTCGGCCGGGGATTCGAGCTTTGCCCCTGCGGCATCTACGGTTTCGGTGTGGGCAGCCTCCTTTGGGGAGGTATCGGAGGCCTAGTTGGAAGAGGGGGTGAGAGCGTGTACTGGAGGGGACGGGTCTGGTAACAGGGTTTACGGGATGCCGGCGGAACGGTTGGGGGTGTTCGCTGGTATGGAAACGGCACGGCCCACCTCTGGTAGGTGGAAGGATGTGCAGGAGAAGAAAGGGGTGTTTGGGACTGGTCCGCGTTGTGGGGGGGGGGCGGAGGGAGAAAAAGACGGGTGGGATGGAGGAATTGTTGTCCGGCTTATCTAGCGGTGAGCGTAAGCTCTATGCAAGATATCGCGACGATGATTCGCGTGACGGGGACTATGCGTCGCCCGTGAAACGAGGGGTTGCCCCGGCGTCGAAGGGACCAACCAGAGCCGCTGTTGGCAATGCGCCGACAGAACGCAGGCTCGAACCGGCCGTCCCGATGCCATCTACTGGCCAATCGATCGAATGCAGGCGACCGGTTGTCCCAAAACGTCGACTTGATGCTGGCGAATTGGTGAATTTGGAGGGGAAGAGGTTGGGGTCGAGTCCCCCCAGTGAGGCTATCGAGTGGTCCACGTCTCCGGCGTGCCATTTTGAGCCCAGGGACAGGCTGCCGGTGGAGGGGGGGAGGAAGATGCTGGCGGTGTCTGAAGTTCCAGACACATTTGGAGAGGTGAGTTGTTCCCCCCTGTTGGGGTGGTGGTGGGGTGCGATTCGAGGATGGAGCTTGGGGACGGGAGGAGCTCCAAGGTTGATGGGCTTGGGGACAGCAAGTGGGCTGCCCCGAGTGGTGTTGAACTCACACTGCCCTCGACTGGGTTGAGTGGTGAGAAGGGGACCGGTGTGTGGGTGCCGTCTACTCCGATGGACATGAGCACGCCCCCACCCAGTTTGGTGGATGTTGGGATGTTGGAGTGTTTGGAGGAGATGGCCCAAGGACAGAATCTGCCGGCCGTGACGGAGGAGGATTATGGTGGTTTGAGGGGTGTGGTTGAGAGGTTGCTCCGGTTGGTGGAGGAACATGAGGAGAGGATTGACCGGCTGGAGGGTGAGATCCGGGAACTTCGTGTTTTAAGGATGACCAGCGGTCATGGTATGGTGCCCCCCCTTTGGATGCTGATAAAGGGAAAACTAGTGTGACGTCGGCCCCTGTGGCCCAGTCTGTAAGAAAGGCTGCTGGGACGGGCACGGGAAAGATTGGGGGTGGAAAGGGTACGGGCAAGGACAATAGGCCTGCGGTGCCCCGGATGCCTGCCCCGAAACCGGCCAAGGAAGAGAGGGCCACAGTGGTTGAACCGGCTACTGTGTCGGTACCGACGGGGCCGGCTGCGCTGGCCAGTGGGGCGTGGACGGAGGTGGTGAAGAGGAAGGCCCCGGGTAGGCCGGCCACGTGTCCGGTCGGCCGAACCTGCTTGGGTCGATATTTGCGATGAAGCAACGGAAGGCTAAGAGTTGTAGCATCCGGTTCATCATTGACCGGAACACGGCGATTGAGGAGGCACTCCGGAAAGGAGTGATGTTTTTGAGGGGGGGGTTGAGACCGGTTCGGGCTTGGGAAGAGCACAAGCCGGCTATGGTGTGCGGGAAGTGCCTGTCGATCGGGCACTCCCCCATTACCTGCGGCTTCAAGGCCCGGTGTCGGTGGTGTAGGAACGGTCACCTGGCGAGAGAGCACCAGTGCTCGGTGGTGGGCTGTTCGGGAAGGATTGGTGAGGCCTGTGAGCATGATCGGCGGTTGTGTCTGCTCTGCGAAAGGTCGGATCACTTCACCGGCTGGGATGGGTGCCTGGCAGTGAGGAAATTTGGGAAGCCCGGTGGATTGCCCAGTAAGTCCCCGCTGGTTGCTGATGATACCAGCAGGATCGGTGTGGCCGATCAATCGGTAAACCGCGAGATGCGCAAAACCGTAGGACTCCCGCCGACCCAGCCCCAGGAGAGGGTGGTGAAGCAGAAGGCGGCCGGGGAGATGGTTGGGGGGGTCGATAAGGCCCAGTTGGTGAAGAAGAAGGCTGAGGCTAAGAAGATAGCCAAGAAGGCCAAGAGGAGTGAGGGGAAGGCGGCCAAAGGGAAAGCGGTGGCTGAATACGAGGCGAAGGAGCTGACTCCAATGGAAGA
The DNA here is from genome assembly GCF_000151645.1 of Tuber melanosporum. NCBI lineage: Eukaryota > Fungi > Ascomycota > Pezizomycetes > Pezizales > Tuberaceae > Tuber > Tuber melanosporum. The sequence goes on along the minus strand of NW_003298808.1, from coordinate 922,890 downwards.
CATGCCATCGCTGAAGTATTTCAAGAGGGGGGTATCAGATTAAGTCCGGAACAAGGAGGGTGAGTCGTTGACATGGAGTAGTGGTGGCTTAGATGGTATGGGTTTCTTCCTGGGGTTGGTGCCCACAGGGACGAGTGGCGCCACTGAATCCCGCTTTAATGCATAGTACAATATGTGTATTAAATGTGGGAAGGGGGCTAAGAAACTGTGAGGGGATGTTTGAGGTGTTTTCCTTTGTTGATTTTTTCTTGTTTTGGAGCCGCCGTGTAGTATTGATGGGGGTGTTGTAGATAGTGAGCATGGTGGAATGGAGTTGGTTTCCTTTGTTAAAGGGAGTGGTGTTGAAGTGTAGGCTCATGCCGGTAGGGTTGGGCTGTTTAATGTTATTTGGTACAAGGTGTATATATGTATTATTTCCTTTATTGATGGGAGAGGGTTTGAGAGGTTGTGTGGGGGTGTATAGATGAACCCTGTGATGAGTGAAGGTGAGGTGGATCGTATGCTTGAAGTCATTGAGGGGGTGGATGTGCTATTGGGGGACTTCAAGGCAGAGGATGGTATGTGGGGCAGGCAAGGGATTGGAGGAGCGAGCAGGCACAGGCGTTGGGTTAGGGACTTTGTCGTGGAACAGGAGTATAAGGTGAAAAGGTACCCAGAACCGACATTCAATGGTATATCATATATTGATCTCGTGGTACATCCAATCCCGCTCCTGAAGTGGAGGTACTTGAACCAGGTTAGTGCAAAGCACATGGTATTGATTATTAAGTGCCAGGTGAGTTTGCTCAACGATATTATCAAGGCCTGGCCCTGCTGGAGGAAGGCAGATTGGAGTAGGCTCAGGAAAGTTTGAAACAATGCGAAGACTGCCCCAGATGGGGAATTGCTTAGACTCATTTCTCGTTAGGTGGATGGAATGTCCTGGATACCCAGAGATAGTAGTGGGTATAGCTAGTGGGGAGATGAGTTGGAGAGGATGTGTTTGAATATGGGGAGACTACGTTAGATGGGTGAAGCATGCTGTAAAGACTACTTGTGCAACGATCCCTCCTCAGATGGTTACTTCGTGGTGATGGAGAACAATACTTCTCTCCTCTTTCTTTATCTTACGATAGCACTAGGCCTCTACCTACATTACCAATAGTACAAGACCTCTGTCTTCTATCAGGAACGCCTATGATAAGCTTTCTCTAACTCTTCTCCATGAGGCGCTTTCCTCTGTGAAAATGACAAATATTGCAATAGAGATAAAGATTGTAAAGGTGTCTTATATACGTTAAAGTAATAAGTAGGAAAAGTACTTAGAATTTAATCTAATTTTATTTAAACTCGTACCGCCAACACTGGCATACGACGAGCCCCCGCCAGCACAAGGATACCGCTAACCGGTATACTACTAATTCTAAACTAACTAAGTCTATGGCCCCACACCTGCCATCCTCGAGTCATACCTGCACTAGAACTAATTACAAGACCATCAAATAACCCAGCGCCCGCCCGGGCCCGAGTCTGTAGTCCCTCTGGTATGAAGCCAACCAGCACTAAGCGTAGCTGAAGCCGAGCAAAAGACCAACCTGACCAGGTTCCTCGTCCAACAAACATAAAATCACTACCACCTGGTCTGAAAACAGTCCCGCAAAACCTCCTCCCCAGTAGAAAACCAATAAACACACAAATTAAGTCAACAGGCGGCATAATGGCAGGGAGGAGGCAACCAACATGTCCACCTCTCGCGACCGCATGCTAGGCTGTCGACCCTATGAACCCATTTTGCTGGTTACCTTGTAAGAGCATACCCGTAAGGAGGACCTGTACCCACTGCCTGTTCTCCAAACAAAAACATCATAAACATAGGAAATACATAGAGGTAGTAACAGACCAAAATGGTCAGTGGGGCCTATCTCCCACCCGTGGTGCCATCCCTCCTCCTGCCAGACCTATAGCCAAACCAAATAAACCAAACAAACCCAACAAAACCCAGCGCACAAGACCCAAACAAGTCTAACCAGGTGGTCGCAACTTACTATCCGCACAGGTAACCATCAGCCAGCCAGTCCCTTGGAGAGCTTTGCAGCACTCAGCAGCTTCACCCAACAGCCCAAGCAGGACTGGAAACACTTAATTAGACCTCGCCCAACCTGACGCAAGCTCGACCGGTGCTCGCAGGTGCCTCTCCCTCCCCAATTAGCCCCCCCCAAGCCCCACACGCCAGAGGCCACAGAGCCCATCCAGCCCCCCAGCCCTCTAGACAGATCAACTATCCGATAGCCACAGGACAGCCTATACCTAGCCCTACTAGGTAGCCACTGATCTTGGCTGCGCTAATGGAGCCACGACCCCCAATATTGGATAGCCGAGGGGGACCTACTAGCCACAGCTGGGGGCCACAAAGGAAGTAGCACCAACACTCTAAGGTACCTACACCAGCCATACCATCTAGCTCAGCCGAACCGAAGTCCAACCGAGCTGGGAAAGAGTAAGTAGAGCTAGCTGAAGCCAGCCTCACAGGTCCAGCGACAGGCACAGACAGAACAATGGGCAAGAGGCACCCCCAACTAATGTGATGTGAAGGGGGAGGGCACACAAACAGGAGCAGACAAATAGAAGGTAGGCCCCACTTGTAATGGGTGAAGCCGTCAACCACAATCTGCAACCAAACCACCCAAATGCACAGACAACGCAAGTGTCTGGCAGCTAATCGTTTCACACCACCTCAGGCAGCAACAATAACTGCACCAGGAAGTAAGAGTTTTCAGGATCAAAGCCATCCCCACCAAGGTGAGGAGGAGACACCTGACTGAACCACGGTAAATGCCGTAAGGACAAACTTCCAAGAGAATGGTGATAAACAATATCGTAGGATTTCGACCGTAGAAACGTAGTATAACAAGGAGGGGCCGGACGGGTACCACCCTGCTACTTGAGGAATGATGTGGCTGGTAAAATGAGTTGAACTTGGGAAGGTCATCAGTCTAACCCAAGGGCGTTTTGTATCGTGAGAACTAAGGACTCCGTTAAAACCCAACAAGAAACATGAGCTGGTCCAAAGAATAATACGAGTGATTCCCCCAAACACAAAGTTCAATCCCTCCAATCGAATGTGAAACCTGCCAGTAGATGATAGACAAGAAGCCGAAGGCATTTTACCGAAAAGGGCCTGTAAGCGACGGTGATGAGTAGATCGAAGTACCAGTATCGTAAGATAACCAGTATGTAACGAAATGAGAAGCAAACAAGTAATCCACCATGCAATGCCTAATAGACCTTAATACCAAGAACTCCAGGAACTACTGAGCGAACTCAGATATCTCCCTCAGAATCCAAGACATCAAGGCCCACCATGGATGCGAAAGAAACACTAGGGGCGAAGCGATGGCAAGGACGAGGAAAAGTACTTAGAACAAAGCATGAAGAACCTATCCTCCTCAGCTGCATCGACCCCCTTATAGTGTTCTTCCCGCCCATAGTCATGTGATCCAAAGTGGTCACATGTGCGAAACCAAATTATAACAAACTAGTCTTGTGACCAAACGGTCACATGCTCAAAACCTATGACCTTAAAGTAAGGTCATGTGTGAAATCTCATAAACCAATCATAACGCAATAAACAAGTCATATGACTTGACTGAGTCATATGCGTGAAACCCATGACCTCATAATGAGGTCATGTGCGAAACATAAATCATATGCGCAAGGTATACCCGTAAGGCATACTTACAAGGCATACTCGCCAGGCACATCTCTCATGATTCATAATCAAATCATATGTAAAACATAACATAATAAGTCATATGACCTAAATGAGTCATATGCATGAAATAATAACATACCAATGACTCATAATCGTGAGTCATGTAAAAACCTTTTCCATGCCAAGCTACGTTCATGATATTAGCTCCTCTCCTCCTAAGCCTGAGTCCTATCAGGCTTTATCCTCAAGTTTCAATAGTTCCCATCCCACTGAACACATGTACCTCCGGAACCTATTGAGCTTGTCGTCTGCTTCCTGCCATCTTGCCCTCACCGTCTCCAAGGTGAGATTTACCATTTCAATCGTGCACCGCTAGGCATCGTTCAGCTACCTCAGCTCTCCGATCATTTTATCATTTGCCGAAATTGTGGTCTCGGCTTGGCCCAGTGGTTCTTGGAGTCCTCGGATTTGTCTGCGCAGGCTTCTGGTATCGTGCTCTATTTCGGTAGATGAATTTTGGGCTCCCTCCTCCCTGGGCCTCATCCTCGAGGCCCTAGCCCTCTGCCATATTATGGTGTCCTTTTCTTCCAACTCTTTCTTTAGTCCATCCTTCTGCGGGTAGTATCCCACAGTGATTTTCTTCATCCTGTGCATCTTACACATGTAGTTGAAGCTCTGTTTCCAGTACTTTAAGGCATGGTCCGAGCGTGGACCATACTTTTTGTATTCTCTAAGGAACCATCCTGAGCCTTCCTTGTCCCTATAATGTGTCTGACATCTATCATCGTAGCATACCATCCATGACATGGCGTTTTGTTGTACTTGTTTTTCCCTTTCCTTGAGTTCTTTGTCGGTCGGCTCCATGAATGAGTATTCCAGGCTGATTGGTGTGATTGGGTAGGGGCTATCACCCCAGCCCTCGCGTGATTGCAATGGCGTGGGAGGCTTTCTCTCGCTTTTTCTTGGTTAAACGTGATCGTTACCTGGGCTGGACTTGCCTGGGTATCACTAGTGGAAGGTTGAGAGGGCATCTTATGCGTTTTCGAAGTTGTGTGCCGAGTACCAGGTTTTATTGTGTTCTGGTGAATAATCAGTCTACTTGGCTCGGTATTATAGATTTCCATAGAAGAAGCGAGAATCAATTATCTCGTTGAGTTTGTATTCTGGTTCTCCGTTGAGTTTAATCGAAGGAGGAGGAATAATCATTTTTGAAAAAAAGCCTATTGTCATTGTGTAATTCAAGGAGTGAGATGTAGAATGTATTGTGTATTCACATTGAGGGGGGAAGGTTGAGTTTATTAGCTCGATTGCCTATTCTCTCCAGTATTTTGAATGGCCCAATTATCTTGTAGTCAAATTTCTTTGATGGTCATGTCATATGGATATTGCGTGGTATTAGCCATACTATATCTGCCGGTTGTATGTTTGGATCTGGTCTTTGCTGTTTATCATATTGTTCTTTTTGCTGTTGTTGTGCTTGACTCATTTCGTATTGTAATGTCTTGTATAGTTTTCTCATATCTGTTTTATCTGGTATTATACCATTAATCGTATGATATGAAGCCTGACTTTGTGGATGTTGTCAGTAATTCGTAAAGAAGGGTGTCATGCCAATTGTTTCTTATTTTCCATTGTTGTATGTAAACTCGGCTATTGATAGCAGTTTGTACCAATCATCTTGTTGGTAATTGACGTAGGTCCATAAATATTGTTCAAGTATTGCATTTACCTGTTCCGTTTATCCGGCCGTTTCTGGGTAAAATGCTATGCTCAGCCTGTTTTGTATCCCTATTTCTCCAGTTACTTTTTTCCACTGTCCTGATATGAACAATGTTCCCTGTTGGTAATGATATTCCTTGAAAGGCCGTGAAGTTGGAAGACTTCTTGGAAGAATATTTGTATAAAATCCCTCCTGTTCATATCTTTTCTGACTGGAATGAAATGACTCATTTTGGTGAGATGATCCACCACGACCAGGATGCTATCGCATTTCTCCGATAATGGTAGGTCTGTGATAAAATCCATAGTAATTGTTTCCCATGGTGGTTCGGGAACTTCATTTGATTTCAGTAATCCATATAGTGCGTGTTTAGCCGTTTTCATCCTTTAGCATATGTCACAATTCTGGACATATCTTTTGATATCTTCGTGCAGTCCTGGCCAATAGAATGACCTCGTGATGAATTCTGTAGTTTTCACAGTTCCTCCATGTCCTGCTATTCAGATATCGTAGTGTTGTTGTATGATGTCTGTTCTTATTTCTTCTTCTTTCGGAATCTATTGTTTTCCACCGTACTACATGTTTCCATCCTCCCATTGGTATAAACCCAGAGCGATTCCTTTCATCTCCTTTTTCCCTTCATTCAATGCTTTTCTTATTGCCTGAATTGTTTTGTCTCCTTCGTTTGCCATCTCGATTTCCTTTTCTTTTGTTGATGTGAATTGGATAACTTCCATTGCCCCAAAGTAGGTCTTTGGTAATAGTGTTTGTGTTTTTTGTTTAATTCTTTCATCTTCTTTTGTTTGTAGTTTGTTGCTTGCAATCCTTGTGAGAGCATCAGACTTTCCGCTCTCTTTGCCTAGTCATTATTCAATTTTGAAGTTGTATTTACTGAGGTATTCCATCCACCTTATCCTGCGATCGTTCAATTCCTTTGTGGTCATGAACGGGACCAGATTCTTGTGGTCATTTAGAACTCGGACTGGATGGTCGTTGTTCAGAATGTATCTCCTCCATTCCTTTAATGCTTGAACTATTGCTAATAGTTCTTTGTTTGCAATGTCGTAGTTGCATTCTGCGGGGGTTATTGTCTTGAATCAATAAGACACTGGCCTCCATTTTCCGTCTTTGCATTGTTGTGATAGTATGCCTGAATACACATATTTCGAGGCATCCGTTTCCATCATTGTTCTTCGGTTAGGGTCGAAGTGTACCAGTATTGGTGCTGACGTTAGTTGTGTCCGAATCGTATCATATACCTTTTATTCTGTTTCCCTCCATTCCCATTTCTTTTCTTTCTTGGTTAGGTTATAGAGTGGTTTTGCAAGCCTGCTAAACCCTTCTATGAATCTTTGATAAAAGTTGCAGAATCCCATAAAGCATTGAATATCTGTTGTGTTGTTTAGTTTGGCCCAATCCCATATTGCTGCTGTTTTGACCAGGTCAACTTTGACCCCACTCTGATTGATGATAAAATCGAAGTATTTGGTTTCTTCTTTGTGGAATTTGCATTTCATTGGTTTGATCTTCATTCCTGATCCTTGTATTGTGGCCATAATATTGCTGACATCCTTCTGGTGTTGTTGCATGTTTTCCAAGTAGATGAGTACATCATCTAAGTACACGATGCAACATATATGGAGGTACTTATTGAGTACCTTATTGATCTATCTTTGGAATGAAGCCTGTGCATTGGTTAACCCAAAAGGCATAACCAAGTATTCGAACATCCTGTATCTTGAGGTGAATGTAGTTTTCTATTCGTCTCCTGCTTTGATGCGTATATTGTGGTATGCATCCTTGATGTCAAGTTTAGTGAAGTATTCTGCTGACCGTAGTCTATCCAGTGCCTCTCTGATTAAGGGTAGTAGATATCGATCTTTCTTGGTAACCGAATTGAGGGCTCTGTAGTCTGTACAGAGTCTTATCTTTCTATCTTTCCTTTTGACGAATAGTATTGGAGATCCTCCTGATGCAAAGGAGTCTCTGATCCATCCTTGCTTTAGGTTTTGCTCGATGTACTTTCTAAGTTATTCGAGCTTCCCGTCTTCTAGTGGGTATATCTTCTTGTAGGGAATCTCCTTTGCTTTTCCTGTTTTCTCGTCTTTGTCCAGCTGAATTTCATGGTCAATTCCTGATCTTCAGGGTGGTAGCCCTGTAGCTTCTTCATCTTGGAATAGATTTGTGAATTGATGATATTCCTTTGGACTCAATTCTTTCCATTATTTTTTGCTTTGGTACTTCTTGTCTTGGATTGCTAGTTCCGTGCTGATGTTGATTTTTGCTAGAACTGCTTTCTCATCTTCATATGTCCATTTGAGAATTCCTGGTGTATCTCCCCTTCAATAGTACAGTCCAAAGGCTTATGCTGTGTTCTCTTTGATCTCAATTCTTTTTGTTATATTGGGCTGGTTCTGGTCCATGCTTCCAAATTCCCTGTCTCCTCGTGTAGTTTCTTCCAATTGATCTACTTCGTACAGATCCTCTTTGTTGATTTTTTTGATGATCAACTGTGCGATTCGATTGCCTTTCTGGACTTCATAGTCCTCTTGAGCTAGGTTGGCTAAGACTACTTTGATTTCACCTATATAGTTGGCATCGATCACTCCTACTATGGTCTTGAGTTGATACTTGACTGCTAGGCCACTGCAGGGTACTATCTGTCCATTGGTGCCTTCTGGTAGTCCGATGGCTATTCCTATCGCTATCGTTGCTTGCCTATTGGTAGATATCTTGGTTTCTTTGTTGGCATACAGGTTGTGTCCTGCTGCCCCTTTGGAACCCTTGGTAGGTACTTTTATACCTGGGTCCAGTTTTTGTATCTGGACTCTACTATCTTGTCTTATCTCGGTGAACTTTGCATGCAAAGTTTCTTCTTCCACTTCCTGTATCGGTGTCGAGTAGACTACAGGTGAACTGTTGAGACATCGTGTTGCACACAGTTCGCTGGTGAAGGTCATCTTGTTCTCATTCCAATCGATCGTCAAGTTATGTTTTCGTAACCATGGCATCCCTAGGACTATCTCATGGTTCCTGAGATCTACTACCTGAAAGGTTGCCGTTTTCCTATGGCTGTTAATGTCCATAGGTACTGTCACCATATGGGTTATAGGACCCATGGCGCTTGGCTTTCCATCTGCTAGGTAGACTTCTCTCGCTTTCTTCGCTTTCTTGGTGTAGAGGCTGTATTTGTCGCAGATTTCCTTGTCGATGAAATCTTCGGTAGCCCCCGAGTCGAGCATTGCATATATCATTGTTTCTTCATACTTTTCGTGCTGAATTTTCATTTTGATCATCACATAATCTCCATCTTCTTCTCCTCTTTGCATGTGTAGTGCTGTGTAATAGTTCACTACGTTGATGCGGTTTCCAGGTCTACATCTTGGGGCTCTCAGACCACCGTTTACTAGGGACCCTCATCGTTTTCCGCCAGTGAATCATCTGTGATCATTTCATGAATATTGCTCCTCTTTTGAGCTTGGAAGCGGTTGTTTCCAGCAGACCTGGTTTCTTGGTATCTACTGTCTGATCGCCTTCTAGATTCTCGTATCTGATATCCTGCTTTTCCACACCTGAAGTAGAGTTTCCTATTCATTCTTCTAGGGTATTCTTCCTTCGACAGGTTCAGAGCAGGTCCTTCTCTTGATTTGTCCAACTCTATTGGTTCTCCTGATAGTAATACTCTGCTTTCACCTTGAGCTGCCTATGGTTTGAAGGTTCCATCCATGTTTCTAGATGATTGGGTCACCCTATGTGCTATAGTATTCTCTGAGTTCTTTCGAACTATGTTTAGTTTACTTTCCTTATCGATCGCCCATTTTGCAAATAGTTCTGCTATTGTGTAGCGTGAGTCGGAGATTCTCCATGCCCCTTGGAGTCTCTCACTACGGTTTCTTAAGAGGATGATGTAGAGGGTAGTATCATTAAACTCTGCCTTATATTCCAATAGTCGGTATTCATTCCAATATACCGAAAAGGTCTGTTCTTCTTGTTGGAGTTTCTACAGCTTTTATCTTGCTATCTTCTTAGCATTGGGATCTCCAAATTGTTCAAAAAGTGTCGCCTTGAATTCCTTGTACGTGATTCATTCTCTCTGTTTCCTTCCATCTTGAATAGATATGATCCATTGTCCTGCGAGTCTTCTGAGTAGAGATTTCACATAGGGAATCTTGATCTTATCGTGGTGTTCTCCATATCCCTTGACAGAAAAATACCCTTCGCCTTGTACCAGGAATATTCGTAGCTTATCTTTAGCTCATTGGTAGGTGTCAGGTTCTTTTGCTTTCGGTCGCTGGATATTTCCTTGTCCTGTGTTTTGTGTTACTGCTAGAAATGCCTGAAACTGATTTTCAGTCATTCCAAGTATGCTAGTGCCTAGTGCTGGAGTGGCCGGGGCCAGTGGCACAGGTACTGCTAATGCCAACATTGTCTCATGTCGTGGGGTTCTTGCAGGAAAACTATCGACTGGTGATCTGTTCTCTGAGGTTACTGGGCTTGCTGCCCTTGAGAGCTCTGCTGATACGTGATCTAGGACGTCGCTAAATCCTCCTAGGTTAAGGTTTTGATTGTTGATGTCGATAACTCCTTCCCTATCAAGATTGAAGGATGCTGTCTTGTATCGTTTAGCTTCATACAAGGTAGCACTTTGTAATGTAACGATCCCTCCTCAGATGGTCAGTTCGTGGCAACGGGGAATGATACTTCTCTCCTCTTTCTTTTTCTTTCTTTATCTTATGATAACACTAGGCCTCTGCCTATGTTATCGGTAGTACAAGACCTCTGTCTTCTATCAGGAACGCTTATGATAAGCTTTCTCTAACTCATCTCCACAAGGAGCTTTCTTCTGCGTAACGATAAATATTGCAATAGAGATAAAGATTGAAAAGGTGTTTTATATACGTTAAAGTAATAAGTAGGAAAAGTACTTAGAATTCAATCAAATTTTATTTAGACTCGTACTGCCAACACTAGCATACAATGAGCTCCCGCTGGCACAGGGATACCACTAACTGGTATACCACTAATCCTAAGCTAACTAAGTCTACGGTCCCGTACCTACCATCTCTGAGTCATGCTAGTACGGAAACTAATTACAAGACCATCAAATAACCCAGCGCCCGCCCCGGTTCAAGTCTATAGCCCCTCTGATATGAAGCCAACTAGCACTAAGTGTAGCCAAAGCCGGGCAAAAGACCAACCCAACCAGGTTCCTCGTCCAAAAAAGAATATAAAACACTACCACCTGGTCTAAACACTGTCCTGCGAAACCTCTACCACAATAAAAAACCAACAAAAAACCAAACCAAACCTACAGGCGCCATAATAGCAGGGAGGAGGCAATCCACATGTCTACCTCTTGCATCTGCATGCCAGGCCGTCGATCCTATGAACCTACTTTGCTAGTTGCCTCCGAAGAGCATACTGGTGAGGAAGACCTGTACTCGCTGCCTGTCCCCCAAAAACAACATTTAAACAAAAGAGATACATAAAAGTAGTGACAGACCGCAAAGGTCAGTGGGGCCTATCTCCTACCCATGGTGCCATGCGCCCTCCTGCCAAACCTGTAGCCAAACTAAAGAAACCAAACAAACCCCACAAAGCCCAGCGCGCAAGACCCAAACTGGTCCAATCAGGTGGTTGCAGCCCACTATTCGCACAGGTGGCCATCAGCTAACTGGTCTATCAAAGAGCTTTACAGCACTCAGAAGCTTCACCCAACAGCCTAAGCCATAATGGAAACAAGTAATTAGACCTCACTCAACCTGACGCAGGCCCGACCAGTGCTCGCAAGTGCCTCTCCCCCCCCCCCAACCAGCCTCCTCAAGTCCCACACACCAGACGCCACAGAGCCTATCCTGCCCCCCAGCCCCTCAGACAGATATACCATCCGATTGCCACAGGACAGCCTATACCTAGCCCTATTAGGCAGCCATTGGTCTTGGCTGCACTAACAGAACCCTAACCCCCAACATCATATAGCCGAGAAAGGTCCACCTGCCACAGCTAGGAGCTACAAAGGAGGCAGTACCAGCACTCGGAGCTACCAGCACCAGCCACACCATCCAACCTAGCCAAACCAAAGTCCAACCGAGTCAGGAATGCGTAAGCAGAGCCAGCTAAAGCCAGCCCCACAGGTCTGAAAAAACCAGACAAAACAACAGGCAAGAGGTATCCATAACTAACGTGACAGGAAGGGAAAGGGTGAGCGAACAGAAGTAGATAAAGAAAAGGTAGGCCCTACTTGCAATGGGTGAAGCCGCCAACCACAGTTCACAACCGAACCACTCAAACGCACAGACAACGCAAGTGTATGGTAGCCAATCGTCCCACACCACTCCAGACAGCAATAAGAAACCACACCAGGGGGTAAGTTTTTTCAGGGTCAAAACTATCCCCACCGAGGCGAGAAAGAGACACTTGACTGAACCACTGTAAATGCCTCAAGGACAAAACTTCCAAGAGAACAGCGATAAACAACATCGTAGGATTCTGACTGTAGAAACGTAACGTAATGAGAAGGGGCAGGGTAGGTACTGCCCCACCACCAGAGAAGTGTTGCGGCCGGTACGACGAGATGAAGACAGGGGACGGTTATCAAGCGAACCCGTGGGCGTTTTGTATCGTGAGAACTGAGGACTCCATTAACACCCAACAAGAACATGAGCTGGCACAAAGAACAACACAGGTGATCCCCCCAAACACAATGTTCCATCCCCCTCAATTGAACGCGAAACCTGCCAGAAAACAATAGACAGGAAGCAGAAGGCATTTTACTGAAAGAGGCTCATAAGTGACCATGATGAAGTGCTCAAAGTGACAGCATCGTGGGAAGCCATCAGGCAATGAATCGAGAAGCGAACAAGTAATCCACCACGCAACGCCTAACAGACCTCAACACCAAGGACCCCAGCAACTACTGAGTGAACTCAGATATCTCCCCTAGAATCCAAGACATCAAGGCCCACCATGGGTGCGAAAGAAACGCTCGGGGCGAAGCAACGGCAAGGACAGGGAAAAGTACTTAGAACAAAGCGTGAAGAACCTAGCCTTCTCGGCCGCATTGACCTCCTTATATAGTGTTATTCCCACCTATAGTCATATGATCCAAAGTGGTCACATGTGCGAAACCAAATCATAACAAATTAGTCTTGTGACCAAATAGTCACATGCTCAAAACCCATGACCTTATAGCAAGGTCATGCGCCAAATCTTATAAACCAATCATAACGCAATAAATAAGTCATATGACTCGACTGAGTCATATGTGTGAAACCCATGACCTCATAACAAGGTCATGTGCGAAACATAAATCATATGCGCAAGGCATACCCGCAAGGCACACTCGCAAGGCATACTCACCAGGCGTACCTCTGATGATTCATAATCAAATCATATGCAAAACATAACATAATAAATCATATGACCCAAATGAGTCATATGCATGAAACAATAACATACCGATGACTCATAATCATGAGTCATGTGAAAACCTTTTCCATGCCAAGCCACATTCGTGACAACCCATTGGCCAGCAAGGTTTACAGTGGAATGATGGACTGAATGAAAAACTCATACATGGCAAAGAGAATTTGGAAAGCCAATAACCTAGAGGTATTTGAGTTAGTTAGGCAGCTCACCTTACTACGAGCATTACTAGCCATGGAGAGAGATGATGGGACAGGTACTAGAATCCATTATAATATCTCGAAGATGAGTGCCGAGCAGTTGCAACCGGACACTACTATGCCTTAGGTTCGGTAGGAGATCAATATGGCACCCTGCGATGAGGTCAAAGTTGCCATCGCACGAAGCCCTAGTAATACAGCTCCTGGGCAAGACAGGATGACTTACCCATTTTACTGCTCTCTAATGCAAACAGGATTGGACCAATTTTGGAGGATAATCAACCATGGACTGAGATGGGATAACACTGAATAACATGTAGCAGAGAGCGTGCTCATCGAGAAGGAAGACAAGGCTTGATATGTTGTCGTGAAATCATGGTAGATGATCTACTTGCTGTTGGCAACTGCGAAGATTGCCGAGTGAATAGTACTCATCCAGACAGTATATCAGCTCGAGCTAGAAGAGACATAGTTTAGTTCCCAGAGGAGGAGGGGTGTGTACAATGCCATAGCATCAGTGTTCGAATTCCTTCAGTTCTATAAGGACTGGGCTTGCCTTATTGTCTCTATTAATGTAAAGGGTGGGTTTGATTATATCAATCATAATCCACTCTTTGACTTTTTGATGCCTCTGAGTATGTTTACAAACCTTATTTTATTGGTTTGGAGGTGGTGCCTGAGGAGGAAAGTCCAGTTCAGGTTTAATGCACACATCTCTAAGGACTATTTCATGGCATGTAGCATTTTCCTGGGATTGCCGCTTTCCCCCTTTCTGCTTGAAACCTATGTGGCAGATATAATCAGGTTGAGGCTTTGGGTAGTATGGTTGGCTGCTTGTATATGCAGTTCATACATTGATGATTGTGTGATCTTGGTGGCTGGGAGTTCAAGATTTGTCGCAGCTAGTGTGGCTAAGGAAATGTTTGAGGACTACAAGCTGGTAGTTTGGGGGAGGGGTCTGGACTTCTCTGCCCAGAAATTGCAATAGCTGGGGTTGGGTGACTCAGCGTGGGATAAGATTGCTTTTGAAGGTGTAGGCCTGGACCTGATTGAGTGTTTGAGGGTGTTAGGATACTTCCTTAACCAGTTTTTATACTGGGATTATCATATCAAGTACTGGTTGAGATGAGTGATAGAGATGAGAAGGCGCATTGAGGCACTGATAAGGAGGTAGAGGGGGGCGGATAGGCTGGAGGCGTGAGAAGCCTACTGGCTGATCCAGGCAGCCTATCTGCTGACAGTGTACTATGGGTTGGAATTCTTAACAGACTTTGAGTCATATATAGAGAATCCAGGTACATGTCAATGACTGTATATGTAGTACATTCCGGACACCACTTAAACTTGCTAACAGTATTCTCTCCATGGAGTTTGGGATGCCGCCTATTGTGATTCAGGAGCACTACCTACAGCGGAGATGTTTCACAAGGATGACCACATATTGTTTCAAAGAAGAGTTCCTATGGTAGTCAGTGATCCATTGTGAATGGAAATTTGACAGGAGGCAGGAGGTGATGACTGATTCTGATAAGGTGATGGTCATGTGCCCTGCTATCCGTATTGATTAGGGCAAGGTGGAGTCACTGATGGCATTCTGGATGTCTGAGAATAGGAGGAAAGATACTGTTAGGGTATACGTGGATGGATCCAAGACCGGTAAGGGGGCTGCCTGTACGTGGATGGTTATACTGGGTGGTAAGGTAATAGAGTTATGTGGTTTCGGTATACCTTCATCATGGTCAATTGTGGAGTGCAAAATGATGGCAGTTGCTGATGCCCTTTAAGCTGTCCTGCTATTTTGCACTTGTTGAACAGTGGAAGTCCTGCTTGATTGTTAGCTAGTGCTCGTCATGGTAAGGAATACAAGTTGTGATAATGAGATTGCTGGAGTGTGGGATACACTTGTACCTTTTTTAAACTCTTTTGAATTTGTTCGCTTCTGATAGATCTCTGGACATATAAGAATTCCTGGAAATAAGATGGCTGACTCTATTGCCAAAAACTCTATTAGAAAAAGCCCTGAAATTCTCGATGTTAATTCTTTCAGCATCAGGAATGGCATAGTGGCGTGGGATATGAAATAGTGTGAGTGGATTGTGTGGTACCTTGCGGAAGGACATAGACACTACTCTCGGAAGCCAGCCAAGCCCCTACATTTAAGGGGGCTTACCAGGATGGGCAAGTACCTCTTAGTACAGTTACACAGTGGAGCTGGGTTATGAGGACATGGTGATTGCAGTGGAGGTGGTAACTGAATGCATTTGGTCAGCTGCGATCAGTTTAAGGAAGGATGGCCTGACCTAGCTAAGCTGTTTGTTGATAAACAGATCCGGGAGTGGGTGTTATGGTAGCGGAAGCACACCTGGCTTGCGCTGGGAGTGCCATCAGGTAAAATGGACTTCAACAATGTGAGGGTAGTGGCTGGAAACCGGTTCCGTATGGTGTTTTATGTAGACAGGTGTAATGGCTGTATCATTGAAATATCTGACGAAGGGAGATGTGATAGGTGTGGGGTTTGCTATGGAAAGAGCGGCCAGTACATGCTCCGGGTTTTGCCATTCCATATGAGATGTCGATTTCCATTCCTGATTGGAATGGACCATGACATTGACTCTAAAGGTTGTGAGAAGAAGGTTGTGTTCATGGCAGATGGTGGCACTTTAATTTCTACAGAGATTGTGCAGCAATATGGACGAAGTGTTTTTGTAATAGGCTACTAGATAGGTGGGATGGGGAAAGTTTAGAATACTGTACTACACTTACGGTATGGTGGGCTAAGAAATGGAGATATTTGGAACCGGGATCCTATTATGTTTGTGGTACGGCAAGGACAGTAAATGTTGCGGGGGAATACTTCAGGAAGCAGATCCAGTGTTGGGATAAATTGACGGAGGATTTCCTTTGTTGGGTTAGTGGTGAAATGGGATAAATTGTTGGTATGGGAATGATTTATGTTTGAAGGTGATAATTGTTTTTTGTTTTTGTTTTTTGTTTTTGTTTTGTTTTGTTTTGTTTTGGGGTAAGGGTGGTGTTGGCTTATCACATGGACATAACACTATTGGGCATGTATACCAGGTTGGTGATAGTCCTTAAGAAATGAAATTACTTAAACACAATACAAGAGCCAGCTTCTGCGCAGCAAATATTGCGCTCGAGTATGAGTGCAACGTGGTAAAGGGAGAAAGGATTATGACACACTATGGTAACACATCTCAGGGATAATGATGACACCTTGCTTGACTGTAACGTAACAAGGGTAAGCTATCGGATAGAGCCTACTACTCCAATTAAATCTTAGAGAAAACAATATAGTATCATACTCGAGTATACAATTCATCCCCTACTTGTTTCAGATGAAAGAGTGTTCAAAGTCAAAAAGTGACCGGAGGTGATCTCCCTTGCCATTCCCCCGCGTGCTGACGATAGATATTTACGACCTATGATGAAGGGATTCATCATAGAAGGGTGAGAACTTATTAGCTATGATAGAGGAGGCAGGAATACCGTATTTACTCGTATAATCCACTATCTCCATATGCAAGGCTATCTCCGCCAATCCCTGCCTGTGCCCACGATGGGTTTAGTTTGATAGGTTAACAAAATTGCGAATACCAGTTAATAAGATCCAACACAGTCAGCGCCTTCAGGCTTTGCCGTGTAAGGAAAACACTAATCCTTCTTAGGGGTTTTTGTCTGTGCACACGGAGATTGGACACCTGGCGGAGATAGTGGATTATACGAGTAAATACGGTATACCAGCAGTTGACTGGTTAACCACAAATAACTGTTCATGTCGGGCTTCCTTCGTATAAGTTATCCAGCCCTATCCAATAAGCTACAGCACTTACTCCGGGACGCCACCCCAAGCAGCCACTCCAGCCCCATAACAGTTCGTCAGGTTTGCCACAGCCGTGTCAGTCGCACCCAGACGCTGGCACCTCAGCTACCTAGCAACCGAGGTCAAAGGTTTGCTCAACTGCCATAATATTACCAGTCACTCAGCTTGCCCCAAACAACTTGCCTCTCTTGCTGTCTCGCACTCCCTTCTCCCGCAAAAAGCATCGTTGGTGGTGGTCCTTGAGGAATAAAATTATTTAGAATCAACAATGCCTCTAACAAAGACTCCCTGGCACCCCCTCCCGTTAACTATCTCGAACCGGTCCGCCCCACCACTACTCCTGCAATCAACCTTCACATCAACAACCTATACAATTCACCTAACGGACCTGGTAAATATATGGTCGGAATCCCTTTCCAAGCGTGAGATACTGGCTCGCGCCGAGCGCAACAGCACTGCTATCGATCCAAGCGAGGATGTGAGCCAGTTGCCGATACTTCTGGAGAAGCTGGAATATGCACTTGGTAGGAAGAGGGATGACGATGCCGTTGATGTGGAGATCTTTCTTGGGAAGAGTGGGCTTAGGCTCAAGGCTACGGTTGAGTTACCGAAGCCCTTGGGTGATTTGAAGTGGGTTTTTGAGCTTCAGCCTGTTGGTGGGGTTGAACTTGTAAATTTATTGGTGCTGCCCTATTTGAGTGAGGTCGCGACTTTGAGGGATATGGTTGAGAGCTTGATGACTGTTGTTAAAGAAAAGGATACTGTGCTTGAGAGGCTGGTTGAAGGTATGGGGGAAGCGGGGATGGACGTCGGGGCCATGGTTGGGGGTGGTAGAAGAAGGAGAGGGTTAGATAAATTTGATGTAGGCAGGTGGAGAGGTGAGTTTTTGGGCGGGGATAGGAGAGCCGGGGAAGTTGTTAGCGAGGTTTTTGAGCAGAATTCAGAACCAGAGATTCCTGGTGTTAAGGGGCTTGGTGGAGAAGCTGGTGAGTGGTGGAGGGGACTAGATGAAGATGGAGGTGGGGAGGAAAAAGAGAAGGAACCCAGGAAAAAGTTCGAGCCTGGTGGGGGCGCCCAAGAGAGATGGCTCCAGAATCCGATACCGGGAAAGCCAGTTTCAGACACAGACGACGATGAATTTGAGGTACGTTGATTTCGGTAGGGAGCTCTTTTAAGATATTCTTCACGGGGATAAACTTCTTGCTTGTGTCCATGCTAGCGAGTTGCTTATTTCAAGGCATGCAACGCACTTTGCACTCGTGGGTCTTCATGCAGACAAGAGTCGAAGCAATTTCACCATCCTATCCCTAATCTCCTTGCTACTATGCCTATGATATGATTTCCCTTCATTAACCCGCTTGCCCCTTCAGGTTCGAAGAACCCCTCCCCGAGCTTCAGAACGGACCCCTCAATCGATCAAGAAACCACAAAGCATTTCCCCCCCGTCCTTCCGGAGGAAGTTAAAATCCCCTACTCCGTCTCGGGCCCATCTTGCCCAAGTTGAAACCGCTTCGGAGGATGATGACCTCGATGCTGACCTTCCAACCTCCCGAAAACCAGACTCTCCCCATGTTTCAAAATCCGTCTCGCTATCCAAAATTCCACCCCCACCCATCAAGCGAGTCATCGGGAAGATCGGTGGGGTTAGGAAAACTACAAGTCCTAGCCCCATCCCGCTTGATATCCCAATGGCAGATACCGAAGAAACGGGGGATGAGGATGATGCCTGGATTTCGGTGAACAAAGGAAAAGGAAAGGAAAGGGAGACCGAAACCAACGGTTGCGTACCCACCTCTCGGGCAGCAAACAAAGGCGTCAAGATGGTTATAGGAGGGTGGAAGTCGACCCCCGAGCTGGCTCACGAGGAAAAGAACACGGCAACAGTAAGGAAAACGATTGGAAAGATTGGAATGGTTGGCGAGAGAAAGATGGGGCAGGGAGAAAATATGATAGAGGATGGAAAAGGGGCTCCATACGGATCAGCGGTATTCCACCCTTCCCATTAATTTGAGGATGCACCGCTAAATGATTTTCAGTCGCGGGTTCCAACCCCTCCTTTAATATCACCTGAAGAGAGCGTTAAAGCAGCAGAGGAGGAGGAAGATGAGGACGAAAAGGCTGATCGGAAACGAAGGGAGCTGCAAAAGGAGTTAGAAGCGAAGAAGAAGGTGCCGGTCAAGAAGAAGAGGAAGTTTTAGTCCGGCGCCCAGTTACTCACTCGTCCTGGACCGTTAAAAGGTGGACCTGGACACGGGGAGCTGCGTAATCACGTGTAGTTTGTTTACATCCTTTTTTTGATTATTCGATCTTGGCCAAACGAAACATGGAGTCGTGTGTTTGTAGTTCAGAAGGGGTTGTTGTATTCCGAGAAGCTAGGCCGTCTAGGCGTATGATAACAAACGAGTCGGAGCGTACAGCACTGTATAAAGACATTTTCCTTACCTTGCTAAATATTCCCATATATATAGGATGCAATTATATCTCTTCGGTTACTATGTGGATATATATATCGCCTAGCCCACCTAGGCACCCACTACCGCAACTCTTCAATTTAGTCCACACATTTCTTTAGCCATAAAAACACATATTATCACTCGTCAAGAAACCTGGTGTGCGTTGAAGAATACTATTATTGGTGGTTCAACCTCCTGATGACAGAGAGAGATCGATAGGTGTGGATGGTGTAAAAATTCTAGACCTCTTTGCCCTTTCGAGGGAATAGCCAAGGGCTGAGTACCCCTGAATTACTGGGGGCAGGTGTTCAGGGTGTAGGCGACCCAGATAGCTGTTTTTTTGAGAGGGGGAGAAGGGTTCATTTGAAGGATTTGGCACAGCCATAACTGTCCAATGTGAAGGTTCAGAAGGAGAAAGGGGAAAGATTATCAATTGGGGAACGGCCAGCGGTGAGCGTGGCCGAGGCGGAGCCAACTATACCCCTGATCCGATAAACGTAGGGGTTGGTAGAATTCGTACGATGTGGGGCTGGTGAATCCTATGTCCTATATAAAGGGGTTTGTGCTCCCATGAGCGGGAATGTATTGTATCATAGATATGACCCATCGTTTTCTCACCATTTCCCCCTCTCAAACATCACCCGCTCACTCTATTCATGGAGACATCGAAAATTGAGAAGCTCCTGATGCCAAGATAGCACAGCACAGCCAAGACAAAACTATCTACACCCGGAAAACCCATATCAACCAAAGGGAGACCAACTAACAAATCCTTGGTAGACGTTACAATTTTTTGGCACCGGTTTTTTGGGCGCCCGGCCTTGATTATCTTGGAGAGAATCACTCTTTCGCATTTTGGAAGTTTCTCTAATATCAATCTATGGGATTAGAGAGCAGATGATGGAGGGGTGACGAGACCCTGATACTGCCCCCGATGTTATCCCGACAGCGCCGTTGCCCTATGATACTAAATTTCAAAAAGATATCATAGCGATCTTTGGTCTCCACTAACCCAATCTCACGGATAATTTAGGATACAATCCACTCGTTTGTATTCGAATAGAACCACCCGCTCCTTTTTGCTCTAGAAAACTTGCTGACCGCTTGGTGCATTAGCGTCTCAAAACGTACCAACCAACTCAACAAATTTCTGTTCCCCGGCTGTCTACTACACTCCCCTACTCTATGAGACAAACATGGTATCATATCGTCAGGTTTTATCGGCTTATCTCCTAGACTAATGACAAGGTCAGGCTTGTCACCCAGTCCGTGCAATTTCTCAAAGGATTTATTTGCAAGAAGTCCTTATCACGAACGGGCGGTCTTGATCTTTCTACTCTGGTCGACCCTTTCTAAAAGACGTGTACGAGCTAGGTGACAAATTCGGCCGTATCATCCATCCAAGGAACAGTATATTGACTCAAGGTGGAGGGAAACCTCCTAGACGGGCCCAGATGCGATTCACCTTCAACTATCATTCATTTTTATCTAGAAATCATCCAGAGACTAAAGCTATCTCAGGCTTACGAGATACTCCTACTCATTTTTTCCGGCACACGGTCACCGTTCCACTTCGGTATACAACTTGAATCAAAAGTCTCAGGCAAGGCTCCCGCAGGAACGAGTGACCCTTGGTGACGAAAGGTGTTCCTCCGACTAAAGAGTCCCCTGGTAAAACGGTGCGAGTCTGCCCGTTGTGGTGACGGGTCAGGGCAATTTTCCCTAATTGTGTGCATCTTTCAGTCCAAATCCAAAATATTTAGATTGGATGTGGTACCGGAGGCTTTATCCGGTTACGGGGCGCGCGAATGCGCATTCGTTTGTCGATTCACTCCCGTCGGGTGTCAATCTTCTGCAGGTTCAGAGGGAGTTTCTTCCACCGCCATTGATGCCGGCTTCAATTTTTGACTTAGCGGAGACTTGGTTCAACAAAATAGAAGGGGCGCGGTGTTGATCTGGGTGAAACTTGGTTGCTCTTTGGAATTCATCTGTGCTCCACAATCCCCGACACATTTAGATAGAGCGATCGACAGGTTTCCTAAACCAAGCACATTAAGCTGGGGATTCCGCCGCACTATTATACAGGCTATGCAAATTCTTATTTGGGCAGCCACCCGACCTTACAATAGAGTCCCACCGGTTTTCCCCATGAGGGTGATATTTCCTCTCCAGGCAAGATATTCATTCTTTGTGCGGGGGGGGGTTCGAAGTCTCGAATCAGCCTGTGATAAACAACTCAACAATCGGGAAGCCATCGATATCGGCGGTGCTCGTGATGGATGGATGTCTCTTTGCATGAAGTGGACTTTAAGATTGGTTTACGAGAGGCAAACCTATCTCTCTGCAAAGCATGAGATATGGAGCGGCATAGCTCGTAGTGGCCTCTCCCAAAATTGCACTCCGGCTCCCTAAACAAAATGGTCATCGTCAGGGATACCTGCGGGATAAGCTGGCCCTTGGCCCAGGTTCCAACACAGTTAGTGAACATAGATGAGAGTGACATTTGTGGCGGGCACTTTTCACTTTTCATGGAAAATGATTTCCCCTAGGATCATTCATCTGACAACTCCGAACACCGCAGTGGGAGTGGCGGATGGACATTTGGCGCCAAATGCTGCCCTGATAGGCTTGATCAGGGGCAGTATGAGTGGGTAGAGAAACATTTCTTGCTGAACGGTTTTGAGGTTTGACAAGGGGTTACACGCCGTTTTTCGGATACTAGAACCACGAAATCCCAAATTTCTACTCAAAATCCAATACTAGCACTCGCTCAAGTTTCACAATTTGTTTTAGATGCAAAAATTGGTCACCGGCAACCAGACAACACCGAGCACATGTTAAACCCAAGGCATCCGTCTGTACTACCCTTTCACCACTCCGTTGGTTGCATTTTCCGAGCCTCCTGCTTCCTTCTCCTTGTTGGAGTGTATCGGGGGACAGCACCCCAATTGAAAACTAGGCAACCTCTGAAGGCCGACCAGAGCAGCCTACAACGGGCGCGCCCACGCACCTACATGGACGATCATAGATTCAAAAGATGTTAACATTGTATCACCGAGCCAAGCAGTTATTGCCACCAGTTGCTTTGCCCTTAGGATATAGTAACAGCACCCAGTATATATATTGCTGTATTTAGAAAACCTGGGTGAAGGTTGTGCGTCCAGAGGTTCACTCCTGTTGAGGCCCACTAGAAATGGAGCTGTGAGATGGTCTTCAGCGATCAAGTTGCAATATCTTCCTCCGGAAGCTCTCTGTTCTTCCCTACCTACCGCCATCCAGCTGGTGAGAAGCTCAACAATCGCACTGATTTCTGTATTGCATACTGACATAGCAGCCGATGGGTCACTGCTCTTCTGGCCTATCCTATAATTCCGGGGCAGATACTAGTACTTTCGCAGTGTCCCCAGTCACCGATCGCAAGAGGATGCCAACACATTACCGGCAATGCACCCTACAGCCCACTTCTAGAGAGGGGGGACCTTTTGATGGAGAGTCTGCAACAACACCCGTTCCACCTGCGCAGCATCGGGGCGATGTGGTTTGAAATACAAGTTCCAGACGCTGTACAATGCCGCCATAACTCACGCCTTACAAGCGTTAGTCTACTGGTGACTACCCTGGAAAACCCAATGGATCATGGCGTCTAAACTCGGTGACTCTCTGGTCAGAACATAGAATATCACTCGATATCGGGCTGGTCTCATTATTGGCGATGTTTTAGTGTAATAAATTCCGATTGATAATCCTCTTTTGATCCAGTTATTTTCACTCGATCGCGGTAATGGGGTGGGCTGGTTCCTGATCATCGATAAGATCCTACCTGGGTCATTCTCTAGCCAATGGTTTTTCTGTCAGATAAAGGAGGGCTGCTCACTGATGAACATAGTAACTTAGGATTCAGGCCCCTAAAAAAATCTTGGTTACCGCTCGATGATCGCAAGTCTGAAAAAGCCATCAGCATTCGAGAACTACCCGACCCCGCAGAGATGTTGCAAAACCAAATCCTAGGTCACAGTATGCCCCACTACTTTCATTCTGGTTCAGGTGCGGCCCGGAAGTTCCTGGGTGTAGTTATTCCCAATCTTTCGCTAAAATATATGCGGGTTCGGCAGAAACTTGGCAAATGAGAATGGCGGAGCAAGTTCCTGACCCCTCTCAATAGCGCTTCCGATTCTCGGCAAACTCGAATAAAGAGGCGTAGGGCTTCCAATTAGCACTTGTGGTTCTCAACCGGCTAGCCAAAGTCTTATTAAACCTCCACGATTTGACCGGGTAGCAGTTCATTGATGGAATGCTCAGAACTTGGCAAGGAAAGCCTTTTGTATGGGCCCCAAGATCTAGAAATATGGGACTCGCGGCATGCTAGTAGCAGACGGTTACGGGTGAGATAGCCCTAGCGAAGGACCGAGGAGGTGTACGAGTACTGTACGTAAGTTTACGCACTATCCTTTTTCATAGTCTTCCCTCATCGATCCCACGAGTATGTTGGAAACCGGTGCCACAGCTAGAGTGATATGTGATAGGTGGGTTTTCTTTTTTCAAATACTTCAACTCGGCGCTTTACTTGTTCACTATTCTACAAATGAATGATGTACCCACAATTATGGGGGGCGCATTATGCCAAAAGCAATAGGAATAAAAACCAAACTACCTAATATAGCATGGGGGTGTGTTACCCTACCAGGAGCATCCCGAGGGTCCATAGGAAGAATTAAATGATTTGAAGAGGCAAACGGGGAACTAAACACAAAAAAAAGAAAAAAAGGAATCGATAACCGGAACCATCACCAGGAAACCGAAATGTCTTGAGCGGTAGGCCTGCTCCTAAGATCAGAAAACCTTGGCAGGGTTTCTCTATCCGGTTTAGCGTGCGATACTTGCTCCCACCATTCAAATTAAATAGATTGCAAGGCATGTTATTTCATTTATGGGACTCATAGTATTATACAAACTTCGATGGAGCGACTGCTGGCGCATGCGCGGAACCCCACCCTAGGTTCAACGTATTTATCCTGGGAGCTCAGCATCGCTGATCCCCGGGGCCACCAAAGCCAGGAAGAGCCCTCATTTCCCGGCGGCAGGGCTAATCTGAGACATGTCCACGTTTGTAACTCCTCCCACGATCCGCTGCCGCTATTGCAGCCGGAGTTCAATATAAATTTAGCCGGAGGAGACCCCAGAGGGATCTACTGAAATGCGGGAGGGTACCTGTCAGAGGCAATTAGTACCCGAAACAAGGATTCACAATATGTAACATAATTTATGGGGAAACCTCTCATAACCTAGAAACCAGTGAAAGTTGAAAGTTGAAACCTATATTTGATTATCTCTAAAAAGAATAGGGATGTCAAAGGAAAGGAGTTTTTTGTATAATATAATATCATGTGTTTATTGTTGAGGTATTGTATGGGGATATTCGGAGAGATGGAGCACAATCTATGGTACATAATGACACATGTGTTAGCCCTGCCGCTGATAATGCTATTACACCAAGTTCCTCTGACAGGAAACTAACTACACACCTTAAACAATATAACCTAACCTGCCAACAAGAAAAACAGAAAGTAATAGAAAAGTCCATATTTGAAATACTAGGTAAAAAAGAAAAGGGTCAGATGATAAATAGTAGTTACTAGGATGCCTGAACAGGCAGGTATAATATGGTTTGTGCACTTCAAAACCAGCATCAGGCTGTGCAGAAAACGATACATGGATGTGCTTAGTTTTGTTTGCTAAGACTACAGCTGTGAGAGTTGAGGTACTTAAAGTCTTTAAATCCTATAAGGGTATCTGAAAACTTAACCTATACTGTTCCACAAGGTAAATTATTAATAATGAATTAAATAATCTATTTTAATCTACTCTTGTTATCAAGAGAGTTAGTTTATCAAATCTAATATAATAGCATAAAATATTATATAAAATTATAGAAAATCTTCTTTATTAAAATTTTATAATGTAAATTTTAATTACACAGTAACATGCCTATGACTTTTATGTTTATATTTTACCATATTGGTAAATTCATTTGAACCATACTGTTAGGAATACCAGAATCTGATACCTAGGAACCACCCTAAGTAGGGTAACCCCACTTGGAATCGGAATCTCTGGTCTCCAACACCCCCCTCCGGCTCCCTTACGGGGCCCACGCGTCGTCATATATATTAATCTTAGTTGCGTCCTGTGACTATATTACCACAGAATTGAAGGTGTTAGAATAACACCATATACGTCGTCGCTGTCCATCCGACTGGATCCTGTTCACAGGATATATGAGAGGGGACCTTCGGCTAGGCCTGGGAAGTGGAATGGAGTGATTCCGTCAACTACTCAGAGAGTTACTTGACTTCAAAGACATGACACCTTTGGCATGGGCCGTAAGTAACAGGAAGATTTCGCACAAAGAGATGGTATCAAATGGTAAAGGATCTCTACTAGAGACCAATACATTTACATACACAAGAAGAGTCTAGAACTCCAAAAGACACTACCAAAGAAGCCAACAAACTTCATGGAGTATTGCAACTGGGTTTCGGAACACGTCGTAGCCATGGGGTGATCCTCAATACTACAATGGTTACTGAAACCTACTACCCAGGGAGCAACCAAGGGTTGTCGACTGAGGGATTAATTACCAGCCTAGTGGAGTGGCTTCCTGTGAGTTAATAGGAAGTCATTCAAAGAAAATCTATCGATTGAGTATGGAGTTACAAAGGATCGGAGTCAGATGACCTACGATGATTGTAATGATGACCACCTTTGCAGATATAGCCGTAGATAAAACTGATCATTTTATCAATGGCGAAGACAATTGGAGCCAACTCAGTTCGAATTAAGAACTAGGCCATAAGTCTAAAGACTCTGCTAATCGGGATATTACTATTGGGGACAGCACGCTTCCTAAGAAGAAATATTGTAATTACTGAAGAGAGCGTGATGGTTTTCAGGGTCCACAGGTGTTCGCACCTTGGAAGAAAACTCAACGTCATGAAATACGATTGAAGAAGTACATAGTTGTATGATAAATAGATGTAGTTCGCGAACACTCAGATGCGGAATATAAATATTGAAGTTTCTCCCAAGCTTTAGACATCATCAAGCAACGGAGAAGAGACCTTAACAATATAATATTGTTTTTACGATTCTACTCTACTTTACCTATTTTACTTCGCTCCTGGTAGTCATAAATGAAACGAGTAAAGTCCAAACCTTCCTAGACAATCTCCGTCTACAAAAATGAATCTCGATTGGCCTAGACAACCTTGAAGTCTATCAAGTTGTCTCCACCTAATACATACCTAATTCCATCCCAATATACATTCAGAATCCTCTCTGCCCACTTTGCCCATCTTAAAAATTTCTATATGTGTATATTAGTAATAAACTCCAATACCTTAGAAATAAGATATCATAGTATTTTAATGCTGAATCTATAGTTTTGCATTGTGTATTGCTTTTTAGCAGTTGTAATATTCCAAAGTCTCTGTTAATATATAGCGATGGGTAATGGTACCTTTTCTTGATAAATATATATCTTCATCATTCAATAGTTCTTAGACTCTTTGGCATATATTACTAACACTCGCGTGGGTAATACCTATTATAGTATCATGTAGAGATATTGCCCGTACACTTGTGAGAAATGTAAAGGATAAAGAGCATAAAGATGTTTTATTTATAGAAAATAATAAGTAAGGAAATTACTTAAAAGAAAGAATTGAGATTCTAAGTGTGAGCCATGTGAAAACCTTTGTTCCTCCTTGCTAATCTGCCTTATCATAATCCAGTTTGTGACATCTACTATTACTAAAAGTTTATAGATTAGAATTGCAATACGAAATGAATCAGTATCAATCTTGTTTTAAAAAAACCACTACACTTATCTCCTTCATTTCCTCTAACTCCTGTTTCGTGGTTTATTTATATTTTTAAAAGATTTTACTTAAACTCTACCATATCCTACATAGAAACTAGTATTTCCTCAATCTATGCTCAAGTGAGTTGTGCATGTCGAATGTCCGAGGGAGGAGATATGGATAGTTGTATAAGCAAAAATCCTGCTGTGATGGCAAATACTACAGGAGTACATGTCATCACGGGATATCAGATCATCAGATTGTCTGATGAGATGGAGCTGATTATGTATATCCGATTAGACTGCTTAGTACAGATTAGGACTGGATATTACAAGGAAACAGGATGTCTCAAAATCTAAGTTAGTGAAGAGAAAACCTCCTACTTTTAGATGATAGAATACCATACATTGTAAAATAATAAAGCACTAGATTATTATTAATCAAATGATATGTATGAAACCCAAAATATTAGCAAAATATGAGAGATAGGAGCAGAAAAAGGCTGTACTATGATACTGAAAAGACAAAAGAAGAGGACCCCCTAGGCAACACTAGATCTAGTATTCAGTATTACACGATCCATACTTAATGATTAGTAGAAACATGTAAGATAGTAATATGATGCTTCTTACTATTAGTTAAATCTTTCATTAATAGCTAAGAGTGTACTGGAGGAGTGGTGCAAGCAACTTGATGATTGAGAATTTCCACATTAGATAGATATGGTCTGAGTGATGGTAAATATACCAGCTAAGAAGTGAGTAGAGGGGAAGGAAGATCCAGAATTGGTAGTCCTGGGAAAGAGCTAGATAAATCTATTTTCTGATTACTATCAACAGGTTACAGCCAAGTTCAACTCCCAAATCAATTGGCAAGAAGTGTTTGCAAACAATTCTATTACATAACAGAATTACTACATTAAGCTACAGAAATTATTACAGAAGTACTAGTTTCAGACATGTAATATTTAGAACATAGATAAAAAGGAGTTTATTTTTGGCTTCTTCTTTCAGATAAAGGTAATTTAGTAGACAGTAAGGGACAATTTCCATGTGGCACAAGATGGTTTGTGTAAAATCTTAATAGTATTGGAGGCTGGTTCTGCATCGAGCTTGCTCTTCCTTCCTTTATTGTTTACAAAGGCAGGAGTTATTATATAACATATTATTTAATAACAGATAGTTCAAAGGCCTGCTTTGTATACAGCAAAAATAGCTAGACAAATAATAAGTTTGGATTAGCTTAGATGTAAGAATACTTTAAGCTCAAAATGTAGACAAAACTTCTGTAGCTCTTTGTACTTGATGAATATAGATTACACATTACTTGAAAATTCTGACAGTTTGTCATCAAGTTAGATATTCATATTTTGTACCTTCTTGCACACTCTACCCACCACCTTTAGCCTCTGGATTTTGGTATTTTTAGTCTACTATATTATTACTACGAAAAGGCTACAAATATATACATACAATATACCTGAAGTAGGATAAAGAAGGGAATATTTTAGACTTTTTAGGAGAAAGCCTGAGTCCCTATATTTCTTTTTAAAACTATTTAGTCTGCTTTCTAAGTAACTGATCTTGGCCTATTTAATCCAAATAAAGTCTTTGTAGAAGTTACAAAAGTAACAAAAGCCACAACCTTTAACTGCTTGACTGAGATTTTTATCATACCCTGAAACTGGCACTAGTTCTGTTAATAAGTACTAGCAATATCAAAGTTCCTCCCCATCTTACAATCAAGTTTCTGGAATTCATACCTTACAGCAATACCCCGACTTACAGATCATATTGAATGCGCTTTTACTAAGACTGAGACTGCAAAAGTGGAGATATAAAGACTATGTAAGTGCTATAAGAGAAAGCAAGTAGCTAAGGTCAATTACTGAATACTTTCCATAGCCCATATTATTATTGGTGAGGAGATCATTTAACTCTGAGAGGAGAAGCAGAACCTGCAGTAAAAAAAGGTTAATTAGAGGTTATTAATAACAAAAAAAAACTACTATATCAACTCCTAAATCTTCTCAATATCCTCAAGTTTCTCAGGTTCAAATTGTGATAACACTAGATATTATTGAGCTGCATACTAGCTCTTCAGAATCTGCTGAAAACTCTTTAGCTTTCTATTGCTCAGAAGCCTTATGTCAGTACCCTTCCCATCATCCCACCCTTTCTCTCATACTTAATACTTTTATAAATCTGAGTCCCAACTACTATCTACTCTACAATGCACTTGAGATATACTTGTGCTCTCATGGATAGCTTTGCTATGTTAATACTCTTGGCAATAGTCTTCTATATTCTCCTAGGTTAAATTTTTTTTTTAGTGTTTTCTCATAATTTTTCCCTTATTTAGTTTATCACTAAGAAGTGCTATAGTTTTATTCGTACAATTTCTGGTGTTTTATTTTTATTATTTTCTCATTAAAATCTAGTTTATTTTAACAATTTATTATTGATATACTAGTACCCTAGTACCTCTCAGTGAGACATCTGATTTCTCGGTAATATCCAATATCCTTGTAGGATATGTTGTTTAGAAATTAGTTGACCATAAAAATCTGGTACAGGTTTTCAAGTATATAAACTATACTTTTAAGAAAATTACCTAAAATATTCTAACATCTTTATTAATCAATAATTACTTTATCCTGTCTCTAATATTTCTACAAGACAATGATTTGTGATTAATATTATAATATATCAGAATTCTTGGTAAATATTGTTCATTAAAAAAAATAACTGACAACAATGAACAGAAAAATAACTTGATTGTATAACAACTACTCTCTCACCAACCTCAACATCACAATAACAAATAAATTAAATACATTGTAGAAATCAATATTTAGTGTACTATTCATCTGCTTTAATAATTGCTTTAATCCTATTTACCATTGAACCTGATTGTCAAGAACATGGCTTGGCATAGAAAAGGTTTTTATATGACTCATGATTGTAAGTTATAGGTATGTTAGTGTTTCATGCATATGACTACTTTGGTCAAATGACTTGTTTAGGTTATGATTTGTAAAGTTTCGCATATGACTCAATTATGAGTCATGGGACATGTATTTGGCGAGTGTGCCTCGCAAGTATACCTTGCAAGTATGCCTTGTACATATGATTTATGTTTTGCATATGATCTTGTTATGAGGTCATAGGTTTTGCACATATGACCACATTGGGTCATATTACTTGTTTATTACATTATGATTAGTTTATGAGTTTCTGCACATGTTCTTGCTATAAGGTCATGGGTTTTACACATGTAACCACTTTAGTTATAGGATTAGTTTATTATGTTTTGGTTTGGTGTATGTGATCCAAAGTGGTCACATAACTTGGTATAGGAAGAATAATATAAAAGGAGACTGGTATAGCTGAGAAGGATAGGTTCTTCACACTTTGTTCTAAGTACTTTTCCTCATCCTTGCTGTTACTTCGCCTTGGTAGCGTTTCTTTCACATTCACGATGGTTTTGGATGTCTTGGATTCTGGGGGAGATATCTGAGTTAGCTCAGTAGTTCCTGGAGTTCTTGGTATTGAGTTCTGTCTGTGATGATAGTTGTGTGGCAGATTACTTGTTTGCTTCTTGTTTAGTTGACTGCTAGTTATCTCAAGATGCTGACACTTAGTGATTTTCACTATGGTCGCTGACGAGTCTCTATTGGTAAAATGTCTTCGGCTTCCTGTCTGTCATCTACTTGCAGGTTTCGCGTTCGATTGGGGGGATTAAACATTGTGTTTGAGGGGATTACCAATGTCATTCTTTGGGCTAGTTTATGTTTATTGGGTTTTAATAGAGTCTTTGGATCTCACAATACAAAACACCCTTGGGATAAACTGATGACCTTGCAAAGTTTTAACTCATCGTACCGACCATATCATTCCTCAGGTGGTTGGGTGGTACCTGCCCAGCCCCTCCTCATTACGTTTTTGTTTCCACGGTTGGAATCCTACTATGTTGTTTATTGATATTGCCTTAGAGATCTTGTTCTCGTGGCATTTATGGTGATTCAGTCAGGTGTCTCCTCCTCTCCTATATGGGGATGTCTTTGACTCTGAAAATTCTTACCCCCAGATGTGGTTTTTCATTACAGCCTAGGGCAGTGTGGGACGATTGGCTACCAGACACTCGCGTTGTCTGTGTATTTGGGTGGTTCGTGGTGGATTGTGGTTGGTAGCTTTACCCATTGTAAGTGAGGCCTACCTTCTATCTGTCTGCTTCTGTTTGCTCGTCCTTTCTCTTCCTGGTACGTCGGTTGGGAGTGTCTCTTACCTGGCGTTTCGTCTGTACCTATTGCCTGACCTGTGGGGCTTGCTTTGGCTAGTCTCGCTTACCTTTTTCAGACTTGGTTGGACTTCTGTTTGGCTAGATTGAATGAGGTGGCTGGTATCGGTCTCTTCACATATCAGTGCTACCTTCTTTATAGCTTCCGGCTATGGCTGGCAGGCCCACTCAACTACACATTATCAGAGTTAGGGCTCTGTTAGTATTGCCAAGACCAGTAGCTGCCTGATTAGACTAGGTGGAAGCTGTCCTGTAGCTGTTGGATGGTTGACCAGTCTAAGGGGCTGAGGTGCTGGAGAGACTCCGTGGCGCCTGGTGTGTGGGGTTTAGGGGGGGCTGACTGGGAGGGAAGAAATACCTGCAAGCGCTGGTTGGGCTTGCATCAGGTTGGGTGGGGTCTAATTAAGTGTCTCCAGTCTGGCTTAGGCTGCTGGGTGAAGCTGCTGAGTGCTGTAAAGCTCCCTGACAGATGGGCTGGATTGACGGCCATCTGTGCAGATAGTGAGTTGCGACCACCTTGTTGGACTTGTTCAGGTCTTAAGTGTTGGGATTTGTGTAGTTTGTTTGGTTTCTGTAGTTTGGCTGCGGGTATGGCAGGAGGAGGCACAGTACCATGGGTGGGAGATAGGCCCCACTGGCTATTTCTGTCTGTTACTACCTCTATGTATTTCTTTTGTTTGTTGTATTAGTTTGGTTTATGGGCTGCAGGTACAGGTCCTCCTCACTGGTATGCATCTTCAGAGGCAACAGGTAAAGTAGATTCATAGAGTTGATGGCCTGGCATGCGGGAGCAAGCAGTAGACATGTTGGTCGCATCTTCCCTGGCATTGTGCCACCTGTTTTGCTAGATTGCTTTTTGGTTTTCTACTGTGGTAGAAGCTTTATAGGACAGTGTTCAGACCGAGTAGTAGTGATTTGATATTTTATTGGACGAGGAACCCTATTAGGTTGGTCTTTTGTTCGGCTTTGTTTACACTTAGTGCTGGTTGGCTTCATATCAGAGGAGCTACAGACTTGGACTGGGGAGGGGGCTGGGTTATTTGATTGTCTTGTAATTAGTTCTTGTATGGGCATAACTCGGAGATGACAGGTGTGGGACCATAGACTTGGTTAGCTTAGGATTAGTGGTATACCGGTTAGCGGTATCCCTGTACTGGTGGGGGCTTGTCGTATGTCAGTGTTGGCAGTACCAGTTTAAATAAAATTAGATTGAATTCTAAGTACTTTCGCTACATATTACTTTAAAGAATATAAAATACCTTTATGCTCTTTATCATTATCACCATATTTATTGCTACTTTGACAAGAATACTCTTTAACAAGGAGAGTTAGAGAAAGCTTACGATCGGCATTCCTAAGAGAAGACAAAGGTCTTGTACTATCAGTAATGTAGGCAGAGACCTAGTACTATCATAAGGTGAGAAAAAGAAAGAGAAAGAAAAGTGTCGTTCCCCATCACCAAGAACTAACTATTCAAAGGGGGATTATTACACTGCTAGAGAATCAAAAATCTTTAGGACAAGAAGTTTTTAACAAGTAGTAATAGCCTTCTTGATAGCTTTTTTGACCTTATTGTCAGAACTCTTCATGAGAGATAGGTTAGGATAATGCTTCTAAAGCTAATCTTTTTCCAGAGCTCAAATATGTTCAATTAGATTGAGATTTGGTAAATAGGCAGGAATTTCCATAAGAGTAATTTCCTACCCTCTAAGCTATCTCCTAAAAGGTAAATGAGTCTTAGTATTGTCAATAATAAAGAAAACCTCTTCCCCCTCAAGATGTTACTTAATACCCTTCCATATCCCTACAAGGTCATATTGATTATAAACTACAATAATTGACTTTCCAGTTACTCCACTCTAATGAGAGCTCCCTCTGGAAAGATGGATTCCAAGATTGCGACTATATCAAGATGAATTCTTCTATGAATGGAAAAAAATATAATAAATTTCAAAGTCTTAATAGTAAAGTTTGAAGAAACAAAATGGTAAAACTTAATATCATTAAGCAACAGCTTTTACCTAATTAAGTCTTGATCTAAAGAGGTAGTTGATTGCCAGAGTTGAAGGGAACTCATATATACTTAAGTAGATTTCATATACTGCCAGTTGCTCTCTCTTATTACTCTGCATTCAGGAGCACCCAACTCGCTTGAGCTGTTTAGTCAACTACCAGGGATCAGATCAAAGATCCTCTATAGCAAATTAGTCTACTCTGTAGTTTGGTAACATTTACCTGACAGAAGTATTTTAGCTGCTACATCTACAATGCAACTACAGGAGTGAAAACTCTTCTTATTGCAAACATGTCAGAGATGAGCTAACATGCTTAAGCTCATGCAATACCAATTATAGAACTCGCTACACATATACACTTAGTTTTCTACAAGGATCCGTAGCGTCTGAATATTTATCAGGTTCTACTCTATTCCATATTATTCTGGATGATAGCCACATCGCTCCCCCAATTGACCCCATTGGAGGTTAATTACCAATAGGCACTACCCACAGTCAACCCTCCTAGACGTAGCTCCTATCGTGACCTCAAAATAGTATCTCAGACTTTTTAATATTTTTCTAATACTATTACACTTTCAGGGCAATGGACTTTGGTTACCTCACCAACTGGTCCCCAGTAACCTCAGCTACTACCTCTAACTTCAATGTAGTATTACTCTATCAGTTCTGGTCCGTTTTGTATGAAACTACCTGGAGACCATTCTGCAGATTCACCTCTACCCTCCATATATTATGCAGAGCGCTTCGAGTCAGATGAATGGTATGAGTGTATATGAGCATCTCTACATGGAGACTTTTACCAGGCTTACTGTAACTTTCCAGGCTGTAGCCCATGATGCTGGGAACTCATAGCAGGGCTGGAGGAAGGTGTTAGCAACTACACTTCCAGGTTACAGCCTTTTTGGAGCTTAATTGGTTGTGCAGGAGTGATCTGCACAACCTGAGATTCGAATACTCTATGTAGTTTCACATGAAAAACAATCTAGTAACTTTCCCCAAAGTCCTGTGTAACAAGTTACTTTCAAGGTAGGGTAACTTGGCTCCATAGCAGGGTAACTTATGGCCCAAGGCAGGATATCTTTGGTCTGAAGGTAGGGTAATTTTACTTGGACCCACTGTTGAGGAATTCATAGTAACTTCCAAATTGACTACATGGATTACCCTACAGCGTAGGGTAACCACTGCTCCTTACTAGTACCTATGTACTTCTTAGTATGGCATAGCATATCCAACTGAGATACTCAACCAACTGTACCTCCACTCAGTAGACTCTAGTCTACCACCATTCCTACTACTTTAGTCTCTTGACACAGGGTATGGGTATAGGTTTGGTTAACTGTAATAGTACTCCATGAAGTCTCATTACAACTTGTCATGAGACTTCTGATATAATTATCTACTAAGTATCTCTAATATCAGTATAGAATCAAGATATATTAAATACTTTGAACTCTAACTCATATACTCCTATAATATATTATTATAAAATTATAAACCAAGTTATTTGTACAGTCTACTTGACTTCTAATTACATCTTCTATATTAAATTCAAATAACATCTCATACAGGAGAACAAGAAGAAAGGAAATGTTCCATTTATTTAGTGTGTTCTAAGACTAGCTAAGGTATATGAGTCAAGTCAGCATATGTCATATAGACCTAAATCCTCTACCCATATCCAATCTCCTACTATTAGTTGAAAAACTATTAATTAAAAAGATGACTGCCAGCAACTAGGTGCTCAATTCTCAGATCCAATGACTTGAATACAAAGTGGTTACACCTAGAGTTACAAATATCCAACCAAAACTCAGTATTAAAAACACCACTGAGTAGCAGTCCATGGAATATACAATCAGAAAACTACATCTAAGCTATCCAAATCAAGTAAATCTTACAAAATTGACAGGTGATACTCCTCGAGTACATACCAAAAGAATGTCCTAAATAAAGCAAACCTCATAAATCTAAAGACTAAAGTCCAAAAGCATAAGCTTAAGTGACTGGGTTCATATATATTAGTAGAAATAAATACCTGCATCTAGTACATCCTGTGTAATAGACACCTAGGATACTAGAATACTAACCACAATTCAGAATGCTAGTAGACATAACAACTAAAAGTAGAATGAAGAGAGGCATGAGAATCAAAGTCAGGATGCAACAGGATGCAAGAGGACACAATTGCACACAGTAGGATGTAAAAAGATGTAGCAGGACATAACTAAATGTGGTAACTGATATTAGAATACTACTCTTTAAATACAGAATTTACAGAACATAGTCAATAGGCATAACAGACTATATCTTCATGAATATTAATACAGAGTAGATGTTCTATATACCGCTGAAAAGCTGGCATCAAGTAAATTATTACCATAATGTACAGCCACTCATCATAAGTTTTCGTGAAAGCTTAGTCAGCAGCCTCACAAAAAAAAAGTCCATATTGCGACCAGTAATCATTGTGCCCGTTCAACTCTACCACTCTACTAAAACCCCCTGTTCTCTAATTCAACCATGGTTTACCAATCCAGATATACCAAACCTACTGTAAAAAATAAGCCTCCTCCAAAGACCTCCAGAAGAGAAATGGCCAATATTGAAAAAGGCATGATTATTGCCTTTTTCTATTATCTTTGCAACATTACCCTAGTGGCTTAAATTATAGGTGGACTCTGGACAACAATTAAAAGCTTCCTTGCTCGAGCATGCGAATGGCAATTACTGGATAATATTCCTCATCCTAGTTACCCTTGTCTCCTTATACAGTAACAGTATCCTATATTTATTCAAACAGCCAAGTCAAATCGAAAAATAACAAGAGCTGACTTCCAGGATAAATTCGCACCCAGTATATCACTTTCTATAGGTAACAAAAAAAACTCAGAGTTTTGTACTAAACTGAGAGCCTGTATCACCATGACTACTGCCAGGCTGAGTGATAGGATATAATTTCAGTTAACTAACTTGCAATAGAAGATAGAGTACTCAGAGAAGCCAATATCAAAAAATGGCTAGCCAAATCAAGATCCAGACTCAAACTTGAGCATGTTGCTAAGAGATAGAAATGGGTAACTGCTCATAAAGAGTGGACTGCTGAGGATTTGAAAAAGTTATTTGGAGTGATGAATGTAGTGTAGAGAAATCCAATGATCTAAGGTATCAATGAGTTTTCAGAGAGCCTGGAGAGAAGTGGCTAGCTGAGTGTATTCATCCAAAAGAGAAGGATAAGAGAATTTCAATCATAGCTTGAGGGTGCTTTTGGGGTAAAAGTAAAGGTCCTTTGGTTCCTATTACTCAAAATATCAATAAGACCAAGTATGTTAGACTTTTAAGAAGACATATTTTTTCTGTTATTCATCAAATGGTTTTCTTGGATATACAACTTGAAGATATTCTTTCTCAGCAGGATAATACTCCTGTTAATAAGGTACATAGTGTTATGGATTGGCTTGAGAGAAATTGTATTCTGGTTGAGGAGCACCCTCCATATTCCCCTGATTTGAATCCTATTGAGCAAGTATGAGTTGAGCTTAAAAAGTGATTATACCAGCAATATCCAAGAATTGGAGATACTCCAGGAGGGAAAGAAGCTGTAAAGAGGAGGCTTGCATATGTATTACCACTAGTTTGGGAGACAATTCTTGAGGAGTTTTTTGAAAAGTTGTGGAAATCAATACCAGATAAGGTAGCTGCAGTTTTGGAGGAAAAGGGAGGATATACAAAGTACTAGCTAGTATTATTTCTATTTCTATTATACAATTTATTATGGGATATTGTGGTTGATCAGTTGATTGATTGTTTACTATGGTTGATTGTTTATGTGTATAATCACCAGGTACAATCCCACCACTGTACTCTACCATAGTATAGCACTATCACAAATTAAACAGGTCTCAGATCATGAACACTTATGACGAGTGGCTGTAGGAAGTACTGTATATAAAGAATTCCAAGCAATCTACTATCAAATTTAGTACTTTGCTTGGATACAA
The DNA here is from genome assembly GCF_000151645.1 of Tuber melanosporum. NCBI lineage: Eukaryota > Fungi > Ascomycota > Pezizomycetes > Pezizales > Tuberaceae > Tuber > Tuber melanosporum. Next base: position 885,389 of record NW_003298808.1, on the reverse strand, counting down.
AATAGTCTGAAACTCTACAGTTAATACTATTGAGAAAATATTCTTTACACTATTGGAAAGCTGGTATTGAGTAGATCTAGTATGCAAAGTGCTAGCTGATATATCAGAGTATTTAGGACGGAATCTGGTGTGAGAGTTAGCACATGGTTAGAACCTCCTCAGTAAACACCACTTTCATTACTAGCTGTATCTCTACCAATATTAATGTTGAGTAGACATTCCTTATACTGTTAGAAGACTGGCATTGAATGGGTCTAGAATGAAAAATATCAGCTTATGTAGTGGGGTATTCAGGACAGAATCTGGTATTACAATCAGCATATAGTTAAAGTTTTACCATTAAAGACCACTTTTATAACTAGCTTCATCTCTACCAATATTAATAGTGAGTAAATATCTTTTAGACCATTGGATAGCTGGCATTGAGTAGTATATTGTTGTATAGTATATAGTACTATACCTAAAGGATGTCTGAAGAATTTGGCATGAAACTCAATACATAGTCAGAACCTGACCTGTAAAGACCACTTTCACAACCAGCAGTATCCCTACCAATATTAATATCAAGTAGATTTTTTGTATACTATTAGAAGGCTGGCATCAGGTAGGTCTAAGAGGCAAAATATCAGCATACATGTTAGAATAGTTATGAAGGAATCTGGTATCAATATTAGCACTAGACCAAGACACAAAATAGGATGTAACTCTATGGAAGATAGTACTGGGAAAATGTTTTTACACTATTTGAAAGCTGGCATCAAGTAGGTTTAAAATACAACATAATAGCCTGGGTCTTGAGGTATTAAGAAAGGAATCTGGTATCAAAATGAGTACTTTAATAAGATAGGAAATAGACTGTAACTCTACAGATAATGGTGAAGGAAAGACATTCTTCACATTATTGGAATGTTAATGTCAAGTAGGTCTAGGATCCACAACATCAACTTGTATATCAGGGTATTTAGAACAGAATCTAGAATTAAAGTTAGCATATTATTAGAATCTTGCCAGAAAGACCACATTCATAATTGGCTGAATCTCCACTAATATTAATACTGCGTAGATGTTCTTTACACTACTAGTGTTAGGAGTACTGGGATCAAAACATCCTTAGCGAGATTTTGTAGAGTTGTATCTCCTGACTATAATGTTGTTTCAATGAAGCCTATCACATAATAATGTATACATTACTACTGTCGATTTAACTGCAAGTGGTTCACAGGATATATGTGAAGAGACCTCTGGGTACCACTGTGTAATGATTGCTCTACTCATAGTTAGTTCTTGACAATGGGGAACGATACTTCTGTTCTTCTCCTTCGTCTTTCCTTAGCCTTACGATAGCACTAAGCCTCTACCTACTTTACCAATAGTACAGGCCTTTGACTTCTATTGTGAACGCCTATTGTAAGCTTTCTCTAACTCTTCTTTACGAAAAGCTTTCCTTGGCATAACAATGAAGATTGCGATAATAATAAAAATCGGAAAGATGTTTTATATTTGTTTAAAGTAATAAGTGGGAAGAGTACTTAGAATTTAATCTAATTTTATTTAAACTCATACCACCAACACTGGCATACGATGAGCCCCTGCCGGTACAGGGATTCCGCTAACTGGAATACTACTAATCCTAAGCTAACTATGTTTATGGCCCCGCACCTGCCATCCCCGAGTCATGCCTGCACGACAACTAATTAAAAGACCAACAAACAACTCAGTACCTGCCCCAGTCCAAGTCTGTAGCCCTTCTGGTATGAAGCCAACCAGTACTAAGCTAGCCGAAGCTGAGCAAACGACGAACCTTACGAAGTTTCTCATCCAATAAATACAAAATCACTACCGTCCAGTCTGAAAACCATCCTGCGAAATCTCCCTCACAATAGAAAACCAACAAGCAAATAAACTATACCTACAGGCAACACAATAGCAGTGAGGAGGCAACCAATATATCAACCTCTCACACCCGCATGCCAGGCCGTTGACTCTATGAACTCACTTTGCCGGTTGCCTCCAAGGAGCGTCCCGGTGAGGAGGACCCATACCCACTACATGTCTCCCAACCAGAACAAAGATAAAAAAATACATAGAGGTAGTAACTAACCAAGAAGGTCAGTAGGGCCTATCTCCCACCCGTGGTGCTATGCCTCTTACTGCCAAACCCATAGCCAAACTTAAGAAACTAAACAAACCCCACGAAGACTAGCGTACAAGACTCAAACGAGTCCAACCAGGTGGTCGCAACCCACAATTTGCACAGGTGGCCATCAGCAAGCCAGTCTATCGGAGAGCTTTGCAGCACTCAGCAGCTTCACCCAACAGCTTAAGCCAGACTGGAAACACTGAATTAGATCTTGCCCAACCTGACACAGGCCCGACCAGTACTTGCAGGTGCCTCTTCCTCCCCAATCAGCCCTTCCAAGCCACACACACCAGATGCCACAGAGCCCATCCAGCCCCCGCAGCACCTCAGACAGATCAACCATCTGACAGCCACAGGACAGCCTATACCTAGCCCTATCAGGCAGCCACTGATCTTGGCCACACCAACTGAGCCCTGACCCCCAGTACCCTGTAGCTGAGGGGGCCCCCCAGCTATAGCCGGAAGCCATAAAGGAGGCAGCACCAATATCTGAAGGCACTGGTACCAGCCACACTGTCTAACCAAATCGAATAGAAGTTCAACCAAGTCGGAAAAGAGCAGGCAGAGCTAGCCAAAGGTAGCCCCACAGGTCAGGCAACAGGCACAGACCGAACAACAGGCAAGATGGACTCCCAACTGACACGACAAGAAGGGAGAGGGTGAGCGAACAGAAGCAGACAAACAGAAGGTAGGCCCCACTTGCAATGGGTAAAGCCGCCAACCACAATCTACAACCGAACCACCCAAACATACAGACAGCGTGAGTGCCTGGCAGCCAATTGTCCCATACCACCCCTGACAGTAATGAAAAAATAACCAGGGGATAAGATTTCTCAGGGTCAAAGCCATCCCCACCGAGGCGAGGAGGAGACACCTGACTGAACTACCGTAAATGCCACAAGGACAAAGCTTTCAAGGAAACGGCGATAAACCACACTGTAGGATTTCAACCGCAAAAACGTAATGTAATAAGAAGTGGCTGGGCAGGTACTGTGCTACCATCAGAGAAGTGATGTGGCCAGTACAACGAGTTGAGGATGCAGGATGGTCATCAAGCAAACCTGTGGGTATTTTGTATAGTGAGAACCAAGGACTCCATTAAAACCCAACAAGAAATATGAGTTGGCCCAACGAACGACATGGGTGATCCCCCCAAATACAAAGTTCAATCGCCTCAAGTGACCGCGAAACCTGTGAGTAGATAATAAACAGGAAGCTGAAGACATTTTACTGAAAGGGACTCATAAGCGACAGTGATCAATAGCTCGAAGTGCCAGCATTACGACATAACCAGCAGGCAATAAAACGAGAAGTAAACAAGTAATCCGCAACATAACGCCAACAGACCTCAACACTAAGAACCCCGGGAACTACTGCGCAAACTCAGATATCTCCCCCGCAATCCAAAGCATCAATGCCCATCATCGGTGCGAAAGAAATGCTCTGAATCGAGCGACGGCAAAGATAAGGAAATATACTTAGAATAAAGCATGAAGAACCTATCCTCCTCAGCCATACTGGCCTCCTTATATAGTGTTCTTTCCGCCTCTAGTCATGTGATCCAGAGTGGTCATATGCGCGAAACCAAATCATAACAAACTAGTCATATGACCAAAGTAGTCACATGCTTAAAACCTATGACCTCGTAGCAAGGTTATATGCGAAAACTCATAAGCCAATCATAATACAATAAACCAGTCACATGACTTGAATTAGTAATATGCGCAAAATCCATGACCTCACAATGAGGTCATGTGCTAAATATCAATCATATGCACAAGGCATACCCGCAAGACACACTAGCAAGGCATACTCGCCAGGCGCACGTCCCATGACTCATATTCGAGTCATGTGCAAAACCTATCAAACCATAACATCATATGACCTAAATGTGTCATATGCGTAAAACAATAACATACCTATGACACATAATTATGCGTCATGTAAAAACCTTTTTCATGCCAAGCTACCTGTATGACATTAGCTCCCCTCCTCCTGAGCCTGATTCCTATCAGGCATTTTCTCCTAGTTTCAATAGTTCCCGCCTGGCCCAATGCATGGTTCTTCTCAGCATATGGCACTTTTCATCTGGCGTCCACTATCTGACCCTTACTGATTCTAGGATCAGGTTCACCATCTCGATCGTGTGCCGCTGATTATTGTTCAGCTGTTTTAGCTTCCTGATTATTTTGTCGTTTGCCGAAATTGTAGTCACGGCCCAGCCCAGTTGTTCTTGGAGTCCTCGGATTTGCCTACGTGGGCTCCTGATATCTGGTTACGTATCTGCAGAGGAGTTTTAGGCTTTTTCCTCCCTGGGCCATGTCCTCATGGCTCAAGCCTTCTTGGCATCCTCTCCTGCCAACTCTTTCTTGCTTCCCTCCTTTTGCGGGTAGTATCCTACAGAGATTTTTCTTGCGTTGTAGATTGTGTACCTGTTTTTAAAGCACTGTTGCTAGTCCTTTAGGGGGTGGTCCGGGCGTAGACCATACTTTCCATATTTTCTCAGAAACCATCCCAAGCCTTCTTTGTCGCCATAGTGTGTTTAGTGTCCATCATTATAGCATACTGTCTATGACATAGCATTATGCTGTGCTTGTTTTTCCCTTTTCTGGAGTTCTTTGTTGGTCGGCTCGATGAATGAGTATTGGGGACTGGTTGGTGTGGTTTGGTAGAGGCTATCACCCCAGTCCTAGTGTCATTACAATGGCGCAGGAGGCTTTCCCTCGCCTTTGTCTCGGTTGAACGTGATTGTTACCTGGGCTGAGCTTGCCTGGGTATCATTGGTGGAAAGTTGAGAGAGTATCTTATGCGTTTTCCAAGTTGAATATGTAATACCAAGTTTTATCATGTTCAGGTGAATAACCAGTCCACTTCGCTTGGTATTGGAAGTTGCCATTAAAGAAGCAGGAATCGATTATCTTGTCTAGTTCATATTCTGGTTCTCTGTTGTGTTCGATTGGATGTGTAGGAATAATTGTTTGTGAGGGAAACTTATTATGGTTGTGTAATTCTAGGAGTGTGATGTCGAATTTGTTGCGTATTCACATTGAGGAGGAAAGGTTGAGCTTATAAGCTCAGTTGTCCACTCGTTCCAGTAGCCTGAATGGTCCGATTTTCTTGTAGTCTAATTTCTTTAATGATTACATTGTATGGATATTGTATGGTAGTAGTTACACCATATCTCCAGGTTGTATCTTCGGATGTGGTCTGCAGTGCTTATCGTATTATTCTTTTTTCTGTTGCTGTGCTTGACTCATTTCGTATTGTAATGTCTCGTATTATTTTCCCATGTCTTTTTCATCCGGTATTATGCCATTAATCATATGATATGTGGCCTGACTTTGTGGATGTTATCCAAAATTCACAAAGAAGAGTGTCTTGCCTATTCTTTCTTGTTTTCCATTGTTGTACATAAATTCTGCCATTGATAACAGCTTATCCCAATCAACTTGTTCATAATTGATGTAGGCCTGTAAATATTGTTTGAGGATTGCATTTACCCATTCCGTTTGTCTTACTGTTTGTGGGTGAAACGCAGTATTGAGCTGATTTTGTATCTCCATTTCTCCTGTTACTTTTTTCAACAATCCTGATGTGAACAATGTTCCTCGATCCGTAATGATATTCATCGGGAGGCCATGTAGTCTGAAAACCTCTTAGAAGAATGTTTGTATAAAATCCCTCGTATCCATATTTTCTCTGACTGGAATAAAATGACTCATTTTGGTCAAGCAATCCCCCACAACCAGGATGTTATCACATTGTTCCGATGGAGGTAGGTTCGTGATGAAATCCATAGTAATTTTTTTCCAGGATTGTTCGGGAACTTTATTTGATTTCAGTAATCTCTAAGGTCCATGTTTAGCCATTTTTGTCCTTTGGCATATGTCACAACTTTTGACATATCTTTCGATATCTTCGTGCAGTCCTGGGCAATAGAATGACCTTGTGATGAATTCTGTTGATTTTGCTGTCCCTCCGTATCCTGCCATTGGGATATGGTAGTGTTGTCGTATGATGCTCATCTTTATTTTTTCTTCTTCCAGAATCCACTATTTTCCATGGTACTACATGTTTCCCTCTTTCCATTGGCATAAACCAAGAGCAATTCCTTTCATTTGTTTTTTTCCTTTCTTCAATGCTTCCCTTATTGCCCGAATTGTTTTGTCTTTTTCCATTGCCTTCCTGATTCCTGCTTCTTCCTCGGATGTGAATTTGATAACTTCTATTGCCTGGAAGTAGACTTTTGGTAACAGCGTTGGTGTTTCTGTTTAATCCTCTCATCATCATTTGTTTGTAGTTTGCCACTTGCGATCCTTGTGAGAGCATCTGGCTTTCCACTCTGTTATCCTGGTCTGTATTCAATCTTGAAATTGTATTTGCTGAGTTGTTCTATCCATCTTATCTGATGGTCATTCAATTTCTTCGTGGTCGTGAACAGGACCAGATTTTTGTAATCAGTGAGAACTCAGACTGGATGGTCGTTGTTCTGGACATATCTCCTCCACTCCTTTAATGCCTGAACTATTGCTGATAGTTCTTTGTTTGCAATATCGTAGTTGCATTCTGTGGGGGTCATTATCTTAGACCAATAAGATACTGGCCTCTGATTTTCGTCTTCACATTGTTGTGATAGTATGCCTGAATATACACAGTTGAAAGCGTCTCTTTGGATCATCATCCTTCAATTTGGGTCGAAATGGACCAGTATTGGTGCTAATGTCAGATGCGTTCTGATTGCATCATATACTTTTTGTTCCACTTCACCCCATTCCCATTTCTTGACTTTTTTAGTTAGGTTATAAAGTGGTTTTGCTAGTGTGCTAAACCCTTCTCTGAACCTGCGATAAAAGTTGCAAAATCCCATGAAGCATTGAATGTCCATTTTATTGTTGGGTTTAGCCCAATCCCATATTGCTACCATTTTGACTGGATCGACCTTGACTCCGCTTCAGTTCATGATGAACCTGAGGTATTTGGTTTCTTCTTTAGGAAATTTACATTTTGTTCCTTTGATCTTCATTTCTGATCCCTGTATTGCAGCCATGATGTTGCTGACGTCCTTCTAATGTTATTGCATATCTTCTGAATAGATGAGTACGTCATCCCGGTATATGATACAACATATATTGAGGTACTTGTTTAGTACCATGTTGATCCATCGTTGGAATGAGGCCAGTGCATTAGTTAACTCAAAGGGTATAACCAGGTATTCAAACATTTCATATCTTGAGGCGAATGTGGTTTTCCATTCGTCTCCTTCTTTGATCAATATGTGGTAGTATGCATCCTTGATATCCAATTTGGTGAACTCTTTGGCCGATTATAATCTGTCTAATGCTTCTCCAATCAAGGGCAGTGACTACTGATCTTTCTTGATAACTGAATTGAGAGCTCCGTAGTCGACACAGAGTCTCATTTTTCCATCCTTTTTTTTGACAAATAGTATAGGAGATCCTCCTGATGCAATGGAGTCTCTGATCCATCCACTATTCAAGTTTTGTTCGATATATTTTCTGAGCTCCTCAAGTTCTCCATCTTCCAGAGGATATAGCTTCTTGTAGGAAATTTCCTTTAGTTTTCCTGTTTTTTCGTCCTTGTCCAGCTGAATCTCATGGTCTATTACTGGTCTCCTGAGTGGTAGCCCAGTGGCTTCCTCTTCTTGAAATAGATTCGTGAATTGATGATATTCTTTTGGAATCAATTCTTTCCATAACTTGTTACTCTGATACTTCATATCTTGGATTGCTAGCTCAGTGCTGATGTTGATTTTTGTAAGAACCGCTTTTTCGTCTTCGTATGTCCATTTGAGAACTCTTGTGGTGTCTCCTCTTTGATAGTACCTTCCGAAGGCCTGTGCTGTGATCTCTTTAATCTCAACTCTTTCTGTTGTATCAGACTTGGTTTGGTCTGTGCTCCCAAACCCTCTGTCTTTTCTTCTGGTTTCTTCCAGTTGATCTACTTCATGTAGGTCTTCATCGTTGATCTTTTCAATGATTAATTGTGCCATTCTATCGCCTTTCTGAACTTTGTAGTCCTCTTGAGCCAGATTGACTAAGACTACCTTGATTTCACCTGTGTAGTCGGGGTCAATTACTCCAGCATTAGTCATGAGTCGATGTTTGACTGCTAGACCACTGTGGGGTGCTATCTGTCCATAGGTACCATTGGGTAGTCCAATGGCTATTCCTGTTGCAATTATTGCCTGCTAACTGGCAGGTATCTTTATTCTCTCGTTGGTATACAGGTCATGCCCTGAGGCTCTCTTTGAACCCTTGGTAGGCACTTTTGCCCCTTGGTCCAGTTTGTGTATCTGGACTCTCTTTTCTTGCCATATCTCAGCGAACTTTGTATGTAAAGTTTCTTCCTCCGCTTCTCGTATTGGTGTTGAGTAAACCACTGGTGAACTGTTGAGGCATTCTGTTGTACATAGTTCGCTGGTGAAGGTCATTTTGTTTTCATTCCAATTGATCGTCGGGTTGTATCTTCGTAACCATGGCATTAATAGGACTATTAAATGGTTCTTGAGGTCCACTACCTGGAAGGTTACCGTTTTCCTATGGCTGTCAATGTTCATAGGTACTTCCACTGTATAGGTAATAGGATCCATTGCACTTGGCTTCCAGTCCGCTAGGTAGACCTGTCTCACTTTCTTTACTTCATGCGTGTTGAGGCCGTATTTGTCGCAGATTCCCTTGTTGATGAAATCTTCGGTTGCTCCTGAGTCAAGCATTACATATATCATTGTCTCTTCGTACTTTTCATTGTATATCTTTGTCTTGATCATCACATGGTCTCCATCTTCTTCTCCATGTTGTATGTGTAGTGCCATATAGTTGTTTGCTAACTTGATGGGTTTTCCAGGTCAGCATCTTGGGTCTCCCAAACCACCTTTTACTAGGGACCCTCAATGTTTTCCGCTGATAGGTCCTCAGCAATCATCTCATGGATGTTACTCCTTTTCTGAAACTGGAAGGGATTGTTTTCAGCTGCTTTTATTCCTTGGTATCCATTGTCGGGTCAGCTTCTGCATTCGCGTATCTGATATCCTGCTTTTCTACACCTCAAGTAGAGTTTCTCATTCATCCTTCTAGCATTTTCTTCTTTAGATAGGTTCAGAGCTGGTCCTGCTCTTGATTTGTCTAATTCAATTGGTTCGCCTGGTGGTAATACTCTGCTTTCGCTCTGAGCTGCCTGTGGTCGAAAAGTTCCATCCACATTCCTTGACGATCCGACCACTCTATGTGCTATAGTGTTTCCCGAATTGTTTTGAACCATATTCAGTTTGCTTTCCTTGTCAATTGTCCATCTTGTGAACTGTTCTGAAGTTGTGTAGCGCAGGTCTGAAATTCCCCATACTTCTCGCTGTCTCTCACTGCAGTTTTTTAGCAGAATGATGTAGAGAGTGGCATTGTTGAATTCTGCCTCATATTCCAATAATCGACATTTATTCCAGTATGCTGAAAAGGTCAGTTTTCCTTGTTGGAGTTTTTTCAACTTCCATCTAACTGGTTCTTTAGCGTTGGGATCGCTAAACTGTTCAAAGAGGGTTGCCTTGAATTCTGCATAGGTGATCTATTATTTTTGTTTCCTTCCATCTTGGAAAGGCATAATCCATTGTCCCACGAGTCCTCTCAATACAGATTCTACAAAGGAAATCTTAATCTCATCATGATGTTCTCCATAGCCCTTGACTGTAAAGTGTCTATCACCTTGTACTAAGAATATTAGTAGTTTATCTTCGGCTCCTTCTTATGTGTCAGGTTCTTTGGCTTTCGGCCATTGGATATTCTGGTGTCCTGTATTTTGTGTTGCTGCGGAAAATGTTTGAAACTGATTTTCAAGTATTCCAAGTATACTGGTACCGGGTGCCGGAGCCGCCGGGGCTGGTAGCCTAGGTGCTACTGATCGCGACATTCTTTCTGGTTGTGGATTTCCAGTAGGAGAGCTATCGACAGGTGATCCATTCTCTGGGGTTACTGGACTTGTTGCCCGTGAGGGCTCCGCTGAAACCTGATCTAAGGCATAGCTAAATCCCCCATGATTAAGGTTTTGATCTTCGATATCGATATCTCCTTCCCTGTCTGGGTTGAAGGAAGCCCTCTTGTATTATTTAGCATCGCTCTAGGTGACACTTTGTAATATAATGATCCCTTTTCGGACAGTTAGTTCTTGATGACATGGAACAATACTTCTCTTCTTCTTCTTCTTCTTTCCTTAGCCTTACGATAGCACTAGGCCTCTGCCTATGTGACTGATAGTACAAGACCTTTGTCTTCTATAGGGAATGCCTATCGTAAGCTTTCTCTAACTCTTCTTCATGAAGAGATTTCCTTGGCGTAACAATAAAGGTTGCAATAAAGATAAAAATCGTAAAGATGTTTTATATTCGTTTAAAGTAATAAGTTGGAAAAGTACTTAGAATTCAATCTAATTTTATTTAAACTCGTACCGCCAATGCTGGCATATGATGAGCTCCCTCCGGCACAGGGATACTGCTAACCAGTATACTACTAATTATAAGCTAACTAAGTTTATGGCCCCGCAACTGCTATCCTCGAGTCATGCCCACACAAGAACTAATTACAAGACCATCAAACAACCTAGTACCTGTCCCAGTCCAAGTCCATAGCCACGATAGTATGAAGCCAACCAGCACTAAGTATAGCCGAAGCCGAGCAAAAGACCAACCTGACCAGGTTCCTTGTCCACCAAATCCAAATCACTACCACCCGGTCTGAAAACTGTCCTGCAAAATCTCCACCATAGTAGAAAACCAACAAACAAACTAAACCTACATGCGATACAAGGGCAGGGAGGAGGCAACTAATATCTCAACTTCTCGTACCTATATACCAGGCCGTTGATCCTATGAACTCACTTTGCCAGTTGCCTCCAAAGAGTGTACCGGTGCGGAGGACCTGTACCCGCTGCCTGTCCCTCAACCAAAATATTATAAACAAAGAAAATACATAGAGGTAGTAACAGATCAAGAAGGTCAGTGGAGCCTATCTCGCACCCATGGTACCATGCCCTCTCCTACTAAACCGATAGCCAAACCAAAGAAATCAAACAAACTCCACGAAACCCAGCATGTAAGACCCAAACAAGCCCAACCAGGTGGTCACAACCCACTATCTGCACAGGTGGCTGTCAGCCAGCCAGTCCATCAGGAAGCTTCGCAGCACTCAGCAGCTTCACCCAACAGCTTAAGCCAGACTGAAAACACTTAATTAGACCTCGCTCAAGCTGACGTAGGCCCGACCAGTGCTTGCAAATACCTCTCCCCCCCCCCCAGTCAACCCCCCCCAAGCCCTACCCACCAGACATCACAGGGCCCATCCAGCCCCTCTAGCTTCTCAGACAGATCAACAATCCGATAGCTATAGGACAGCCCATACCTAGCCCCATCATGGAGCTACTAGTCTTGGCCTTACCAACAGAATCTCAACCCCTGATACCTTGTAGCCAGGAGGGTCCACCAGCCACAGCTGAAGCCACAAAGGAGGCAGTACCAATACCTGAAGGTACCAGCACCAGCCACACCATTCAACCAAGTCGAACTGAAGTTCAACCAAGTCAGGAAAGAGCAGGCAGAGCCAGCCAAAACCAGCCCCACAGGTCTGGCAACAGGCACAGACTGAACAACGGGTAAGAGGCACCCCCAACAGACGCGACATGAAGGAGGAGGGTGAGTGAACAGAAGCAGACAAACAGAAAGTAGGCACCACTTGCAATGGGTGAAGCTGCCAACCACAATCTACAAGCGAACCACTCAAACGCACAGACAACACGAGTGCCTGTCAGCCAATTGTCCCACACCACCTCAGGCAGTAATGAAAAACTATACCAGGGGGTAAGATTTTTCAGGGTCAAAGCCATCCCCACCGAGGTGAGGAGGAGACACCTGACTGAACCACCGTAAATGCCAGAGGGACAAAACCTTCCAGAGAACAGCAATAAACAACATCGTAAGATTCCGACTGTAGAAACATAATGTAATGATGAGGGGCTGGGTAGGTACTGCCCTGCCACCTCAGAAGTGATGTGGCCGGTATGACGAATTGAGGACACAGGATGGTCATCAAGTAAACCCGCGGGCATTTTGTATCCTGAGAACTAAGAACTCTGTTAAAACCCAACAAGAAACATGAGCTGGCCCAAAGAATGACACGGGTGATCCCCCCAAACACAAAGTTCAATCCCCCTAATCGAAAGCAAAACCTACGAGTAGACGATAGACAGGAAGCCAAAGACATTTTACCGAAAGAGGCTCGTAAGCGACTGTGATGAATAGTTCGAAGTCCCACCATTGCAAGATAACCAGCAGGTAATAAAACAAGAAGCAAACAAGTAATCTATCACGTAACGCTAACAGACCTCAACATCAAGAACCCTGGGAACTACCGAGCCAACTCAGATATCTCCTCCAGAATCCAAGGCCTTAAGGCCTATTATGGGTACGAAAGAAACACTCAGGGTGAAGCAACGGTAAGAACCAGGAAAAGTACTTAGAATAAAGTGTGAAGAACCTATCCTCCTCAGCCATACCAGCCTCCTTATATAGTGTTCTTTCCGCCCATAGTCATGTGACCCAGAGTGGTCACATGTGTGAAACCAAACCATAACAAACTAGTCATATGACCAAAGTAGTCACATGCTCAAAACCCATGACCTCGTAGCAAGGTCATGTGCGAAAACTCATAAACCAATCATAATACAATAAACCAGCCATATGACTCAAATTAGTAACATGCGCAAAACCCATAACCTCACAACGAGGTCATGTGCCAAATATCAATATAAATACAATTTCTTACTATCTAGACCAAGATAAACAAAGCATTAAATGAGATATTCAAACTTAGAATAAACTCTCTGTAAACTTTAAAACCACCTGTTTTATTCCTATAATACTGTAATATATATATACCTAGTAACTCCTCACTTCATATCATTCTTCTTTTTGTACTAACAGAATTTAGAGAAATTTTCCAAGCCCAGAAATGATACAGCTGAGGTTATTTTTATTATGATGTCCAAAATTGCAAAATCAAGGATAGCCTTTAGCAAAGTATTATTTCCATAAATTGTTTCAAGCTAGGCCTAGCTTTCCCAAAAATTACACTTTCATAGAATAATCTCTAAGTATTGAAACACTCAGGCGAACTCACACAGCCAGTAAACAAAAGTCTGAATCCTACAATTTCTAAATTATCCCCGGCCCCGCAATATTGTGAAACAGAAACAGCACTACGCCCCTACACCTTCGGATACCAGTTCAACTTCAAAGAAACACTACAAGTCTCATATCTCGATCTGAAGCTGGAAAAGGATATATCGCCACCTCATTGGCGATTCAAAGTCAGAAGCGATGGATAGATAGGGCGATTCAGCCACGCGGGAATGTTATGAAACTGGAAGACCATTCGACCAGACATGTATCGTGCGTGATCCACGACAGCTCTGAACTCACCGACAGACTGGTAACTGGTAAAACAAGGCGAAACTAACAATGTTACACCCGCCCCACAAGTTGTCCGGGTACCTCCCACCCAGCCCCACCCCACCCCCCTTCGCTTCACTGGAAAAATGGCAAAGATAATAACACATCCAACCAAACGATGAGCCATCCACCCTAAAACTCGCCACAATTGCTACCCGAACTCAGGTTCAGCCTATCGCGTTGCTCAAATATGCATATGGCTTGCTTTACCACGAGGTGGGTTACAGTCTGCCCTAAATTTCCTTCCTCCCGGTTCCCTTCTCGTGAGAGAGAATAATAGAGGATAATGATAACAAACTTCTATGTACGGTTGCGTCACGCTCGCAGTGTGGCGCTCAAAATTCTCTGACCTCGACCGGTCGCGGTATACTTGTGGTCGACCACAATAAGTAACACATCGATAGCAGGCCCACCAAGACCAGAATATGCTGAAAAGTACACCTTTCTTTGGCCTATGAATGTGTACTATACTATTTCGCAGGGCGATATCCCTTGAAGTGTTAATACGCTGGAATGCTGTATTTCATTGTACAACACTGTACTGTCCCTGCACTTGCACTGGGGGGGGCGACAAGAGCCAACTCAACTTGCTCGGTAATCTACTCTACGGCACCACACTCTGATACATTGTGTCTCAAAGCTAGACTCATTGCAGGTTTCCCCGCAGGGTACTGTACTAGTACAGGGTTAGCATAGTGGAAAAGCAATGAGCAAAAGTGTACTGGAGTACTACACAGTACGTACGAGTACAAGTGTTCTTGGCAAGGCAGATTGGTAGTACGGTAACTGGGTGCTATGCTGCGCCAGGGTCAGGTCTAAAAACAATGGGGGGTGAGCTACCAAATTTCCAGTATCACAAATATGACCAATTAAGAGGGTCTTTATTGCCCATTGCTTCAGTCAATGTTAAAGAGGGATAACTTCTAGAAGAGGTATGATACCCGGTATCCAATTCAATGTATCTATGGAAGAAATAAGCCTTTATTGCCTCCTGTTGAGCAATGGAAGGTTCGTGTTTGCAGATGGGCCAGTTGCGCTGTAGAGCACTGTACGAGTACCACTCGCCAATCTTGACCAGAACCAACAACACCATCCCCGTTCCGTCCCATTTCTCATGCCTGACCCTTGTATGATATAGTAGATTGTTGCCACAATACCGTACTCGAGTACAGTACTCGCGTAGTGCTGCACCGTACCCGCTTAACCCCAAAGGAGTGCAGAGGAAGCGTTACCGACAAACACCACCGCCACCAAAATGAGCCCCCAAAGTGTCCCCACACTTCGAAAAAAGAAAATAAGAGATATATCATACTTTTTTTTTTCTGCCCATATCTAAAACCTCTCACAGAGCAATATGACTTTCCAGTACCAACGATACTTCTCCCGGCCCCACTCCTTCCATCCATCCATCCATCCATCTTACCTCCAGAAATCACACCCCGCTCATCACCCTTTATCCCGCCCCCCAAACCATATGATACCGGATAGGTACATCCTCGCCGTACTAAAAAGCAACTCCCTCTTCTTCTCGTTTTCTTTTTTCCCTCTCATCCTTTCCCTCGGCAAGTCCCCACCTCACCACCTTCATTTTTAAATGAAAATGAAAATAATAAAATAATAACAAAAAACCCTGTGCTGTGCCTGACCGAAAGGAGTACATTAGCCAAGAGCTTTGGCGGCTGTGGGCTTGGAGACTACCGGTATGTTCGGGGTGTGGGGAAAGTGCAGTACAGTACTGGTACTAGTACTGTAATGGCAGCGGGAACGGCAGGAAAAGCAAAAGGAGAAAAAGGAAATTAAGAAAAAGCAAAGTATTGGTTTGGAAGGGTATGTACTGGTTTTGCTGTTTTAATTGAACTTGGAGAGGAAGGGAGGAAGGGAGAAGGGTAGTACTCGTATGGATATCATATAGCGGGAATTTATTATCATAAAGTAGCAATAAATTACGTAATACACATGAAACCAGAAATAGGAAGGGCGAGGGGAATGGAAGAAACAACAGCAAGCATTAAAGGTTCTAGTTAAGGTTCTCCTTCAAAAGCGTTCTAACAATCATTGCACAGAGACACAAATCATTTTTCAATTTCCAACCTCAGTCACCTTGCACCCGTAGCACCAGTGCCCTTTCCCCTCCAACAACCCCTCCCTATATTTCACCATCAACTAAAAAAATAAAAAAAATAAAAAAAATAAAAAAAGCCCCTCGACAATTGTATTTTTGCCGCCCACACATACCAGTCTCTTAGCAACAATCTAGCTACAATAGATTGATAGATAAAAACCAAACCTCCGATGAAAAAACGTGCACAATTGTACCATTTTCATTTTTCCGCAATCGCGCTTCACCCGCTCCCGCTACCCCACAATTGATAACGCACAACTCCTCCGATATGACCAGTACGATGTGCTCTCAGAAACGTTAGAAACCTCAACACCCCTCCCTGCTTACCCACTTCCCACCTAGTGGGTGTTTTCCAGTCTTCCAAAAAAAAAAAAAAAACCCTAGTTGCCCGCACCCTCCATCTTACGCAAGATGGATAATAATACCCAGAATGAATGAAAAGAAAGTAGGAAAAAAATGAAAAAAATGAAGCGTTTTAAGTAAGGCATATATGGAAATGGCAATTAAGAATGAGATAAGACCGAGGATTGTATCAACAATGAGGATGGGGAAATCCCTTCTGCCGAGGGGAATATGAGGTGGGGTGAATCAAAAACAGTCTACGAATCTAAATGAGGGGAAATATAAGGAAAGTATGAAGGGAATACAAACAATAAACACCATAAGACCCAAAGTTATAGCAAAGGCAAAGTGGATAGCGGCACAAAGCAGAACGGGAGATAAGAATATTGTGAGAAATAACAGAAGTTAGGTTAACAACTCTGTGAGTGAAGAAAACATCTCTATTTTTGAGTGACGAGTGTGAACTCCTCACTAAAATTATCCCTATTCCCATCATTGCTTCCATCGTTGTTTCCGCAGAACTGCCAGCAATCTTCCTCGAGAGATTCGAGGCCGTCGTCTTCGCTGTTGTAGAGCGTCTGAGAAGTTCCACTATGCGGGAAGCTAGAGTAACAAGTGGAGTAGTCGACTTGTTGCGCAGCGGCCCCACGGGTGGCTTGTGCTAGTAACATACGCTCATCGCTAGTGTACATTGCAGCTAGCCCAGAATGGTCTTGGTCGTCGAAGATGTGTATCCCAACTGGTTGGGTATCGTTCTCTTCTCTCTTGAAAAAGCCTTCAGGGAGGGTAGGGGAATCTATTGACTGTCCTTCATGGGCCTGCTGCGATTCACTACCCCCGTGCTCAGCCATTGGCCCTATTGATCCGGATGGGCAGGGAGAGGATGCAGGCTTTGAAGCCGTTCCTTTCCTGGTCGACTTGCGTCTACGCTTGACGGTAGATCCTCTCAGGTAGAATTCGTCCGTTGCTCGTTTCTTAGCATTGGGTGGAGACTTCCTGTATCTAGTCGTTGACTTGACGCCATCCATTTCCGCTTCCTTCGAAAGGACCCAGATGTACCCTTTCCCAGGGTCCGAGGGGGGGCGATCTTCCTTCAAAAATGCCTAGTCCAATACACCCTCGTCAGCTAATGCTACCAAGGGGTAGATGAAAGACAACCAGTGCTCAACAAGAATCATCAGAATTTAAGAGACTCACCCCATTCATGGACAAATTGTGACGAATACTGTTCATCCATCCACGGCCCTTAATCTTCCTGAACTTTGGGATCTTCTCACGAAAGTAATCGTAGATCTGAGATAGGACCATTCTGCGGGTAGGGGTACTCATCAAGGCTCGATAGATCAAAACAGCGTAGGGGGCGTCGTCATCCTGATCCTCTTCTTCCATGTTTGAGGAGGTCTGCTCGCTGCTTAGCTCCTCTTTCCGATGCTGAATTTGCTGCTCGTCTTGTGAATCCACCTTTCCGACATCCTCCCTGGATTCCGGGAGGTATTCCTCATCTCCGACATGGGAGCTAGGTGCGAGATCTGATGTCTGAAGAGGGGATAAAAATGCCTCCTCTTCGTCCTCCGTAAGCTCGTCTACTTCGGGTTCCATCCTGTTAGGCATATCGATACGGTGGGTTCTGTGGAGGGAACTCTCAACAGGAAAAAAACTCCCGTGTGTAGAAATAGGAGATAGAAGGAATGAGTTGGGGGGAAGGTAAGCGGGTGTAGGGTGATGGAGGTGGGAAAAGCTACCCTCGTCTTCGAGCTTCGTAGGGAAATCTTCGTAATCCGAAATTGGCGAGGGTCTCTGGTAACTACTCTCCGGTGCATTTTCGAATTGGTGAACAGAAGGATATGCCCCTCTGGTGTTAGGATATCGGGAAGGAAGTAGGTCCTGCCCTCGTACATAAGGATTTTGATGCTGGTCCGAGGAAGATAGAACAGTATAGTCGAAATTTGGATAGGGATTCGAGTGATTAAGGGTGAGATCGGAAGTGGTGTCAAGTCCACGAAGCCCCCCATTAGAGGTCAACACCACCTCAATCCCGGCCGTACATACGGGTCCCAAACGTTCTTGACCAGGAGCACCGCTATAGGTTGGTGGGAAATTTCCTAGATTTGGCCGATCTCCCGAAGACTCTTCACCCTCCCATTCCATAGAGAATGGCAGCCCAGGATAGCTAAGGTTCTGATTCCTGTAGATGCTCATGCCACTTATAACACGTGGGAAATGGCGGATATCTGTGGGAAAAAATGTGGTGAATTATGGCACCTTTCCACCCAGCAAGTAGCTCAGCCAAATTCTAGGAAGAGGAGAAAGACGGAGGGGAAATTTCAAGCGGGGATAAGAAAATCAGGCACCGAAAGAGATGGCAAGTAGGAATTGTAAGGAAAAAGAGGGGGGTAAAAAAAAAAAAAGCGCTGACAAGAGACTTGATCCCTCCGCCCTATATCCAGTCAGATACGTGAGATCAAGATGCAATAAGTGTTCTAGAAGGGGATAAGTCCCCTGCTCAGAAGTCGTCTCTATTTGAGGGGAATCGAAGGTTCTTTAAGTCAGCTGGGTTCTGCGGCCTGCCAACTCAGTCTCTCTGCCACCTCTCTAACGGAAACGAACATCATCACAGATGACCGACCAGTGGGGATCTCTAGGCACTACTATGATTTTGACAACATTTTAACCAGATACGCCACACATCACACAGGAGGATATATCCTTGTTGGAAATAGGGATTTAGAGGTGCACATATGGCCTTCAAAGATGGGGGGATGTTTTCGCCATATGGATCTAGTGAATTGTCTGGCAATTCTGGGGGCGTGCGGCGAGGGGTGGGATGAAATGTTGCTGCTCAGCAGGAGCGGAGAGCACAGGGGAGCGGGAAGGCAGAATCTCGGGCAAATGCAGCGATGGAACACCAAAAACGAAATATATCAACTGGGAGTGTAGCGGTGGAGCAGCCCTTCTGGCGAAGTAGTGGTAAGGTTGGAGTGGACATAATAATTCACCGAAAATGGTGTAAGTTGCAGAAGCCATAATTATGATATACCAGCTTTTCGATCCCGATGATAATAAAAACCCCAAAACTCTCCGAGACGCTCATAATCTCAATCGATAATCCCCTAGGCACATCATACAAAGCATATCGATTCTGGAGTATCATCGCATTTAGT
Organism: Tuber melanosporum; assembly: GCF_000151645.1. Lineage (NCBI taxonomy): Eukaryota > Fungi > Ascomycota > Pezizomycetes > Pezizales > Tuberaceae > Tuber > Tuber melanosporum. Next base: position 866,118 of record NW_003298808.1, on the reverse strand, counting down.
TAATTAAAAGCCAAGCAAAACGCATCGCAGCATGGGATGCCTCTCGGTGCTATAACCATCGAGAATCCTAGGCAAAGGTCAGACTTTGCAGTGTACGGGACATAAAATTGAAAGGTGTCTAGTGCCTCGCCAACGTTATTTCTCTAACATATAATGTACCGGTACTGTAACTAAAAGGAAGGAAGGGAAAAAGGAAAAGAAAAAATGGACAAATCCTTGCCCCTCAGCGCTTGAACGAGCGGATAGCTTCCCTAAACACCCTTGCCGTAGATCCCAAGCTGCAGGGCTGTTCTGCTCTGTAGGTGCCTCACTGGGTCAGAACCCACATCGTTGTATTATTTAGAACAAAGAAACAACTGAGCCACGGGAGCCAGCAGATGTATGTAGCTTCCGCAATTGTGGCTCAGCCTCCGTCATTGGATAAGATTTCTATTCCTCGTGGGAGAAGAACCGTGCAAACGGATGCAATCGCCAAGGTTCGCGGATAGTTACTCACGAGTGATGCGGAAAGGCACCCTAGTGAGTGTCTCTCCCCCACCATCAACATCATTAGCAGCTATTGTTTATTTTTTCCTTCTCCCCAAGCCTGTCACTTTATCAAGACGCTGTACTCCGGCATACTGCCCTCGCCGGTTTCCCGAATGGAGAAAGATGTGGTTAGAATTCTGTGATCGGGAGCCTAAGTGCATTGTCCCCGCAATGGCCACATCCATCAGTGCGCGACAAGAGAAAACCTGAGCTGCCTACAGATGTTCTCCCAGGCCCGTTTTTTTTCTTTTTTCTTTTTCTTTTTCTCTTTCTTTTTCCTTTCTCCCTCTCCCTTTCCTTTTCTTTTTCTCCCTGAAACGTTGCTTGAAAAATATTCCCGACCATCCGTTCAGACTACTAACTAGCCCGTGACATTTTCCGATTCTTCCTCCCACATGTGGTATTCGCCAATGGATTGGGACTAGGACGACTGCTGGAGGATCCTAGACCTGAGTTCAATAAGAGACCACCGACCGCCGGGTTTGTCCCTTGAAACTCTTCCCATTCATACCCTTTTTCAAACGATTCTCAACACCGAGTCCGAAGCAATGTAAAGTCACATAAACCTTTGCTTTGAGGCTTGTACAACTCGAGTCCGATACCCATGCTAAAGCCACGCTGAGCAAACAACCACCCTGTCCAATAAAAGAATGCTAGACTTGGCCGCTGCACCATAAGGGATTCTCCTTGCGTGTCCCCACAGTCAAGGCGTTAAAAATGAAGTTTCTTGGGGAGTGAGACGCAAGACCTCGTGGGAGGTTTGCCCTCGATCGATCGAGCGGCCCGGTGCTGCACTTTGAAGCACAACCTGCGAGCGTGAAGCCCATTACTTTCTCATAAGCGAGGCACTGTAGACTCGCCCGCAACGCTCGAGTTGTGGGAAACTGAGAACTGCAGGGTCTGCTTTCCTTCCAAAACTCCTGATTGGCAAACAGTGACTTTGCCCAGAGGTACATGGTCAGTGCATGAGCCTAGTTGAGCCAATTCCCCCAGCTCTGCTGAGCACTGGAAGATCAAAGTGCCCACTATTGACCTGACCGATCCCGGAACACTCGGAGCGCTATACAGCCATCCAAATGAAAGCATCAGCCCAGATAAATCTATAATCTGGCAAATAACATCGCAGAGAGGGTTACAGGAAGTCTGAGAAAAGTTAGAAATTTCCAGGGCAGTAAGCTTGGTGTGATTGTCCAACATATTGTCGCGGCCGAACCTAGGAAAACTCGAGCCACCGGAACCAAGAAAATCATATGGCGCACTGGAAATGCGAGCATGCAAATGATAGGCGCGGAAGCACAACAAAATTAATATAGTCGAGTGTATCGTGGCGGAAAGCGCAACAGGCATACCCTTAAACTTGATCGCTAATGGGTAACATGCAATTCTACACCTTAGTAAAATACTCATGGTAAGTGCTCATGGTAGGATGCCGGTTTCCTACCTCCCGAGGTTAAGAATCCTTTCCAATAGAGGGAAAATCTAAAATTTCAGAAAAAGTTGCTTCCAATCGCTGGAAACACGGCTCTAGAATGGTTTTTAACCCCTACCACTCCCACGAAAGCCTTATTTTGAAGTAAGCCACGCTTACAGAGCCGGAATGCCTTTAAAACAACGCACATGACGAAAGATTCCACCAATCAAACAAACCGGCCCCTAAAAAAAAAGTATTGCGCAGACAGAAAATGACAGAGGAAAGGATGACTTGAGTAAATTCTCTCAGCACATGCCGCACCATCTAGAGAAAGGTTGTTTTGTTTCGTTTTTCTCTCGTAATTGCTTAATTGGTACAGGGACAAAGAAGAGGAGTAAGGAAATCACCAGACAGAGCACTGGCAGAAGTATTAGTTAGCTCTCAAGTTCATTCCCAAGGAGGTTAAGCAAATTCCCATCAAATCAGGAGCTTGTAACAAGATTCGGTGGGGGAGCGAACCGGTAATCGAGATACATACGGCGGCCAAAATACTAAGTCACTTATTACCGCCTCACCAAATCCCGACGCCGAAATACGACAGTTTACTAAAATCCAAACAATGTCGAGGCATAAAGCCCTTGTGCAATACGCCAGATCACACTGATTAACATATTTGTCTCGGGAGTTCTCGGTCCAAACATCCCAACCTAGCGACTCCATCAATCCTGCAATGCCACAGCAACGGTTCCAGGAGTTAGCGTGGTGGAGATAGGGTTGACCTGTGAGGAACAAAATTCCTGGAAGAGAAAATTTGGGATTGGACATGGTACTCACCCCTAAGCACTTCTCGCGGAGGATTGAATGCACTCTTTTTTCACCCAGCCCTCTTCCCGGTGTTGACGTAACACATCCAAAGAATTCCTGAGTGAGAAGATGCACCCGCCGATGAGTAGCCTCATTCAAACAGATCACTTGTCAAGTGTATGAGAGGGTAAAAAAAATAAGGGTGGTAGGTGATTAATGAGAAAAGGTTTTAGACGAACCTATACAAAGCGCGAGCTGCCCATACCCGATAGCTGCATCAAGAGCTTGGATCAAGAGGTACAGATGGAACTGTCGGGATGCGCCAAGGGAAGTTGCCGCATGATTGAAAAAATGTGCGGGTGATCTGTCGTGGAGGTCTTTTTTAGCCAGCAAGACCCAAGTCTCCCCTCTTAATGCGGAAGGGGTTCTTCTGGGTTTTCTATTATGTCTCAGCCGCTTTCATGGTGTCGGTGCGTGCGTGTGAACATTGATGGTGAAGAACCCGGAGGTGTGAGGTTGGAACAAGTGTATCATACCCAGAATCACCTGATGACTAATCCAATGATAGGCTACTCACTAGTCATCACTCGTCAACCTCCTCCAGACTACTGGATTCAGAATTACCATAATTGGGAATCGAATAAAGCAAAATCAGTTGAGATGAGAGGGGATATTCCAGGTATGCAAATAACTGCAGGCACTCTCAGAATGTGTTGTTCATTTTTTTTTCCCCTTAATTTCTTTTTCAGCCCTAGGTTAACTGCATGCATCACCACGCATGTCCCTCTTTTTTTCCCTTTTTTTTTTTCAAATGCTGAAGCAGCTTCCCTAACTCTTGCTTCTTGCTTCCAGCTAAACATTGACAACGAGCACTCATCAGTGTTCATCCGAAACTTTAGTCCTAACACCCGGGGCTAGCATTTTGTCCAATATTTTGCCCAGAATGCCCCATTCTAGAAGGCCTCCCGCATAATCCCTATTCGCCCCAACTAGCGCCCCGCAAAATCTAAAGTGTTTCTTCTCTAGAGTGGAGAGAAGGTGGGGTATCATACTCCCTGCTCCGATATTTTCATCCCGCATTTCCGCACATCAATATGCAGATTTCCATCCATATATGGTACGAGAACACCTTTCTATCGAGACTTGCGTGGCATACCCACGGGGAATCCAGGACCAAGCTAAAACAACAGAAAGAGCCCCAAGATAGAGGACAACTAAGAAACCACACGTTTGGTCTTCCAAACCCAATAAACAACGATTTATTGCAGAAACTCACACATGGCCAAGTGGAGTGTGGGTAACTGAAGATGGGAAATAGTCCGCAGCTCATTTATAAGTCTAGTAAGACAAATTAAATACCTACTCATCCCATGCAAGAAATTACCTGAAAATACCAGTTGTGAGGTTGTAGGGGCGCTCAGATCCCCATGGAATTTTTTTGCCACACATTCTGCGAATCCCTAGTGGTACTTCTTCCTTGATACCAGTACGTACGTTATCAGGGTGGAAATAGACGATTTCTTGTATGATATTAATGCTATTTCCACTGTACAAAGTAGCCGACTACCTGGGGCTTTGGCCATTAAGAGAACTTGAACAATATTCCTTTCGAACCTAGTAAAAGGGTGTGGTGTCTCGTCTTGAAGACAATTTAATGGCGAAACCCACACCCGAAGCAAGTTATACTTGGCCCCGTGAGGCCAGCCTGCCGAGGCATAGATCCCCACGGGCCGAGAATAGGTCCTGATCCCCCCGAGCGATGTCCAACCAAAGTCTACCGAGCGGAGAACCCCAGGATCGGTTTTGACGGGCAGCACGACAGAGCGGTGCTTCCAACTAGCTCGCGGGCCAGATCGCCCATCCCAGATCGCCCATCGTCGCTCATCGCTCTAACACGTTCCATATGGGGAAAGCACTCACCGTATATGGAAACTAGTGAAGCAAAACCAAGGGCCACTACGATTGCACGAAACCCCGATATTATTTGCAAACCTCTTGCCCAGAACGGAAAGAAGGCGATGCTCAAAAAAAAAAAAGAAAAAAAAATTACAGTGCGGGAGATAGAAATACAGAAACCGTTGTTACCAACCCAACTTCTTTATGAGCTAAGCTTCGGCTCTGCCAGCAGTTTGGCTACATATCACAATACGCAAGCTGTGTCGAGAGGGAGAGGAAGGGTGTGTAGTATTGTAGAAAGTTATCAGCGATGACTTACGGTTGATAGCAGAGCAATAAAGTTATCTGACAAGGAGTATTTCAATTTTCTCGAGATGAAGCGGTTAGATATAGAGAAACTCAGTGATATGGCAAGCGATTCTCAGTTATCATCCGCTCGACCACCTGCTTCCAAGACTTACATGTTGCCAGCTCTCTTCTGATAACCACTCCTATTAAAACCCTTTTCCCCAAATTTGTGACTTTTCGATTAAACCAAAAGCAGAAGAAAAAAAGGTGAAAGAAAGAAAAGAAAAGAGAAAAGGGGGAAAATTAATTCTCATCATCTCCTATTCCTGCTACCCCCCCCCCCCCTCCAATTGCGGATCCGGCCTGTAGTTCTATGGTCTAGAGTCGGATTTTACAACCTCCACTATGACGTGATATCATACCTTGTAGCGGGATTGATTCGCCTTATAACCCCATTGGGTAAGGCCAAGATCATCAACCTCTCAGTCTCCATCGGGCAGGATTCGTTGTTTTTCCCAATCCCAACACGATGAATCTCCAACAATAACTCACTCCGAGATGGGAGCTGAACGCCTAGGCTCCTACTAACCGCACGGAAGTTAATTGGTTCTTGACATATTAACCACCACGCCAGCTAGGCATTTCATGTTAAGATTAGCCCGGGAACGAATGCCCACGATGCTACCATAGCAGGTAGACCTGAGTTATCATCAGCTGTTTCCCCCTACCCCTGGGAAACCACGGCAACAGGGCCAATGTGTATTTAGCCACGCACAGGAAAGGAGCCCGAATGCTGCATAGCAGGTTACCCAAACTAACATTTCAGATCCTGAACCTTTGTGAGTGATCACCCATGATTCTAGTACCATGGCCCTAATGGATTAGGGGATATGACCACCGTTCTGACCAGCAGAATTTGATATCTGTCAGCAACCCCTCACAAACGCATACCACGTGGTCCTCGCAACCGACGACGCTTTGAAAACACAGCTAACCTGCCATCGCGTGACACCCAGATACAAGAAAATGTGTAACGTCAAGGTACGCAGTAGGAGAGGTGTTTACGAATACTGTTTAGTGACGTATAAGGTCATAGCTTATATACCTTCTCAATTTCATCCCCGGACCCCTTCCATGTCTCCCTACCCGACCCCCGCAGTCCATTCAAACATGTCCCTTTTAGATCTTCCTAATGAATTGCTTCTAGAAATATGCACCTCAACGATACTAGAAATACCGGATATAGCCTCCGTCCTCAAAAAATGCCGCCATCTCGAAAGCCTCTTAACGCCCGCTCTTCATAGCCAGATATTGAAACGACGCAGCAGCGAATACTGTAAGAGGGCTCTCCACCACGCCGCAGAACGTGGAAGCCACTCTACCGTCAGGTCACTGCTAGAAAGTGGTATCCTGGAGGCCACCAACTCCCGCCGGACACTTCTCCACACCGCGGTGTCCGCCCTGAGCGAAGTGGGGGTGACAACACTGTTAGAGTGTGGCATCGACCCGGACACCCCCTATAGGCACATGCGGACCCCGCTTATCTACGCAACGATGGGGAGGTTCGGGGGTGGGGTGAGAGCACTATTGCGCGACGATAGGGTGGATGTAAATCGCTCTTGGCCATCCCCAGGTTTCACACCGTTGCACCTGGCTGTCTGGAGAGGGTACTATGACATTGTGCTATTGCTATTGGAATGCCCTAGAATAGAAGTGAACAAGGTGGACGACATTCGATCGACAATATCAGAGGGCACGACGTACGGCACCAGTAGTCGGATCCCGAGGCCTTCTCCCAGGGATAGAAGTGTCGATGTAAAAGTTCCTTCGGGGAGTGGGTGGGCGCCACTACATGGAGCAGTTGTCCGGAAAGATTACAGAATCCTAAGGATTTTACTTGGGGACGAAAGGATTGACGTCAATATATTGACCATAGGAGGAGAGACACCGTTGTGGTTGGGCGTTAGACATGATAGCGTGTCCGCGGTACGTCTGTTGCTGGCTCACCCCAAAACTCACATTTCTCTGGCGACCGGATCGATCCTGCATTTTGCCATCCCTTGCGCGGTAAGACCCGTGATCGAGGTCCTACTGGAAGACAAAAGGATAGATGTCAATTCGCTTGATATAAATCGACGAACTGCATTGCATATCGCTGCCTCCCTCGGTATGATGGATGCTATCCAATCGTTGCTAGGTCGAAAGGATATTGATGTTGGAATGTTGGACGGGCAGGGACGGGAGGCAAGAGATTTGGCGCTTCCAAGGTTTCCAGAGGTTGCGAGATGCTTGACAGTCAAGCAGATTTTAGAGAACAAAGGGATCGAATACCTTGATCTTGCGATCGGGCTAGGAGCGAAAGAAAGAAAGCGGGTTAGAATGAGTGATACACTGTTTTCGTCGAGGTTGCTGGGAGGAGATTGATGTTAGCAAGATGGTTTCAACCACCCATGTATAAGTTTGTTGGTCTGATGTCCTGTATGGAGGAATTGGAGTTAGAAGTCTTGTGCAACAATCACTATTACTGTATGATACAATACCCACGACTTATGATGATGCTAGTGTTCAGCACAAGGTGAGGAGGATTCAAAACCCTCGAGGTTCTCATAGCAAATAGTTCATCCCAAGAAACAATCCGAGCTGATGCTAGATGAGGGGAAGCGAAATACTCGAGCAGACAAAATGTATGCACAACCGTGTACCGGTACTCGGGTACAGTAATACCGTATCTAAATTGACCCGTTTCGATTCTTCAATTTCACAACTGTGGCTCTGTGCCCATCAACGGAAATGTCAGTGTGAGAGAAAACGTGCTACGGTAGGTCTGAATATATGGAGAAGAAGGATTGAGCGATTTACAGTGACACCATGCCGGGACAAGGGTGGAGGGCCAGGGATGGAGAGATAAGCAACCTTCAACGAAGTGTTGAGACGGCGAGCGAAACGTCAGAGAAGGCAACTTACTGTAATTGAAGTAGGGTATGGAAGTAAATGATGGGACGGACAGGGGTTTTTGAGTCTGTGCGCTCATACTGTCTGAGGGAAAAAGATATTTAATTTGGTAGGAGCGATGCCAGGAGGGGTAAGAAGCTTTGACATAGCGAACCCTGTCCGTCCCATCATTTTCGTCCATACCTTAGTACTTGTACCGCATTAACTCGAAAAATTCGGTAGCTCCGGTCAGGGATTTAATCTCCGAGGAGGCCTTGGCTGGTCCGTGTCTGAGTGATCGACAATGAATAAGACATTGGTGCTGATCCCGCGATATCAAATTTCCGTCCCGTAAGAAAACAACACTATGAAAACGTAGGTCCTGCCAGTACACGATGTAGGAATCAAAGCACAAGTTAGGAGTACATATATATTGAATAAATTGAGAAAATGGGTGAGAGTTGTGAGAGGAAAAAAGACAGCCTACCATGCCCCGAGTTCAGAAGCTGGCAAAGCCGAAGCCAGGACCGAAGACGAAAACTATTGCGGAACGAGTTTTGGGAGAAGCCGATATCTAGCTAATTCGACGACGCGAGATTTCCTGGAGCTATACATAGCAAGTCCGAGTTCTCAAATTCCTATATCATCACCGAATACCTAGACAACTCGAAGATGGTGAACTTGAATACCGGAAGCCCACATAGTAAGAAGCCTCCAATCTCTTCCAAGTTACTCAATCTACGATTAGTGAGTGAGTTTGAAAGCAGGAGAAAATCGAACGACAAGGAAATGAAACAAAGGCACGGAGTGTTAGGGAGGTGGAGATTATGCTCTGGCCAGAGCTAGAGTCACAGCTTTATAAGCTGTTTTTAGAGAGGAGGAAGAAAGGACCGACAATTAGAAGAAGCTAGTTTTGGGTGAATGCATTATTTCTCTTTCGCGAGTTGTATACCAATACAGTGACTCAGGCTCCGGGTACCCAAGAGAGTGAGATATTTTGCTTTAGTAATGAATGGTTTGGGGGATTTCTTACTCAATATTGTATTAGCATTCTTTCAATCACTAAAAAAGCACAAAACGTACCGGTCGAGTATCAGAATACAGTTCTAGAATGGCTTCGTTTTAATCACCATAACTCACAACCGCAATTATCTAGCTTTTGGGATATTGCAATTTCCCATCCAGTTGGCCGGTTTGACCTTACCAATATCTGCAACCTCGACGAGACACCAATTCCTTTCGAATACCTCCAAGGCTGTACCTACGATACTATTGGTTCTAAAACTGTTTAGGCAAAAAGTACTAGGGGAGGATGGGATAAAAGGCAGGCTAGCCTTGTGCTTTATGTGTTTGCAGATGGCATACCTCATATTCCACCTATGGTGATATTTCATGGAGCGGGGAAGCTCTTAGGTGATGAGTTTAGTTACTATCATGCGGGCATCCTAGTCGAATTTAATTAAAAGGCTTATATGAATGAAGAATTATTTCTACGGTATCTTATGAGCTACCTTATTCCGGTACTTGAAGGTCGTCCCAGTCTCTTCGCCTTAGACCTCATGGGCTCTCATAAAACCCCTGCCGTTCTTGACCTCCTGCGCTCCCATCAGATTATTCCTTCCTTTATTCCTGCCGGCTGCACCTCACCCGTTCAACCCCTCAATGTATCAATAAACAAGCCTTTTAAAGACATGATATGTGAAATTACTGATCAAGCGATCCTTGATTGTGAGGAGGCAGATCAGATAGAAGAATGGTCTGTTCATCAGCGCAGTATTCTTACAACCCACTATGTTGGTGATACTTTTTATCGGTTTCATACTGAGAAGTCTCACATTATTTCACAATCATTTCGAAAGGTTGGATTGGCGCTTCCAATAGATGGTAGTCAAGACCATAAGCTAGATAATAAGGGGTTTGGGGAACTACAGATAGGCAATTGGAGGAGAGATGTGAACTTAGCTTACGATCCATTTGCTGATATTCCGGCTGGAGAAGACAACACAGAACACATTGAGTTTCGGGCTGCTGGGGAGGAGGAAGAAGATACACTGTTGTAGATGTTATATACCTTCTACTCTTCAAGTTTTCATTGGATTTTTGTAACTTGTTCTTGTCAAATTCAAAATCCTTTCTTACTTCACCGTGCCTGAATACTGGTATTGACGTTCACTAGCGGTTTGACGATCATTGTCGATCACTCATACACGGACGAGCCAAGACCTTTTCCGGAGATTAAACCCCTGACCAGAGCTACCGAATTTTTTGAGTTAATGCTGTACTCGAGTATGGTACTGGTACTCAGGTATGGATGGCTTAAGTGATGGGATATAGATAGTGGAATTTTGGATTTACGTTTGGGAGGAGTGGTTGCGAGATGGGTCTGCCCGTGGTAGTGTTATTTTATTATTTATTTGGTTTGGGGAGGTGTTTATCACTTGGACATAATGCTGTTACAGCACAGATACCAGGTTGGTGGTTGTCGTGTGTTTACTAATAAATGATTTGAAACAGAGGATCAAGAAGTCAGAGCTTCTTCCTTGTACTCGTACCCTTCCTATCACTACCGGTACTTAAAGGAGATTTGTCACTTATCTGATACCTCCGACGGTAAATGAGAGCCCGGACCCAAACTCCCCGCCGCCCTTCCTACCACCACCAGTAAGAACAAGATAGATATTACCGCTTTCTCAAAGGTACTTACCGGTATAACTTACGGTATCTCGTCAGTTTGTCACTCCGGCGACTCTCCCAGTTCCCTCCTGGTCGACGCCATGGTAGGGTTCAGATTAGTTCTCTAACCGAGAGAGGTAAAGCTCATAAGCTATATATAAAGGAAAAAAGGGAGGGGGGAAGGCGGGCTATGGGAAATCAACGCTTGCTATGGGCCAGGCAGGGCCGTGACCCACAAAAGCCCATGGACTTGGTGGTGGCCCACGAGGCCCGTAGGCTTTTATTAGTAAGTCAATTTGTACCCTAAAGTGAAAACGACAACAGTAAATATTAGCAGTAGCTTAAGAGTAAGGGTTTATGTCAAAGTACCACAAGATTGTATCATAGCTATGTTAGGAAAAATGGAATTTAATTTTATTAGCTAGATGACCAGTTTTCCGCTTTAGTTGAGATCTTACTATTTTTTGCATTCATCAACCCCAGCTATGAAAAACTTTTTGAATCCTGCTCTAGTCAAGCCAGGCAACTTCTATTCTTCACAAATGCTCCTGTCCTCTCCACCAGCAAGAAGCTCACAAAGTATTAGTACTACTTCATCTCAAATCTTACCTTTGCATCCCAGAATACTGGTTTCTGAAGTGCATGAGGAGATCAATTATGGTAATGCGGCTGCAAATGCTGGCGCGTCTCTTGAAGGTAGATTCTCTCTAAGTTAATTTATAAATTATATATGTATTTTAGTAATAATTTAAAATAGACATTACAGATAGCCAATTGGTCAACTTATAGGTTAATCTAGGTATGCATAAGTCTGATATCTCTAGTCCTATTGCTACTAGGACAAGTGGGTATGAATTTCTACAAACAAAGCTAAAAGTGTGTAAAAGTCATATTTATGATAAAGCTAATAGTGAAACAATTATGGTGGATGGTAAGCCAAGAGGGCAGTGTAATTGATGTACTGACCGCATAGTTCCGATAATATTTGCTGCTTCTTCTACAAGAAATATTATCTAGCATCTTTGCTGCTACTATCAAATTAGACCAGATGGTCAAGTTGTGGCAGGGCCAATACCTGCCTAACTCTCAATTGAATCTGCCTTTGGGAATATTGCCCCCAAAATGGTGTTTAATGCTGATATATTTCATAGTAGGCTAATTCTGTTGATTACAACAGCTAGTATTCCTTTCTCAGTATGCAATCATCCAGCCTTTCTTAGACTTTTAGCCTATCTCGGTGCTTGTCAGCCTAATCTTAAGGCAATAACAAAGGTAATTCCCCAATCATACCATACTTTACATCACTGTTTAGATGAATGCCATGATGTGATGTTTAATGCTGTAAAGAAATTACTAGAGAGAGCTATCTGCCGAATTCATTTCAGCTTTGACCTCTGGAGTGGCTCAAACATGCGTACCTATATGGCAATAGTAGTATACTGGGTTGACCCAAGTTTCAAGTTGTATGCAGTTCTTTTAAACTTGTATTACTTTATTGGTGTGCATACTGGGAAGAACTAAGCAGCCTATTTTTGGATAACTGTTCAAAGATATGAGATTGAAGGTAAGATTTATAACTTCAATATTGATAATGCTATGAACAATGATACATCATTGCAGGAAATTGCACATATTATATATTTGCATAATATTCCTCCAATCCATCCAGTTCAGGACCCTCTTTGCTACTTTAGGCATATAATTAACCTTGTTGTTAAAGGTTTTCTCTGGGGCGAAGATAGAACATCATTTGTGAGTGAGGGAAATGAGACTTATTATTCGCCTGAAGGACTCAGACAGCTACAGGAATGGCAGAAAAAAGGGCCAATCGGTAAGTTGCACAATATTATTACCTATATTCATCAAATACCACAATGCTTGGACCAATGTACCACTGTACTGCAAAGTACATATCCAGGTGAGAGTATTGCTATATCAATACTAGAGAACTTAACACAATGGTCTAGCAATTATGAGTCTTTAAAGTATGCCTCACATATCAAGACTGCAATTAGTAGCTTTATTGCTACATCTATTGGAGTAAACTATAACGGAGAAAGAGCAGCTAACAATAGAGCTTTAATTAATGATGACCTCTTTGAAGAAGATTGGAGTACTTTGGATCACATTATGGAAATTCTTGAGCCTTTTACAGAGTGGAGTACAAGACTGCAGGTTAAATATTCTAATGGATTTATTGCTAACATCTTGCCTGTGATGGATAAGATAATGGCAATCTTGGAAAACACTAAAAACACACCAAGGTACCATTCTCATCATATCTCATCCATGATATCTAATCCTCTCAGAATTCTCAATACCTATTATAAAAACAACAGAGGTATGTCCAACTTATGTTGTTGCAGTTATCTTGAATCCTGGAATGAAGATGGAGTACTTTGAGGTGTAATGAGATGAACATCCTGATGCTATTCAACTGGCTAAAAAAACCTTGAATAATATGTGAGTAGAATCATATAAGAGCAAGTATCCAGCTATCACAGTATTAACTCAACAGGATACCAGATCTCAGGTAGATTAACGAGGTGGTCCTAGCTCCAATATACAATAAAGGCATAAATTTCAAACTAGTTTTTAGTGTAAGTATCAGGTATTGATGGAATCTGAAGGAATTAACAAGTTAGCTCAATATTTACGGAAACCAATTTCTCAAGATATTAACATGAACCTCTTAGAGTATTGGTCTAAGATGTTGGATATTCAAGGAATGAGAGATCTTGCACAAATGAGTTTTGAAATCCTTAGTATTCTAGCCATGTTTAGAGAGCTGGAGACAATCTTTACCAGGTCAAGAATTACACAAACTAATAGGTGCTGGAGTATGGAAGATGAGGTACTAGCTAAGATTGAATGTATTAAGTCCTGAATTAAGAACAATTTTCTTCTAGTTACCCATCCTGAAGCACAGATAATCGAAAATTTGCTGGATACTCTGGTTGCTGAAGACACTAGAGGTAGAGACTAAATCCTTAGAATTGTGTGACAAATTCTGTAATTACTATCTACTCTTATACTAGTACGTAGGAGAAATGTAGTTACAGGAATTAAATTAGTTATAAAATTCAATAGTCTTAGTCTTATAAAATATTATAATTGTTAGCTTTTATCAGAAAATTTGGGTCAAAAGAAACATTTTAGTGATTATAAATAATTTTACTATGGCCTATGGGCCTTGCAGGCTGGCTTAGGATGTCATGGGTAAGGCCAGGCTTTTGTAAGCTGGGTCCAGCCCGGCCCATGGTAAGCATTGATTGGTGAAGGCTTTTGAGAACTTGCCTGCTACCTTCATCTGAACATATTATTCTCAGCACTTAAAGAAGAACCTTGTAACTACCCATGGAAGAGGCTTATCCAACCTCTTCTGGATAAACTGCAATGGCTCTAAGTGTTGAATTCTTTGAAGTACCAATAGCAAAGGTCCAAGAAGTAAAGCCTACAGTTGAGTAGTATTTACGAAATGCTAATCCAATACTTTGGGCTAAGGCATTCTTTCCTGGAAAGTGGTATGATCACAATACTTCCAATATTGTGGAGTCAGTTAATAGTACACTAAAGCTTGATCGTGAGCCCTCAATTGTAGAATTACTAGATGCAATCTGGCATAAGCTCATGGGTCAATGCTTTGAATGGTATACAGAGGCCATTGCGACTAGTCCTACTATTTTGTACATCAAATTTCGCACCTAGCTGTTTGGTCAAAGCAGGTTGTAGGCAAGACAAAATATTACTCCCATGGCGGACGAATTTCATGGACATGTCACTCAACTAAAAGGAGATGTGAAACCTGTAGACCTTGAGGAAGGAACTTGTTCATATATAAGCTATCAGGAAAATGGCATTCTATGTGGACATGGTTTGACTTGTCTTTTTACTATCAACCAGGTTTGTCTTGCTCTTGTTTTCTTCATACTTATATAACTTACATTATGCTAGCCTGTTCAAAACTATCTTCTTAATACCTTTACTGTCACTACCTGAAAATCAATTTACAAAGACAACTTCCTTCCTGTCAATATTACAAATATTCAGGAAAATGGAATACCAGCTGAATCACAGGAGGGAATTGTTCCTATTTCCCTACAGGAGCCTCTTATTATACGCAAGCCCTGTGGAAGACCAAGAACAGAGTGCATATGAGTTAGTGAGGTTTAGCAAAGACAGTTGATTGCAAATCAACTAGGTATTCTGCCTGATGAGCCTGCATGCCTAAGGCAAAAATGTTCAACATGTTGGAGAACTGGGCATAATTCAGCTACTTGTCGCCATTCATATGGCTAGTAATTGTCTTATTCATGGTTTCATGCTCAATTATGTCCTTAGACTTTGCTTTCTCTGAATGTTCTACTATGTAAAATATTTATTTTAATTAAAATTTTAAAATTAATTATTAAAAAAACTTATATAACCGAATTTGATAACATCTGAGGCTAATGTTGCATTTGAGGGATTTTTTTAAAACATTAATGGCACATGAGACCTTTACTGTTATAATTATTACTTGTTCATGTAGTATAATGTTCTACTAAGATAGTAATATGAGGCTTTTTTATTTTGAAATACTGTTTTTAATCCTACTTTTACAACCACAGTAATAGGGTTTGTGTTGCCTTAGCATGATATTGTATATTTATTATATTTCTCTAAATGAATACCTATATTCTGAAATATACTATAAATTTATCTTAGAATATATATCATTTGAAACATTTATTGCGATATATTTTTATTGTAATGCGCCGAACAGGGCCTTTATTTTATTTTATTTTATTACGGTGGTGGGTTTGGTGGGGGAAGCGTAGTTGTCAAGATGAAAGTTTTTCGTGTTCCTGAGTGTGCGGTTAATTTTGGCAATGAACAATAAGATACCGAGGAGCAACTCAAACCTCTTGCCACCTGCCAAATGATGTTGGAGCTAATACCCCCTCTCGGTATGCTTGCCAGCTGCTGCGGATTGTTCCGAAATGCTTAAAATCACGATATCAGCCCCTCGTATTTAGGACAACTACTGTTTGCTAAGCTCAAATTGTCGTCTCGAAGCAATTGAGCGGCGCGACTCGCAGTAGTTCTCATGCCACTTAGGCAAAACCGCATGATATTTCATACGAAGACACATTTAAATATTCCGTGACCCGTGCAAGGTTTCCATCGCACCAGCATACATAGTGATGGATTTCTGAATGTACAACTTCAATAATGCAAGCACAAAGTGAAAGTAGAGGGAAAGGAAAGGCTCAAGATCCCGTGGACGCCCAGTGTCCATGATACGCATTTTCCCACACCTCCGCTCATACCGCCCAGAACCCTTAAAAAGGACAATAGCCTTCACCTCTTCCTCTTAACCCTCCATCCATCCTCTGAGAAACAACAAATCCCCTTCGAAATACACCAATTCTTCACATCTTTCGTAGTTACCGTATGCTTACCAAACCCACCCTCCATGATCCCTCGAGCATTCAGCCATTCCGCCAGCTCCTCCACGCTGATGGGATCGTACATCAAGATCGCATGTGAGAACCTGCACCCTTCGCTCCCGGGTTCGATATCAAGGATTATGCGCGATATCATTTTACGGGACAGTTTGGGGGATTTGGAACGGGAACGCGAGCGGGAAGGAGATACACTCTTTGATGGTGACTTAGGTGATGAGAAGGGGGAGACGGTTTGTTTTTGCTTGTGCTTTTTAGCTTTGCGTTTAGGCGATAGGGGCGGGGTGCTTTGTACGGAGTTGGACGGGCTTTGAGACTTTCGTGGATATTGTATGCTTGTCCCGGGGGCATTGCCTACAGCGAATTGCTTCGCCATGGATTGGTGGGTAAGGGACTGATCCCTGCGAGTCGGTGACCGCCCTCGGTCTGGGGGTCCAGGAACCCCGCTCTCAGTGGGGTATCGCCTTATTGTTGGCCTGTTCCCCCGGAATTTGGAGGCCCCTGGAGCGGTAGTCGTGGAGTATTCTTGGCTGCGAGAGATATTTGGCCAGCCTGATTGCGGAAGATGGGTAAAGGTTGGACTAGTAGACCTCGTTCGTTGGGTCAATGTCTTAGTGGCGGCAGCTCCCCGGCCCTTGTTGGTATCCTGTTCGATATTCCGCTTGTTTTTCGCTAGCCAGCACTCTTCAAGAATAGATATCATTCGAGACCTGGTTTTCAGGTCTTTAAATCCGTATCTTGCTACCTCAGCCTTTAATTTTGTTGTTATCCATGCATTGTAGTTTGGCATGGATGGCTCAGGCTGTACTTGAGGATCGGGGTTGAAGGTTGTGGCGGAGGAATTGACAAGAGCAGCTACCCTGCTTGTGGGAGTGTCTACAACCGAAGTTGTAACACTTTTTGGAATCATCGATGATGCGCGATCCGACGTTTTTGCGAAGTTATCAAACGATAGTTCTCTTACATCATCCGCATCTGGAATGACAAATCGTTTCAGTTTGACGGGGGGCATATCTTCTGTTCGGAGATGCGGTATAAATTCCTCCCCAACACCGTTTTTCTGGGGAGAGTTTGCGGGCTGGCCCTCCACTTGTAAATTTCGCATATCCTCACCCTGAACGACGATACTTGGTGGTCTCGTCAAATGCCCCTCTATCCGAAGGTTTGGCACTGGCTCATCTTCGACTGTTCCCATAGGATCCGGGAGGGCTGGGCCCTCAGATGAGCTTGAGCTCCTGGCGGTCGATATCACTTCCACAGGTCCCGGGTTGCTAGGTAACGACAGGATCCCATTGTCAACGGACATGTCTACGACCTCCACCGAGAGCAAGCCACCATCCAAATCTCTGGCCGCTGCATCCCATAGCTTGCTGACAGTCCTTCTCCCTAATCGACTTTCAGGCAGCATTGGCTGCTCCATAGGAAATTCTTCGGAATGGGACCCAAAATCTTCAACCGTCGATACATCGAGTAGACCGATATTTGTCCAATGTCTCGTTCCCACTAGTTTATTCCCACCCTTCCTATCCTTCGTTAAGGTTTTAAGGAAATTTCTCCTTACAATTGACGTCGAAGGGGGTATATAGTCAGGAGTGTCCTCATCCTCAGCAGGCTCCAGGTTGTCGACCGTCTCGATCTCCGCCATAACTTCCAATTGCGAACTACTGCCAAAGATACATTCTGTCTCATCGAATTGGCGCTTAGCAGCCTTCGGGCTTAGAAGTTTCGGCGCTGGAGAGGAATCTCTCTTCGTCGCAGAAGCTGTCTTTCGCTTTCGAGTTAGCTTCTCGACTACAGCACTTTCGGAGGTGGCGTCCTCAAGCGCAAAATAATTGAGCAAAGAGTGGCTTGTCACTTCCTTCGCCTCTCGGTATTGCGTTGTTGCTTGGCCTGTGATTGTCCTTGTTTTTTTCCTTGGTTGTTTACATTTGGACGCTCTGGGCTCGCCACTAGCGATATTAGAGTTGCTAGGAAGATTTACAATCTGTCAGACGACATTTAATTAGCATGCAATACAGGGTATTAACATAATTCGATAAACTAACCTCTATAGCTCGCTTCTTGATTAGCCCATTGCCAGACTTATTGAGCCCTCCAAGCGAAGCCAAAGCGCTGCCGTCACGACTGTAGCTACTCGAGAGCTTCATTTCACTAACCATATTTGCAAAGTCAAGCGTCCCCCTGCCTTTGGTGTCTTTCCCTTCACCTGTCTCTATGCCGCCTAGAGTAGGGGAACTGTCGATACTAATAACAGTGTCCTTCACGGGAGTCCATTCTCTATGGACGAGGGGTATGGGCGGTTCGGTAATTAGCTTGGTCGGGGATTGGGGAATAGAAGAAGGGTTCCCATAAATTACTGGTTTGCTGGGCACTTCTGCTGCATCTTGCGGTGCGAAGAATGGTGATTTTGTTGGCATGGACTTCTTGGCGGTTTTGGCCACAATCTGACCATCGTTCATCGTCGCCCTCTTCTTTCTCGTATTTTTAATCTTTGGTTTGGTGGTATTCTTTGCTCCAGCCTCGCCCAAGACTTTGCTCTTTGCCAGAAAATCGCCAAGTGTTGGTGTTATAGAATTCCCCCTCGCTCGAGATATTTTGGCAATAGGGTCCCCAGTTGGTTTTAGTGCTCTCTTTCTTTTGGGCGGTAGTTTGGTGACAACACCATCTCGGCTGTCGCTGTTTGGAAGATTCCAAGCATTTTCCAAGATAACTTGACGTGATAACAGGGTTCTTGTATCATTCTGTTTCTGTATCGCAGCTGTACCTTTCTCAACGAGTTCTTGTAAAAGAGCTGAGGGCGAGAGTAGTGGAGACGAGGGCTGGGAGGACACCATTCTATTTGCTTTGGTGGGAGTTGTGATTCGCAACGAAGGGACAGGTGGTGAAGATAAAAGAATTATGGGGTCCATCCTTGTATTCAGCGGTGCTGTGGTGTGAACTAGAAATGAGCGATGGGCATACTTGACGAGTCTTCGGGTAGCCGCGTGGGATGCCAGCGTGAATTCTGCGCCAAAGGGCGATGTTGACGAAGGGCACCAAACTAGCACAGGGGTGCTGAGTGTTCAATGTTGTGTCTCGTCGAATTTGGCGCGTGGGCGCTAACCGAGGGCAAGAAAAACGTGACATACCTTATCTATGCACAGGACATTGAATTGTGGTGGGTGAAAGGTTACGGTAGTCCACCGAGCCAATCCTATCTCGAGTATCATCACTGCACCAATGGTTGAGTTGAATGCAGCCAGTCGGCTTTTCTCCCTAATTCCCAAAACGTGCTTGGGGGCTACTAGCAGCGAGTTTTATTGGAGTTGGATCTCTAGTCAGTCTTCACGTCTCTCGTCCTTTACCTGTTAGCATTGAGACAGGCGGAAAATGTGTTTAAGATCTCAGCCGTTGAGGTACTCGACTGCAGTTCTAGCCCCTCTTTCAGTAGGGATCCATTATATTTTCTTAAAAGGATCTGTGATACTTGTAATTGGGCCACCGGAAGTCATCTTCCAAGCACGCCTACACATACCGGTACTGGTGCTGGGGTATCCTTTTTAAATCACTAGGGTAGTATGATACGAGTCATTGATGGTAGACCTTAGAACTGAAAAAGTATAGGTACATACTGTACCTACCGTATTATCATTTGATATCATACCTGGAGAGACATTTTCGTAAAAGACAGGGCTTATTCTGAATGCGAACAAAACTTAACTCTCCTCTGCGTACAATACCCGTAACCATGGGTGATAATTGAAAAATTTCCACTTTTCATACTGTGTGGCTGGACCTTCGTGCCTTCATGTACAGTGCTGTGAAGTATTCTGCGTCCACAAAAATGTCCCACTTACTCAACCCCAATGCTGCACTATTGTCCCCACCGAGAAGGCAGGTAACCGAGCTTTAGTCCTACTCTTTGGCTTCCACCCCCCCACCTTCCATTTATTTTCTGCGCTACTCATCTCCTCTATATTTCCCAGTTTTCTCATTTTTGAGAGCTCTCCCCACATTCCTCCGTTTGTTATTTCCTTAATCATATATTAACGTCGTTAGTTGCCAAAAACGCTGGAGAGCCACTCAACGCCCCCTTGTTCGGAGTTCCGTTACCAGCAGGAATTTTCATTGGCAATCAACTAGTAAGGTTGCTCCACCCCCGCTAGCCCTAGGCTAATCCCGAGGTTCAACACCAGATCTGCTACAAGCTAATTTGCTGCTCGGGTACATCCTCTTGAGATCTTGGTCATGTCGAAGCCAAAACTATCCCCTCCAGTTATCAGACAACTCATCATTCTTGGTATATCTCATCATATCGTGATCAGGTTGGAGACCGAGGTTCGCTAACTTCTAGCAGCAGCATGTCGGCTCGCAGAACCTGTTTCCCTGACTTCTGTCTCTCCTTACCTGGTGAGTCCTTTTTGGCCTAAGTTTTTATGAGAATAGGAGGGGTAGGAGACGCTAATTCATCTTCGAACTAGTATTATATGGTTGAATCCTTTGGAGTTCCCCACGAAGAGATACCGTTTTATGTCGGAATAACTTTCGCCTGTTTCTCATTTGCTCAGTTCCTCACAGGGATCTTTTGGGGGCGGGTTAGTGACAGGTTCGGCAGGAAGCCGACAATGCTGATGGGGCTGAGTGGATCGCTCTTGTTCATTTTAATTTTCGGTTTCTCGACTACTCTTCCTATGGCTATATTCGCCAGGTGCTCTTCAGGGCTTGTAAATGGGAATGTATGATTCGCCATCCAGTTAGCCCCTGAATTCACCGAATCTGACATCCTTTGTAGGTTGGAATATTGAGAACTATGGTGGCTGAGATGGTTCCACAAAGGGAGGTATGTTGTCCAGTTCACGATAATACCGATATCAGAATCATTCTGACTATACAGCTTCAACCCCGAGCGTTTTCGGTCATGCCGATGATTGTAAATTTTTGCCCTCTTAAGCTGCTTAAACCTTTCTAATATCGTGCAGTGGACTACGGGATCGATTCTCGGACCAGCTATTGGGGGGTTTCTTGCTGATCCTGTAACTAACCACCCGAATTGGTTTAAGGGAGAACCACCGGCCTTTCTTAAGAAATTTCCATTCTGTCTGCCAAACTTAGTCAGCGCTGCCCTTCTTGTCTGTGGTCTGTCTGCCGGGGCTCTCTTCCTTAAAGTATGCACAACTCTTCCGTCATATTCGATCGTGAAGTCTGATACCTCTGATGTAGGAAACCCTTGAAACAAAGAAGAATGAGCCTGACCGTGGCCGCCAAATTGGGAAAAAGATAATTGAGTTTTTCTCCCAGAGCCCGCAGCACCGCACGGACATGCTGGACGAGACTACTTCTCTCTTAGCGGACTCCTCCTCGAGAACTGATGGGGAAGTGAATTTCCCACCGGAAGTTCTTAAGGATTCTGCGCCGCCACCGCTGATGCAAGCATTTACCTTTCAGTCCACAGTTAATATTATTGTATATTGCTCAATATGTCTACACACCATAACCTTTGATCAGCTGCTCCCCGTGTTTATGTCATATCCGCGGGAGGATACTCCTAGACAGGGCTTAAAGTTCGCAGGAGGGTTTGCCATGCCAAGTTATACCATTGGCTTTTTCTATACCGTTTACGGTATTGTCGGGATGTTTCTACAGGTAAGAGTACCACCCCTCCTTGTGCAGTAGGCATTGCAGGAGATGCTCAAAGCTGACCCGTCTAGTTCTTTGTTTTCCCCCCCGTGGTCAACGCTCTTGGCCCCTTGCGAACCCTCTGGTGCTGTAGTTTAGTCTTCCCAGTCATTTACTTTCTCGCACCGTTTACGCTCCTCCTCCCACGCGACCACCAGCATTTAGTACTCTTCTTCCTCCTTTTTGCGAGAGGTGTATCGTCTATTTTCTCATTTCCTTGTAGCACTATACTGCTTACGAATTCTAGTCCTAGCTTGAGGCTTTTGGGCACCCTCAACGGAATTGCTGTTGCGTTGGGTGCCCTTTCGAAGGGTATGGGGCCGGCTGTGGGTAATCCATTTCGCGTGTAATTTGGAAAATGTCGCTAACACCATTGATAATAGATCGGAGGTCTGGCATTCACTCTTGGCCAGAAAACCGGGTACGGAATCCTCCCCTGGTTTCTGTTGTCGGGAATAACCACCCTCTGCATCCTGCCATTGGTCTTTCTAGTTGAAGGCGAGGCTTCCCCGAATAATAAACCCATGCAAGGAGTTGAAGGCGATGAAGTAGGTCCTCTCGCCAAGTGACTTGGTGCATGAGTAAGTACTCAATTTGGCTTCAAAACCTCAGTTAGAGTACGGTTTCATTCGCCTCTCACTTCTGGTCAAAATTCTCAATACAAACAACGACGTAATGCGGAATGTATGTATAAAACCGAATATACGTGAAAAACTTCTGTTCGGAAGCTATCCGTTGTATCGACCGCACGCCCACCCTTTGTGTATTTATCAAAGTTGTGGAAGGAGAAATGAAGAGGCTAACATACTCTACCATCTTCACCTTTCCGAAATGCTCACATGAACACTTGCGGTTTTGACCATGTTAACCCCGCCCCCCCCACCAACCCCGCCATTCCAATAAAAATTTCAAGAATGCAACATCAACCAGGTGGCTTTGTCCGATGCAACAGTGGCTGTGCCATAGAACTGCCAAGCCAACTAGTGATAGACTATGAAGGAGTTTATAAAAATACTTGAAACTATAAGAAAATAGTGTTGTTTATTAAACTAATCTGACTGTTTGTGACTCAGACACTCTGCAATGACTTTTATATGTTTTTGTAACCATTTCTTCCAAGTCTGCAGTACTATATAGAGTATTATTCCTACATGCCATTATTATTCATCAGCAAAAAAAAGGACAAGCACTGCGTCAGATGTATTAGCTGTACATTCTAATACAAATATTTAGTTACTCACATCCCATGCATCCTAGATATCCCGAGTATCTAGTTGCATCCAACAAGTCTGATATTTATTTAAAACAAGGATGTGCTAATTTTCACCTCCTAATTTGTCTTAGTCAATCTTGATCCTTACTGATGACTGGACAGAAGACTGCAGACAGTCTAGATCATAATACTAAGCCACATACTAGTAATTGGTATATCTACTGAGCACTAGGACTAAATCTAAAAATATTCGCAGAAATATGAAATGCGTAGCAGCAAATTTTATTTTACTCTCTAAATAAATCTGTGTAATCAGGGCTCTCTCTGGGAATATGGATCCCGAGGTTGTGACTGGACTGAGATGAATTCTTCTAGGAACAAATTGTTAGGCGGAGACAACTGGATAGACTTCAGAGTTGTCTAGGCCAATCAAGATTCTTTTCTGTAGACGGATATTGTCTAAGAAGGCTCTGATTACACTTGTTTCATGTATGACAACTATGAGCGAAGTAGGTAAAGTAGAATAGAATCATTAGAATAATATTATATTGTTAGGATCTCTTCTCTCTTGCTTGATAATGTCTAAAGGTTTGGAAGGCACTTGGATATTTATATTCTACATCTGAGTATTGGTGGACTATCTCTATCTATTATACAACTATGTATCTCTATGATTATGACTTGCAACATCGAGTATTCTTCAAAGATGCAAACACCTAGAGAACCCAAAAATCACCACAGCATCTTCGGCAATTAATAAATTGCTAACTAGGAACTATACTATTCCCAATAGTAATTATCCGATCATCAGAGTTTTTAGGCTTATGGCCCAGTTCTCAAGTCGAACTGAATTGGCCTCAATTGTTTTTGTCATTGATGAAATAATCAGTTTCATCTAGGTACTGTATCTGCGGAGATAGTTATAATTGCAACCTTCCTAGTTCTCCTAACTTCAAACCGCTATAACTCCGTTTTCAACCATCAGATATTTTTTAGATGACTTCGTAATAAGTCCTGTGGAAGCTATATCACTGGATTAATGGATAATCCCTCAGTCAGCAACCCTTTGTTGCTCTGGGTAATAGGGTTTCCATTCCTGTTCTAGTATTGGGAGCCATTTCCGCAATCAAAATGCATTTCTGGACTCTGTTGTAACAATCTGCCAAGTCTATTAGCTTCTGTGGCAGCGTTTCTCAGAGTTTTAGACTCTTCTAGTTATTGTGGAGTGGGTGTAAATGTATTAGTTTCTTGTTGAAATTCTTCAACATTCGTTATCATATCTTTGTACGAAAACATCCTGTTACCTACGGCCCATACCAGAGATATCACATCTTTGAAGCCTTGTATCTCTCTGAGTAGTTGACAGATATATCCTGTTCTACCTCTCAGACCTAGCTGAATGACCCCTCTTATATATATACTGTAAACAGAATCTGGTTGGATGAACAGCAGAAATGTATATAGTGTTATTCTAACACCTTCAATTTTGTGGTAATATAGTCACAGGACGCAACTAAGATAAATAAGTATGATAAGGTATGGGTCCCGCAAGGGGGCCAGAGGGGGGTGTTGAAGACCAGAGGTTCTGATTCTGGATGGGGTTATTCTATGTAGGATGGTTTCTAGGTATCGGATCCCGGTATTCCTAAGATAAGCTCCATCCTTTTAAGGTTTCGCCTCGAATACCTTTTGAATAAAAATAAAAAATTTAACATTAAATTAACACAATTAATTATCAAACCTCCAGTATTAACTCCTTTATGACCCAGTAAAGACAGGGTGAAAAACATTCTGCGTTTGCTTAGTTACAGGAGGAAAATGTTTACCTCATCATCGTTCAGCTGCCTGCCGTGGCATTTCCAGATTATCACGGTGAAATTCTTCCACCATTTGTCTCGTATTACCTATTCCTGTTACAGGCTCCCAAGTATTCTCGTCTTCGGAACAACCTTGCCATTTAACAAAGTATTATAGTTCACGTACTTGGTAGTGACTGTGTACTCTTTTTCAGTAAGAGCCAATCTTGCTTCTTACAATCTTTTCTATCTGCTATTGGAAGTCGCTCTTGATATCTGCGAGCTTTGTGGGAGGTAGTTGTTAGTTTGCGCATACCAACTTCCTGTAAGTTTCTAACAGGAATACATTGAATCCTAGGTGTATGTTCCATCGATTGGAAATATTGAGTTTGTAGGAGCAATTTCCTTGTTTCTCTAAAATCATGAATAGTCCATATAACTTTAAACTAAGTTTCTTTAACTTCCAGTGTGTTTGAACTTTTTTCATGTTTAAAGTTACTTTATCACAGATGTTGAAGTTGAGTTGTTACTTGGCTTTTACATCATAGTATTTGGTCAGAGTGTCTTGTATCTGATCGAGTGATTACCTTGCTTGCTGGTGGATTGTTTTTATCCAGTTTGCATAAAGTGACACCAGAATTTTGCACCTCCCATACCTTCATTCATTCAGTCTGGATAAAATTCATAGTTTGCATAGATGTGGATCATTCTATGTGCATTGGCTGTTGAGTTATTGTAGGCTTGTTTGGCTAGAGATAGTAATTAGTACCAATCGTCCTAATCATAATTGATGAAACATCACGGATAATCTTCCAGCACTTGGTTGGTTCACTCAGTTTGTCTGTCTATTTGTAGGAGGTATGCTGTAGACATTTTCTTTTTTATGTGCAATGTTTTGTTCAAGGATTCTCAAAATTCACCAGCAAACTTTGCATCTACATCTGAGATAAAAATCTGTTAATAAGCTGTGCAGCTTCTATATTTCCTTCATGAAGGTTGTAGTAACATTTTTCATGGTGGCTATTCCTTCTAATCTGACGATGTGGGCCATTTTGGTAAACTAGTCAACTACTACCATAATCTGAGTACATTCTTGGCTTTGTGGTAATTGTGTGATAAATTCTCTGGATATTAATACCGTAGGGAATTGACAGTAGTTGTAGTGGACCATATTTCTCATATCTTTAGGATTTGTTATATTGACAATCATTACACGATCATATGTAATTGTTTATCCAATCTGCCTGGCCTTTCCACTAAAAGTTCCTCATAATTATTTTGAGGGTCTTTTCTTGTCTGAAGTGTCTAACTATTTTAGCATCGTAACATCCTTCTGCTATTGTTATTAAAAGGTCTTAGTTTATTGGCACAAATAGCCTTTAGTTGTAGTAAAGCAACTCGTCGGATAGGGTCTAGTCTTCTAGGAAAGGTTTACTATTTTCTTGTAGTTTCTCTACCATATTTTTTCTTTTAAGCTATTCTCTGTCTCCCGGAATGGCCTTTAGGATATGTACCAAGAATTTTAGATTGAATTTCTTGAATTGCTTGTGGGCTAGTATTGTGTTCGTCATGAGGATTCACTTAGGTACTTCGGTTGCATCATACCTGTGTATATTTCAGTCTACTGATATATGTAATAGGCTAACTACAGGTTCCAATTCTTAGATAGCTAGAACCCTTGTTCCAATATCCATATTGCTGAATCCTCTCATGTCTTTTTCAGTATCTTCTAGGTTGTCTATTTCTATCATATTTGCAGTGTTAATATTTTTTATTACTATCTGAGTAATTTGATTGCCGGCTTTAATATGACAGTCTACATTCCAATAGTTAAATAGTAACACTTTGAGTTCGCCAGAATAATCTGTATCCATTACACCAGCACTAGTAGAGATACTGCTTTTAACCGCTAGCACACTTTTAGGAGCAATTCTTCTGTAAGTTTCGGCTGAAAGGGCGATTCAAACACGAGTTCCAACAATTAACTGTTACTGTATTAGGACTATATCTTCCTGTACAGTTTAGAGATAGTAGCCTGTGGCCATCCTTAAAGCTTTGGTTAGAAACATTACTATTATGTCTAACCGCTTTACTTGAATCATGGAGTCTGAGTTATTCCAATTTGCTGTTTCCTATATATCACCTATACTCATGTTATCTGCTGTACTGCCAGCTATTAGGCATATTTGAATTTCCCCTTTTATAGTTCTTATTTCTGAACTAACTTCAAAATGTTCAGGCTTCAATATTGCTTGTTTGCAATATGTAACTCCCTCCTCAGAACAGTTCTCCAGCTGTTACCTGAGTTTATCAGGTTTGCCTGCTCTTGTGCCTTGGTGGTAAATGATTTTGAAGTTGTAATCTACTAACTTCTGCATCTAACGGATTTGGCAACCACTCCAAAGCTTCAAGTTGAGGAAATATTAGAGGTTTTAGTGATGGTTATATACAGTTATTAATTTTTCAGTTTGAATCGGGTATTGGCGCCATACCTTGAATACTTCCAAAATGGTTAACAGTTTTTTTTTATCGTATATCTCATATTTACGCTCTGCGCAGTTTAGTTTGTGGAAGTCAAAAGCTACAGGATATAGTCTTTTTTCCACAAATTGAGAAAGGATACAACCTAAAGCAAAATCACTAGCATCTGTTTCCACTACCGTTTCTCTTTCTTGGAAGAAATAGTGTAAGATTGTAGTCGACGTAAAGCTTCTCTTAAGATCCTTAAAGGCAGTTTCCTGTTTTGAACCTCAGTGGAACTTTTGCAGATTACTCTTCAATGTTTCAGTACTTGCGGTACCAATCATTGAGAAGTGTTCTATAAAACATTAATAAAAGTTTGCAAATCCCTGGAATATCTGAACTTCTTTAATTAACGTATGAGACTTCTTGTTTAACACGGAATCTACCTTTAGGGTACTCATAGATACCCCATCAATAGCTATCATAGAGCCCAAGAAGTCCACCTCTTTGAAGTGGAAGAAAGATTTCTTTATTGAAATCATGAGCTCAAAGTCTGCTTACCTTTGTAACACATTTGTTACTACCTTGATATGCTCTTTCTAATTTTTTGAATTGATGAGAATGTCATCCAAATAATACACAACTCCCTGGTCAAGAAATTGTGGATGGACTGTATTCATCATGTCCTGAAATGTAGCTGGAGTATTGGTTAATCTGAAAGACATAAGTTGATATTCGTAATGTCCGTATTGTGATTGAAAGGTTGTTTTCCACTCAAACCCTTCCTTGATTTGGATAAGGTTGTAACAATCTTTAAAATTGACTTCAGGAAAGATGCTTGCTCCTACTATGCGATTACGTAATTCTGACATTAATGGTAGTGGATACTTGTTCACAATAGTTATCTTGTTTAAGTTTTGGTAGTCTTCAACTTACTGTAGTCTGCCATCCACTTTTGGTGTAAAGAGGATTGGAGTGCCAAAAAGTGATTGGCTTTGTGTGATCTTCCTTTGTTATAACATATTGTCAAGGTATTCCTGTAGCATATATAAGTTATTTAGTAGATAGAGAATAAATGGGTCCCTAAGAGTATTTCACTCACGTGACTAATATGATTTCAAGATTGAAGATTCTCCTAGGTGCTAATTTTACTGCAGTTTGGAGAAGAAATATCTTTTCGAATTTTCTGTAGTGCTTTGGAAGAGAATAAAAGTTGATCTGATTAGGATCTTCTATGGTTCTGATTCTTCTTATTTAGATAGTGTTTTCATCCCAAGCAACTACCTTGTTGTATTCAAACATATCGGCAATTCCTTTGTCTTCTTCTATGTAAGTCTGGCATTCAGGATATTTGAATTCCCATATTGCATATTCTCCCATGTTGGATAGTAGGTGTTCTGAATGCTACCATCTGAAAGGGATTATTATCCCATAGTTGCCTGCTGCTGTGATTTTGCACACAACTTCAGATATGTGTTTGTTTCGTCTTATTTCAAGCCAAATAGAGTGTGTGTAAAATTGTCCCCCTGACAGAGCTGATACTCCATCAAAGCCTTTAATGTTGACTGGATTTGGTCTCTCGGTACATGGAATTTTCACTTCTTTTACAAGTTCTTTATTGATTAGGAACATATTAGATCCTGAATCCAATAGTATACATACTTTGTACCTTGATATTTTGGGTTTATAATGGGAATATAAGCATGTCTCTCAGGATAATTATATCTTATTGGTTTTGGTATGTTAAACGTGGGTCTTTTTGGTTAAGGCATCAAATTGTCTTTCTGTTATTTTAACATGTCTGAGGTTTGACAGCAACTAGAATGTTTATTACTGCGTCTGCGCATTTCGTCCGCTTAGGTCTCTATAGACAAACTTGTTTCTTTTGATAAATTGGGCAGCTCACTACTATTGGGCTTTACCCCCTGCCAAAGGCTTCCTCTACCTTCCACTTTTACTACCACGGAACCAATCTAGAGGGTCTCTGCTATCATCCAGATATTATAAAAACAAAAGCCTGGTACCTAGGGCTGATTGGCTGTCTTTTTGATAACCTTTCAGGTCTTATTCTCCACCCTCACCTAACTATAGACAGTGTCCTCACTTGATTGGATTCTGTTTAGTACTAGCATGGCATCTAAGAAGCAGTAATTAAAGGTATGATTTAGAGCTCTTATACCTATTCTCCATATAGGTTGAAGATGTGCTTCACTTATCCCTCTAAATACTTTATCTTATCTCTACTGTCGCTTCCTGTTCGGTACTCTTAGTGTGGTCTGTTTCCTGTTTAGGTTATAGTCATTATTGGAGACTTTTTAGTTTCTAGGTCATGTGCTTAACTACTCCAATGAACATGCATTAGGTCATTAGAGACAAGCTTGCGATACTCCCTTGGAAAGCATAGAGGCAGCGCCAATGCATACATTGCTCTTTATTGATCCTCTTGACTATGTTGCAAGAAGGCTGTGTGTGCTTCCACTCAGTTCATAAATGCAAGGTTGCATTCTTCGCTTCATTGTCCCCTTTTGCTATTGATTTCGATTTCTAGAGAGTATATCTCTTCAAGACTGCCCGAACACTATCGTTATCAGTATCACTGAAATGACTTAGGTTATTTCTTCATCTTTACATAGTTCTCAAATCTTATTGCTTCTTAGAACTTGAGTACTAGAAATCTTTCTGGGGCGGTGAACTACCGCCACTATTCTGAGCCTTAGTATCTTTATTGCGTGGTTCTCTACCCTTGTCCTGGATACTTGATTTTGTCTCCAGCAGATTTTGTACTTGTAGTTTCCTTTTCTGCAATGCATGCAATTGCCTTCCTGCTTTCTTTTATCAATTGTTGATTGGGGGATTTCTTCATCGGCTTTGTTGTAGTTTGTATGTATTGATTTCATTGTCTCAGAAGATCTCTTTGCTGGTGTCTTGACCTCTAGTTCCCACTTTCACTTTTTAGTAGGACCATCTCCATGAATAACAAATTTCTCTCTTTTTACCTTTGGTTGATTCAAGTCTGCAGGTCTTTTGTCTGAGAATGTTTTCATGGGTTTTGGTTTATCCAGGTCTAGGTGGTCCCATTTCTGCTATTCCTCCTCATTCCTTCCTGCTTTTTAGACTGCCTTTTTCTATTCTGTACCAGTATTGTATTTATTTAGAGAAAGTTGCCATCTAATTTTGGATGGCAACTTTCTGTCTACTACTATATGCTAAGCTGGTCCTGTTAGTTGACAGTAGTGATTCAGATTATGCATCTTCCCTATAAAGGTCTGAATATTGCTTTTATACGTGACTGATTCTATGTCTTCTATGGCTTTGTACTCGTCCTTGAGAAGGGCATATCAACTGTTAAATTTGTATTCAAAACAGGTTTACGAGTAGAGTTATGGGTCTTATTCTTCTCCTCTGAGGCCATCAATTGTATGCTGATACCATACGGCTATTAGGCTGACCTAATCCTCTTTTGTTCTCCTCATAACTTAGAATAGATATTCTTGATCATCATCTCAAATCCTGAGATTGTATTCAAAGTAATCCACATATTGTATTAACCAATAATGGACACATTGACTTGCCTTTACTTTGAATAATGGGAGTGGGTCTGCTGGTCACGTAACAGTTTGTGCCAATACTTTTGCAAATACATAGGCAGCTCTATGTTTGTGAGGGCTTAATTCCTATCTAAACCTAAATGGTCCTCCCTCACATTTTCCTCTATTTCCATTGTCATCCTTATCATCACTCCCATTATCATCTGGTTCTGACCTTTCTCCAGCAGATTTCTGTACTTCTGGAACTGACTCTAACATAGCATGCTGACTACTTGGTTGTCCTCCATCCAGTGTTTTAATTGTTTCAAGCACTAAAGTCAAGGTATTAGATATGTGAACTAGATTCCTTTAAATGGTATGAGTAAAGTCACAGTAGCATTCTGCCTCCTATTCTTATTGCGCAGTTAGGTTGGATATCAAGGTTTGTAATACTTGATTCTGTGGGGTCTGTTGTACAGTCGTGTCCATAAAGTCTTCATACCCTGGTGGCACAATCACATAATCACAACACCTCTCCATGGAAAATTGAAAAAAATTCAAACAACTCAATTAAGAAAAGTATATAAATAGAACTAATAAGCCTTAAGAAAATATTATTACCACTTTGTATGACCACCATCTGCATCTAGTACAGCCTATATTCTCTCAGGCATCCTATCTATCCACCCATCCAACTTCTCTTGGGAAATTAAATCTCATTCCTCCTTTGCTGCCTGAAATAATTCAGCAGAACTGTGAGGCCTCCTATCTAACCTGGAGAATCGATTTCTGAGGGCTCTTTTAAGCAGAGCCCAAGTGTTCTCAATAGGATTGAGATCTGGTGAGTTGGATGGCCAAGGTAATTTTTGATAATCACAGTCTGACTGCAATTTTCTGTTTTCCTCACCACCATGCCAGGAGGCATTGTCTGCTGCTAGGTAGATGTTGTCAGAAGGTCTATCCAGACCTTCTATAAAAGGGATGAGGTATGGCTGGTAGATTTCAGTCGCATATTGGTGGGAATTGAGGCCAAGTCTGTCTCTTTTGCTGGTTCTTTCGTCCTCCCCCCTCTTTCTTACAAGAATTAACTCAGTCCTGCCACCCTTCATTATTGCAGCATAGACCCCAATACTAGTTCTCCCAGACTTAAAGCTAGGATTCAAGTTTTTTTCTTCCAGCTCTTCACCAGGTCTAACTCTGACCTTCATGCCAGTAGGATTTAGATCATAGATAATGGTGGTTTCATCCATAAAAACAACCCAATTCCATACACCTTTTCAATTCCTCCTTCTCCTAGCAAACTCCTTTCTCTTCTCTTTCTGTTCTTTCCTCTAAAAAGGGTTTTTCTAGGTATCAGAAGCTTAAAACCAGCTTCTGATATGATCTTATCCATAGATGTCTTTCCTAGACCAATATTTGCTTTTTTGATAATGTCGCATAACGCTAAATGAGGCTCGGCATCGATAGTAGACTCCACTATCTTTCTTTTTTGAGGGGTAATTGTTGTTGGTCTTCCAGATCTGGGGGCATCATGGGTATTTCCATCTCTTGATTCAGCTCTTTTGATTACTGATTGAACAGTTGCCTTAGAGATACCAATAACCTTAGAAATTTTATTATACCCCATATCAGTATGTTTATACGGGGCATAAATTTCATTATTTTGGTCTTCTCTAGTTCTTCGGGTCTGTGGGGGGGTCATGGTAGAGGCAGTTGTTGTGGGGATAGAGGACAACACCATTGCTGCACCAGGGTATGAAGACTTTACGGACACGACTGTACTCTGAATTCCTGGAAAGCTCATTTCAGGGTGAGGTCTCTTTCGAGAGCTTCTCACTGCAATTGAGTTGCTTCTACCTGGTGATACTCTTGTCGCTTATCTTGTCCTACCAACTTAGTAGCTAGTTCCCTATTAATTCTTTCTTGGATTTTGCGGAGGTTTGCTTCTACCACTGTACATTGACATAACATAATAGTGATGTCACTGTGATGTAAATCTTGTCCTTCTAGGAATGGTTGTTGGTCTTCTATCAGCCCTCATACATTGGCCTGTAAGTCGGCTGACAGAGTGTCAAAGAGATTATTGGCAGTATCAATACTAGTTGAGATGTCCTGCCATATTTGACCTATGACTATCCCTACTCTAGTAGAAAGTCTTGCAAGATCTGCTGCGTAGGTATTTGACTGTGGTATCAAGGATCTTGAAATACGAGAGAGGGCTCTTGAGAATAGAGGGATATTAGGAACTTGACCTGCTGGTCTTCAGAGGGGTTTCCGGAGATCTAGGGGGAGAGAGGTTGAATGACTGAAAGTTGTGGTGTGATGATCTCTAGAGGTATATATCAGTTCCCTTGGCATCATCTGCTTAGAAGGTTGTGACATCTCCCTAGCTCCTTTGCGAGCTTGTTCTTGGTCTCATAGGTGGACTATAAAGTACATGTTTCCAGAAGTTTCTATTTGTGTGGAATATGCAGAACGAGCAAGCAGGTAGATAGGTAGAGAGCTTTGGTAATAAGGAGATCTAACAATATACTGTTAGGAGGATGAGATAGCCTGATAAAATTCAGAGTTGTCTGAGCCAATTAAGATTCTTTTTGGTAGACGGAGATTGTTTACAAAGGTGTAGATTATGCTCATTTCATTTTTGAGTACTAAGAGCGAAGTGGATAAAGATTGATAGAATTGTAAGAACAAGATTGTATTCTTAAAATCCCTTCTCTGTTGCTTGATGATGTCTAAAGCTTTGGAAAGTACTTGGATATTTATATTCCATGTCTGAGTATTCACAGACTATATTTATTTATTATACAACAATGTACCTCTCTGATAATAGATTACATTGTTGGGAATGCTGCAAAGATACAAATACTAGGAGACCCTGAAAATCACCATACCCTCTTCAGTAATTACGGTATTGCTAACTAGGAACCAGACTGTTCCTAATCGTAATTATCCAATCATCATAGTCTTTAGACCTATGACCCTGTTCTTATGTCAAACTGAGTTGGCTCCAATTGTTTTCAACATTAATGAAATGATCAGTTTCATCTGAGCATTGTATCTATGGAGAGAGTCATAATTGCAACCTTCCTAGTTTGGCTGACTTCAAACCCCCATAGTTTCATATTCAACGTACCCATATCTTCAGAATAACTTCTAGATAATTCGCAAGAAGCTATTCTACTGGATTGACAGATAATTCCACAGTCGGCAACTCTTGGTTGCTCTGGGAAACAGGATTACAATTGCTGTTATAGTATTGGCAGCTATTTCTGTAATCACATCGCAGTCCTGGATCCAGTTATAACATTCCGTAAAATCTATTGGCCTCTGTAGTACTATTCCTGGGAGTTCTAAACTCTTCTAGCTATCATAGTATGGGTGCAAATGTATTCGTTTCCCATTGAGATCCTTTAATCTCCATTACCATGTCTTTGTACAACAATGTCCCATTACGTATGGCATATGCCAAAGATATCACATTTTGAAGCCTGGTAACTGTCACAGTAGTTGATGGATTTACTACGTCTTACTTCTCAGATCTAGCCGAAGGTCCCCTCTCATATACCCTGCTAATAGAATCTGGTTGGACTAACAGTAGTGATCAATTCGGTATTACGTTAATGCCTTCTATTCTGTGGCAATAGAGCCATGGGGTACAAATAAGATAGATATGTATGATGACATGCAGGCCCCATAAGGGGTCTGGACAGGAGTATTGGAGATCAGAGGTTCTATTTTGCATAAGGCTATCCTACTTAGGGTGGTTTCTAGGTATTGAATCCCAATATTCCTAATACAAATATAATAAAACTTTAATATCTCAGCAATAGAGTTTGAAGAAACAAAACAATAAAAGTTAATATTGTTAAGCTGCCTCTTAACTTAATTAAGTCCTGATCTCAAGAGGTAGTTGATTACCTGAGTAGAGGAGAACTTGCATATACTTAAGTAGAATTCATAGACTACCTGTTGCCCTCCATCACTACTCTGTGGTTAAGAGCATCCAACTCCATTGGGCTGCTTAGCTATCCTCTATGGATTGAACTAAAGATCATACAGAGCGAACTAGACTACCCTGTGGATTGCTAATATCTACCTACCAGCAGTGTTTTAGCCACAGCATCTGCAATCCAAATGCAGGAGTAAAATCTCTTCTTATTATGGACCTGTCAGTGGTGAGCATTCATTCCCGAGTAGATGCAATACCAACTATAGAACTCTCTACCCATATACACTTAGTCTTCTACAAGCATCTACAGCTCCTGAACATCTATCCAGTTCTACTCTATTACATATCATTATGGATGATGGCCACACAGTTACGCTTATTGACTCCTACAGAGGTTGACTACCAATAGGCACTACCTACAGTCAGCCCTCCTAGAAGTAAGTCTCATCATGACCTCAGACTAGTATCTTAGAGCTCTTAACGATTCTCTAATACTATTACACATTCAGGGTAATGGACTTCCGTTACCTCACCTATAGGCCTCTGGTATTCTCACATACTACTTCTAACTTCTAAGTGGTATTACTCAGTCCGTTCTGATCTGTTTTGCATAAAATTACATAGAGACCTTTGTCCAAGTTCACCTCTACCCTACCATATATCCTATGGACAGTCCCTGGTTGGATAGACGGCATGAGCATATACGATGTTACAGGTGCATCTCCACCTGTAGACTTTTACTAGGCTTACAGCAACCCTCCAGGTACGCTGTAGCTCATGATAGTAGATACTTATGACATAGCTGGAGGTGGGTGTTAGCCACTACGCCTCCAAGCTACAGCTTGTTTGGAGCTCAACTGGTTGTGTGGTAGTGATCCGCACAACCTGAGATTCAAATATCCTGTATAGTTTCATGTGATAAATAATCTAGTAACTTCTCCTGAAGCCTTGCATAACAAGTTACCTTCAAGGTAGGGTAACTTAGCTCTATAGCTGGGTAACCCAGGGCCTAAGGTGGGGGAACTCAGGTGCAAAGGTAGGGTAACTGTTCCGGGACTTACAGCCGAATAATTCAGGGTAATTACTAAATTGACTACTTAGGTTACTCTACCTAGTAGGGTAACCACTGCGCTTTACTAGTATCCATGTACTTCTTTGCATGACATAGCATATCCAACCGAAGTACCTAGTAAATACTACTTCAACTCAGTATACTCTTGTCTACCACCATTCCAACCATGGTAGTCTTTTGACACCAGAATGGATATAAGTTTGGCTAACTGTAATAGTACTCCATGGAGTCTCATTACAACCTGGTAGTCAAAATAGCCTACTGTAAGAATGTAAAAGTGCATGATTATTGTGATTTCTAGAGTAGGTGCTAACTTGAGTGTTTTGTTCATGTTTTCAAAAACTGTGATATGTTTATCAGCAGGACAACTATACAATATCATGGTCTGAACATCTATAATAGGTCTGTTAGCAATATTTGCTTATTAGTTCCTATACCAGTGAAGCTAATTATTTTGGACAACATTCTAATTGATTTCAGCTTTCTGTTGTACTAAAGAATATCTGCCTACTATGAGTTTCCCTGGAGTTACAGCCTATTTTATACCGTGACAAAGTACTGACTTTAACTCTAGATTTCATTCTAGATACCCCAATGTG